>NC_090437.1:647737751-648060397 GCF_031143425.1 Pleurodeles waltl | reverse complement strand
TTTGTAATGTCATGTCTTATCCTGGAATGTCATGTCTTTTCTTGGAATGTCATGTCTTTGCTTGGAATGTCATGTTTTCTGTTTTATTGGAATGTCATGTATTTTTTTGGAATATCGTATGGAATGTCATGTCTTTTCTTGGAATGTCATGTCTTTTCTTGGAATGTTTGGAATGTCGTTTCTTTTCTTGGAATGTCATGTCTTTTTTTGGAATGTTGTGTGGAATGTCATGTCTTTTCTTGGAATGTCATGTATTTTCTTGGAATATCATGTCTTTTTTTGGAATGTCTTGTGGAATGTCATGTCTTTTCTTGGAATGTCATGACTTTTTTTTCGAATGTCATGTCTTTTCTTGGAATGTCATGTCTTTTCCTGGAATGTCATGTCTTTTTTAGGAATGTCATGTCTTTTCTTGGAATGTCATGTCTTTTCTTGGAATATCATGTCTTTTTTTGGAATGTCCATGTCTTTTCTTGAATATCAAGTCTTTTCCTGGAATGTTATGACTTTTTTTTCGAATGTCATGTCTTTTCTTGGAATGTCATGTCTTTTCCTGGAATGTCATGTCTTTTTTTGGAATGTCATGTCTTTTCTTGGAATGTCATGTCTTTTTTTGGAATGTCGCGTTGAATGTTGTGTCTTTTCTTGGAGTGTCATGTCTTTTCTTGGAATGTCATGTCTTTTTTTGGAATGTTGCATGGAATGTCCTGTCTTTTCTTGGAATGTCATATCTTTTCTTGGAATGTGTGGAATGTCGTGTCTTTTCTTGGAATGTCGTGTGGAACGTCATGTCTTTTCTTGGAATGTCGTGTTTTCTTGGAAAGTCATGTATTTTTTTGGAATGTCATGTCTTTTCTTTGAATGTCGTGTCTTTTCTTGGAATGTCATGTCTTTTCCTGGAATGTGATGTCTTTTTTGGAATGTCATAACTTTTCTTGGAATTTGTGGAAAGTCGTGTCTTTTCTTGGAATGCCATGACTTTTCTTGGAATGTCATGTCTTTTTTTGGAATGTCATGTCTTTTCTTGGAATGTCATGTCTTTTTTGGAATGTTATGTCTTTTCTTGGAATGTTGAGAGGAATGTCATGTCTTTTCTTGGAATGTCATGTCTTTTCCTGGAATGTCATAACTTTTTTTGGAATGTCATGTCTTTTCTTAGAATGTCATGTCTTTTTTTGGAATGTTGCGTGGAATATCGTGTCTTTTCTTCGAATGTCATGTCTTTTCTTGGAATGTCATGTATTTTCTTGGAATGTCATGTTTTGTATTGGAATTTCATGTCTTTTTTTGGAATGTCATTCCTTTTCTTGGAATGTCATGTCTTTTCCTGGAATGTCATGTCTTTTTTTGGAATGTCATGTCTTTTCCTGGAATGTCATGTCTTTTTTTGGAATGTTATGTCTTTTCTTGGAATGTCATGTTTTGTTTTGGAATGTCATGTCTTTTCTTGGAATGTTGTGTGGAATGTCATGTCTTTTCTTGGAATGTGTCGAATGTCGTGTCTTTTTTTCGAATGCCGTGTAGAATGTCATGTCTTTTCTTGGAATGTCATGTCTTTTTTTGGAATGTTGCGTGGAATGTCGTGTCTTTTCTTCTAATGTCATGTCTTTTCTTGGAATGTCATGTATTTTCTTGGAATGTCATGTTTTGTATTGGAATTTCATGTCTTTTTTTGGAATGTCATTCCTTTTCTTGGAATGTCATGTCTTTTCCTGGAATGTCATGTCTTTTTTGGAATGTCATGTCTTTTCCTGGAATGTCATGTATTTTTTTGGAATGTTATGTCTTTTCTTGGAATGTCATGTTTTGTTTTGGAATGTCATGTCTTTTCTTGGAATGTTGTGTGGAATGTCATGTCTTTTCTTGGAATGTGTCGAATGTCGTGTCTTTTTTTCGAATGCCGTGTAGAATGTCATGTCTTTTCTTGGAATGTCATGTCTTTTTTTGGAATGTCGTGTGGAATGTTGTGTCTTTTCTTGGAATGTGTGGAATGTTGTGTCTTTTCTTGGAATGTCGTGTGGAATGTCATGTCTTTTCTTGGAATGTCATGTCTTTTCCTGGAATGTCATGACTTTTTTTGGAATGTCATGCCTGTCCTTGGAATGTCATGTCTTTTCCTGGAATGTCATGACTTTTTTTCGAATGTCATGTTTTTTCTTGGAATGTCATGTCTTTTCCTGGATTGTCATATCTTTTCTTGGAATGTCGCGTGGAAGTCATGTCTTTTCTTGGAATGTCATGTTTTGTGTTGGAATGTCATGTCTTTTCTTGGAATGTCGTGTGGAATGTCATGTCTTTTCCTGGAATGTCATGACTTTTCCTGGAATGTCATGTATTTTTTTGGAATGTCGTGTGGAATGTTGTGTCTTTTCTTGGAATGTGTGGAATGTCATGTCTTTTCTTGGAATGTCGTGTGGAATGTCCTGTCTTTTCTTGGAATGTCATGTCTTTTCCTGGAATGTCATTACTTTTTTTGGAATGTTATGTCTTTTCTTGGAATGTCATGTATTTTCCTGGAATGGCATATGTTTTTTTTGGAATGTCATGTCTTTTCTTGGAATGTCATGTCTTTTTTTGGAATGTTATGTCTTTTCTTGGAATCTCATGTCTTTTTTTTGGAATGTCGTGTGGAATGTCGTGTCTTTTCTTGGAATGTCGTGACTTTTCTTGGAATGTCATGTTTTGTGTTGGAATGTCATGTCTTTTCTTGGAATATTGTGGGGAATGTCATGTCTTTTCTTGGAATGTCATGACTTTTTTTGGAATGTCATGTCTTTCTTGAATGTGTGGAATGTCGTGTCTTTTCTTGGAATGTCGTGTGGAATGTCAAGTCTTTTCTTAGAATGTCATGTTTTTTCTTGGAATGTCATGTATTTTTTGGGATGTCATGTGGAATGTCTTGTCTTTTCTTGGATTTGTGGAATGTCGTGTCCTTTCTTGGAATGTCGTGTGGAATGTCATGTCTTTTCTTGGAATGTCATGTCTTTTCCTGGAATGTCATGACTTTTTTTTTAATGTCATGTCTTTTCTTGGAATGTCATGCGTTTTCCTGGAATGTCATATCTTTTTTTGGAATGTCATGTCTTTTCTTGGAAATGTGTGGAATGTTGTGTTTTTTTCTTGGAATGTCGTGTGGAATGTCATGTCTTTTCTTGGAATGTCATGTCATTTTTTGGAATGTCGTGTGGAATGTCATGTCTTTTCTTGGAATGTCATGTCTTTTCATGGAATGTCATGTCTTTTTTTGGAATGTTATGTCTTTTCTTGGAATCTCATGTCTTTTTTTTGGAATGTCGTGTGGAATGTCGTGTCTTTTCTTGGAATGTCGTGACTTTTCTTGGAATGTCATGTTTTGTGTTGGAATGTCATGTCTTTTCTTGGAATTTTGTGGGGAATGTCATGTCTTTTCTTGGAATGTCATGACTTTTTTTGGAATGTCATGTCTTTTCTTGAATGTGTGGAATGTCGTGTCTTTTCCTGGAATGTCGTGTGGAATGTCAAGTCTTTTCTTGGAATGTCATGTTTTTTCTTGGAATGTCATGTATTTTTTGGGATGTCATGTGGAATGTCTTGTCTTTTCTTGGATTTGTGGAATGTCGTGTCCTTTCTTGGAATGTCGTGTGGAATGTCATGTCTTTACTTGGAATGTCATGTCTTTTCCTGGAATGTCATGACTTTTTTTTTAATGTCATGTCTTTTCTTGGAATGTCATGCGTTTTCCTGGAATGTCATATCTTTTTTTGGAATTTCATGTCTTTTCTTGGAATGTGTGGAATGTTGTGTTTTTTCTTGGAATGTCGTGTGGAATGTCATGTCTTTTCTTGGAATGTCATGTCATTTTTTGGAATGTCGTGTGGAATGTCATGTCTTTTCTTGGAATGTCATGTCTTTTCATGGAATGTCATGTCTTTTTTTGGAATGTCGTGTGGAATGTCATGTCTTTTATGGGAATGTCATGTCTTTTTTTGGAATATCGTATGGAATGTCGTGTCTTTTCTTGGAATGTCATGTCTTTTCTTGGAATGTGTGGAATGTCGTGTCTTTTCTTGGAATGTTATGTGGAATGTCATGTCTTTTCTTGGAATGTCATGTCTTTTCCAGAAATGTCATGACTTTTTTTGGAATATCATGTCTTTTCTTGAAATGCCATGTCTTTTCCTGGAATGTCATGTCTTATTTTGGAATGTCATGTATTTTCTTGGAATGTCATGTCTTTTTTTGGAATGTCGTGTGGAATGTCGTGTCTTTTCTTGGAATGTCATGTTTTTTTCCAGGAATCTCATGTGGAATGTCATGTCTTTACTTGGAATGTCATGTCTTTTTTTGGAATGTTATGTGGAATGTCATGTCTTTTGTTGGAATGTCATGTGGAATGTCATGTCTTTTCTTGGAATGTCATGTCTTTTCCTGGAATGTCATGACTTTTTTTGTAATGTCATGTCTTATCCTGGAATGTCATGTCTTTTCTTGGAATGTCATGTCTTTGCTTGGAATGTCATGTTTTCTGTTTTATTGGAATGTCATGTATTTTTTTGGAATATCGTATGGAATGTCATGTCTTTTCTTGGAATGTCATGTCTTTTCTTGGAATGTTTGGAATGTCGTTTCTTTTCTTGGAATGTCATGTCTTTTTTTGGAATGTTGTGTGGAATGTCATGTCTTTTCTTGGAATGTCATGTATTTTCTTGGAATATCATGTCTTTTTTTGGAATGTCTTGTGGAATGTCATGTCTTTTCTTGGAATGTCATGACTTTTTTTTCGAATGTCATGTCTTTTCTTGGAATGTCATGTCTTTTCCTGGAATGTCATGTCTTTTTTTGGAATGTCATGTCTTTTCTTGGAATGTCATGTCTTTTCTTGGAATATCATGTCTTTTTTTGGAATGTCATGTCTTTTCTTGGAATATCAAGTCTTTTCCTGGAATGTTATGACTTTTTTTTCGAATGTCATGTCTTTTCTTGGAATGTCATGTCTTTTCCTGGAATGTCATGTCTTTTTTTGGAATGTCATGTCTTTTCTTGGAATGTCATGTCTTTTTTTGGAATGTCGCGTTGAATGTTGTGTCTTTTCTTGGAGTGTCATGTCTTTTCTTGGAATGTCATGTCTTTTTTTGGAATGTTGCATGGAATGTCCTGTCTTTTCTTGGAATGTCATATCTTTTCTTGGAATGTGTGGAATGTCGTGTCTTTTCTTGGAATGTCGTGTGGAACGTCATGTCTTTTCTTGGAATGTCGTGTTTTCTTGGAAAGTCATGTATTTTTTTGGAATGTCATGTCTTTTCTTTGAATGTCGTGTCTTTTCTTGGAATGTCATGTCTTTTCCTGGAATGTGATGTCTTTTTTGGAATGTCATAACTTTTCTTGGAATTTGTGGAAAGTCGTGTCTTTTCTTGGAATGCCATGACTTTTCTTGGAATGTCATGTCTTTTTTTGGAATGTCATGTCTTTTCTTGGAATGTCATGTCTTTTTTGGAATGTTATGTCTTTTCTTGGAATGTTGAGAGGAATGTCATGTCTTTTCTTGGAATGTCATGTCTTTTCCTGGAATGTCATAACTTTTTTTGGAATGTCATGTCTTTTCTTAGAATGTCATGTCTTTTTTTGGAATGTTGCGTGGAATATCGTGTCTTTTCTTCGAATGTCATGTCTTTTCTTGGAATGTCATGTATTTTCTTGGAATGTCATGTTTTGTATTGGAATTTCATGTCTTTTTTTGGAATGTCATTCCTTTTCTTGGAATGTCATGTCTTTTCCTGGAATGTCATGTCTTTTTTGGAATGTCATGTCTTTTCCTGGAATGTCATGTCTTTTTTTGGAATGTTATGTCTTTTCTTGGAATGTCATGTTTTGTTTTGGAATGTCATGTCTTTTCTTGGAATGTTGTGTGGAATGTCATGTCTTTTCTTGGAATGTGTCGAATGTCGTGTCTTTTTTTCGAATGTCCGTGTAGAATGTCATGTCTTTTCTTGGAATGTCATGTCTTTTTTGGAATGTTGCGTGGAATGTCGTGTCTTTTCTTCTAATGTCATGTCTTTTCTTGGAATGTCATGTATTTTCTTGGAATGTCATGTTTTGTATTGGAATTTCATGTCTTTTTTTGGAATGTCATTCCTTTTCTTGGAATGTCATGTCTTTCCTGGAATGTCATGTCTTTTTTTTGGAATGTCATGTCTTTTCCTGGAATGTCATGTATTTTTTGGAATGTTATGTCTTTTCTTGGAATGTCATGTTTTGTTTTGGAATGTCATGTCTTTTCTTGGAATGTTGTGTGGAATGTCATGTCTTTTCTTGGAATGTGTCGAATGTCGTGTCTTTTTTTCGAATGCCGTGTAGAATGTCATGTCTTTTCTTGGAATGTCATGTCTTTTTTTGGAATGTCGTGTGGAATGTTGTGTCTTTTCTTGGAATGTGTGGAATGTTGTGTCTTTTCTTGGAATGTCGTGTGGAATGTCATGTCTTTTCTTGGAATGTCATGTCTTTTCCTGGAATGTCATGACTTTTTTTGGAATGTCATGCCTGTCCTTGGAATGTCATGTCTTTTCCTGGAATGTCATGACTTTTTTTCGAATGTCATGTTTTTTCTTGGAATGTCATGTCTTTTCCTGGATTGTCATATCTTTTCTTGGAATGTCGCGTGGAAGTCATGTCTTTTCTTGGAATGTCATGTTTTGTGTTGGAATGTCATGTCTTTTCTTGGAATGTCGTGTGGAATGTCATGTCTTTTCCTGGAATGTCATGACTTTTCCTGGAATGTCATGACTTTTCCTGGAATGTCATGACTTTTTTTGGAATGCCACGTCTTTTCTTAGAATGTCATGTATTTTCTTGGAATGTCATGTCTTGTTTTGGAATGTCATGTCTTTTCTTGGAATGTCATGTGGAATGTCATGTGTTTTCCTGCAGCAACAGGAGGCAGGGGGGTTGTAGAGGGGGCCATAAGTTGTCAATTTGGGCCAGTCATTCAAAAAAAAAAAAAAACATTCCTGTATTTTTTTAAGTCAAAATTATATTCTAAATAAAAAAAATCAAAAGCTGCATTTGTTTATACCAAAATATATTTTAAGGGCGTTGGGGGATCCTAACCCCTGTACACAGGTAGCCTGTGCACCAAAGGTCCTTGACCTTGCCACTGAGCTATAGCTCCTGGATCGGTTTTAGCTGTGCAAGAGACCCTAGCACCAACATAAAGGCGGCGTTGTCATTGCTTATGGCTTACACTACACAGGACACTTCATAGCCATGATATAGGTATGATTTGACAAGCTACTGACATGGAATCCAGTGTGGTCCAGTGGGTAAGTTCCTGCCTTTCATCCAGACAACCAGGGTCTTTTCTTGGAATGTGTGGAATATTGTGTCTTTTCTTGGAATGTCATGTAGAATGTCATGTCTTTTCTTGGAATGTCATGTCTTTTCCTTGAATTTCATGACTTTTCCTGGAATGTCATGACTTTCCAGGAAAAGACATGACATTCCAAAAAAAGACATGACATTCCAGGAAAAGACATGCCATTCCACACATTCCAAGAAAAGACACGACATTCCACACATTCCAAGAAAAGACATGACATTCCAAAAAAAAGACATGACATTCCAAAAAAAGACGCGACATTCCACACATTCCAAGAAAAGACGCGACATTCCACACATTCCAAGAAAAGACATGACATTCCAAGAAAAGACATGACATTCCAAGAAAAGACACGACATTCCACACATTCCAAGAAAAGACATGACATTCCCAAAAAAACACGACATTCCATACATTCCAAGAAAAGACATGGCATTCCAGGAAAAGACATGACATTCCACGCATTCCAAGAAAAGACACGACATTCCACACATTCCAAGAAAAGACACGACATTTCAAACATTCCACGAAAAGACATGACATTCCACACATTCCAAGAAAAGACACGACATTCCACACATTCCAAGGAAAAGACATGACATTCCAAAAAAAGACATGAAATTCCAAAAAAAGACGCGACATTCCACACATTCCAATAAAAGACATGACATTCCAAAAAAAAGACATGAAATTCCAAAAAAGATGCGACATTCCACACATTCCAAGAAAAGACATGACATTCCAAGAAAAGACACGACATTCAACACATTCCAAGAAAAGACGCGACATTCCAGACATTCCAAAAAAAGACATGACATTCCACACGACATTCCAAGAAAAGACACGACATTCCACACATTCCAGGAAAAGACATGACATTCCAAAAAAAGACATGAACTTCCAAGAAAGACATGACATTCCAAGAAAATACACGACATTCCAGACATTCCAAAAAAAGACATGACATTCCAAAAAAAGACACGACATTCCACACATTCCAAGAAAAGACATGACATTCCAAGAAAAGACATGACATTCCACACGACATTCCAAGAAAAGACACGACATTCCACACATTCCAGGAAAAGACATGACATTCCAAAAAAAGACATGACATTCCAAGAAAGACATGACATTCCAAGAAAATACTCGACATTCCACACATTCCAGGAAAACACATGACATTCCAAGAAAAGAAATGACATTCCAAGAAAAGACATGACATTCCAAAACATAACATTCCAAGAAAAGACACAACATTCCACACATTCCAAGAAAAGACATGACATTCCAAGAAAAGACACGACATTCCACAAGACAGTCCAAAAAAGACATGACATTCCAAGAAAAGACATGACATTCCACACATTCCAGAAAAAGACATGACATTCCAAAAAAGATATGACATTCCAAGAAAAGACATGACATTCCAAGAAAAGACATGACATTCCAAACATTCCAAGAAAAGACACGACATTCCACACGACATTCCAAAAAAGAAATGCCATTCCAAGAAAAGACATGACATTCCACACATTCCAGAAAAAGACATGACATTCCAAAAAAGACACGACATTCCACACATTCCAAAAAAAGACACAACATTCCACATTCCAAGAAAAGACATGACATTCCAAGAAAGACGCGACATTCCACACATTCCAAGAAAAGACATGACATTCCAAGAAAAGACGCTACATTCCACACATTCCAAGAAAGACATGACATTAAAAGAAAAGACATGACATTCCAGGAAAAGACATGCCATTCCACACATTCCAAGAAAAGACACAACATTCGACACATTCCTAGAAAAGACGCGACATTCCACACATTCCAAGAAAAGACATGACATTCCAAAAAAAAGACATGACATTGGAAAAAAAGACTCGACATTCCACACATTCCAAGAAAAGACGCGACATTTCACACATTCCAAGAAAAGACATGACATTCCAAGAAAAGACACGACATTCCACACATTCCAAGAAAAGACACGACTTTCAACACATTCCAAAAATAGACATGACATTCCAAAAAAAGACACAACATTCCACATTCCAAGAAAAGACATGACATTCCAGGAAAAGACATGACATTCCACACATTCCAGGAAAAGACGCGACATTCCACACATTCCAAGAAAAGACATGACATTCCAAAAAAAGACATGAAATTCCAAAAAAAGACGCGACATTCCACACATTCCAATAAAAGACATGACATTCCAAAAAATAGACATGAAATTCCAAAAAAAGATGCGACATTCCACACATTCCAAGAAAAGACATGACATTCCAAGAAAAGACACGACATTCAACACATTCCAAGAAAAGACGCGACATTCCAGACATTCCAAAAAAAGACATGACATTCCACACGACATTCCAAGAAAAGACACGACATTCCACACATTCCAGGAAAAGACATGACATTCCAAAAAAAGACATGAACTTCCAAGAAAGACATGACATTCCAAGAAAATACACGACATTCCAGACTTTCCAAAAAAAGACATGACATTCCAAAAAAAGACACGACATTCCACACATTCCAAGAAAAGACATGACATTCCAAGAAAAGACATGACATTCCACACGACATTCCAAGAAAAGACACGACATTCCACACATTCCAGGAAAAGACATGACATTCCAAAAAAAGACATGACATTCCAAGAAAGACATGACATTCCAAGAAAATACTCGACATTCCACACATTCCAGGAAAACACATGACATTCCAAGAAAAGAAATGACATTCCAAGAAAAGACATGACATTCCAAAACATAACATTCCAAGAAAAGACACAACATTCCACACATTCCAAGAAAAGACATGACATTCCAAGAAAAGACACGACATTCCACAAGACAGTCCAAAAAAGACATGACATTCCAAGAAAAGACATGACATTCCACACATTCTAGAAAAAGACATGACATTCCAAAAAAGATATGACATTCCAAGAAAAGACATGACATTCCAAGAAAAGACATGACATTCCAAACATTCCAAGAAAAGACACGACATTCCACACGACATTCCAAAAAAGAAATGCCATTCCAAGAAAAGACATGACATTCCACACATTCCAGAAAAAGACATGACATTCCAAAAAAAGACACGACATTCCACACATTCCAAAAAAAGACACAACATTCCACATTCCAAGAAAAGACATGACATTCCAAGAAAAGACGCGACATTCCACACATTCCAAGAAAAGACATGACATTCCAAGAAAAGACGCTACATTCCACACATTCCAAGAAAAGACATGACATTAAAAGAAAAAACATGACATTCCAGGAAAAGACATGCCATTCCACACATTCCAAGAAAAGACACGACATTCCACACATTCCAAGAAAAGACGCGACATTCCAGACATTCCAAAAAAAGACATGACATTCCAAAAAAAGACACGACATTCCACACATTCCAAGAAAAGACATGACATTCCAAGAAAAGACATGACATTCCACACGACATTCCAAGAAAAGACACGACATTCCACACATTCCAGGTAAAGACATGACATTCCAAAAAAAGACATGACATTCCAAGAAATACATGACATTCCAAGAAAATACTCGACATTCCACACATTCCAGGAAAACACATGACATTCCAAGAAAAGAAATGACATTCCAGGAAAAATCATGACATTCCACACGACATTCCAAGAAAAGACATGACATTCCAACACAAAACATGACATTCCAAGAAAAGACATGACATTCCACGCGACATTCCAAGAAAAGATATGACATTCCAGGAAAAGACATGACATTCCAAGAAAAGACATGACATTCGAAAAAAAGTCATGACATTCCAGGAAAAGACATGACATTCCAAGGACAGGCATGACATTCCAAAAAAAGTCATGACATTCCAGGAAAAGGACATGACATTCCAAGAAAACACATGACATTCCACACGACATTCCAAGAAAAGACACAACATTCCACACATTCCAAGAAAAGACACAACATTCCGCATGACATTCCAAAAAAAACATGACATTCCAAGAAAAGACATGACATTCCACACATTCCAAGAAAAGACATGACATTCCAAGAAAAGACATGACATTCCACACGACATTCCAAGAAAAGACACGACATTCCACACATTCCAGGAAAAGACATGACATTCCAAAAAAAGATTTGACATTCCAAGAAAGACATGACATTCCAAGAAAATACACGACATTCCACACATTCCAGGAAAACACATGACATTCCAAGAAAATAAATGAAATTCCAGGAAAAGACATGACATTCCACACGACATTCCAAGAAAAGACATGACATTCCAACACAAAACATGACATTCCAAGAAAAGACATGACATTCCACGTGACATTCCAAGAAAAGATATGACATTCCAGGAAAAGACATGACATTCCAAGAAAAGACATGACATTCGAAAAAAAGTCATGACATTCCAGGAAAAGACATGACATTCCAAGGACAGGCATGACATTCCAAAAAAAGTCATGACATTCCAGGAAAAGACATGACATTCCAAGAAAAGACATGACATTCCACACGACATTCCAAGAAAAGACACAACATTCCACACATTCCAAGAAAAGACACAACATTCCACACGACATTCCAAAAAAAGACATGACATTCCAAGAAAAGACATGACATTCTACACGGCATTCGAAAAAAAGACACGACATTCGACACATTCCAAGAAAAGACATGACATTCCACACAACATTCCAAGAAAAGACATGACATTCCAAAACAAAACATGACATTCCAAGAAAAGACATAACATTCCAAAAAAAGACATGACATTCCAGGAAAAGACATGACATTCCAAAAAAAGATATGACATTCCAGGAAAAGACATGCCATTCCACACATTCCAAGAAAAGACACGACATTCCACACATTCCAAGAAAAGACATGACATTCCAAAAAAAGACACGACATTCCACACATTCCAAGAAAAGTCATGACATTCCAAAAAAAGACACAACATTCCACATTCCAAGAAAAGACATGACATTCCAAGAAAAGACGCGACATTCCACACATTCCAAGAAAAGACATGACATTTCAAGAAAAGACGCTACATTCCACACATTCCAAGAAAAGACTTGACATTTCAAGAAAAAACATGACATTCCAGGAAAAGACATGCCATTCCACACATTCCAAGAAAAGACGCGACATTCCACACATTCCAAGAAAAGACATGACATTCCAAGAAATGAAATGACATTCCAGGAAAAGACATGCCATTTCACACATTCCAAGAAAAGAAACGACATTCCACACAGTCCAAGAAAAGACACGACATTCCACACATTCCAAGAAAAGACATGACATTCCAGGAAAAGACATGACATTCCACACATTCCAAGAAAGACACGACATTCCACACATTCCAAGAAAAGACATGACATTCCACGCATTCCAAGAAAAGACACGACATTCCAGGAAAAGACATGACATTCCAAAAAAAAGACATGAAATTCAAAAAAAAGACGCGACATTCCACTCATTCCAAGAAAAGACATGACATTCCAAGAAAAGACACATTCCACACATTCCAAGAAAAGAAGCGACATTCCAGACATTCCAAAAAAAGACATGACATTCCAAAAAAAAGACACGACATTCCACACATTCCAAGAAAAGACATGACATTCCAAGAAAAGACATGACATTCCACACGACATTCCAAGAAAAGACACGACATTCCACACATTCCAGGTAAAGACATGACATTCCAAAAAAAGACATGACATTCCAAGAAATACATGACATTCCAAGAAAATACTCGACATTCCACACATTCCAGGAAAACACATGACATTCCAAGAAAAGAAATGACATTCCAGGAAAAATCATGACATTCCACACGACATTCCAAGAAAAGACATGACATTCCAACACAAAACATGACATTCCAAGAAAAGACATGACATTCCACGCGACATTCCAAGAAAAGATATGACATTCCAGGAAAAGACATGACATTCCAAGAAAAGACATGACATTCGAAAAAAAGTCATGACATTCCAGGAAAAGACATGACATTCCAAGGACAGGCATGACATTCCAAAAAAAGTCATGACATTCCAGGAAAAGACATGACATTCCAAGAAAACACATGACATTCCACACGACATTCCAAGAAAAGACACAACATTCCACACATTCCAAGAAAAGACACAACATTCTGCACGACATTCCAAAAAAATACATGACATTCCAAGAAAAGACATGACATTCCACACATTCCAAGAAAACACATGACATTCCAAGAAAAGACATGACATTCCGCACGACATTCTAAGAAAAGACACGACATTCCACACATTCCAGGAAAAGACATGACATTCCAAAAAAAGACATGACATTCCAAGAAAGACATGACATTCCAAGAAAATACACGACATTCCACACATTCCAGGAAAACACATGACATTCCAAGAAAAGAAATGAAATTCAGGAAAAGACATGACATTCCACACGACATTCCAAGAAAAGACATGACATTCCAACACAAAACATGACATTCCAAGAAAAGACATGACATTCCACGTGACATTCCAAGAAAAGATATGACATTCCAGGAAAAGACATGACATTCCAAGAAAAGACATGACATTCGAAAAAAAGTCATGACATTCCAGGAAAAGACATGACATTCCAAGGACAGGCATGACATTCCAAAAAAAGTCATGACATTCCAGGAAAAGACATGACATTCCAAGAAAAGACATGACATTCCACACGACATTCCAAGAAAAGACACAACATTCCACACATTCCAAGAAAAGACACAACATTCCACACGACATTCCAAAAAAAGACATGACATTCCAAGAAAAGACATGACATTCTACACGGCATTCGAAAAAAAGACACGACATTCGACACATTCCAAGAAAAGACATGACATTCCACACAACATTCCAAGAAAATACATGACATTCCAAAACAAAACATGACATTCCAAGAAAAGACATAACATTCCAAAAAAAGACATGACATTCCAGGAAAAGACATGACATTCCAAAAAAAGACATGACATTCCAGGAAAAGACATGCCATTCCACACATTCCAAGAAAAGACACGACATTCCACACATTCCAAGAAAAGACATGACATTCCAAAAAAAAGACATGACATTCCAAAAAATGACGCGACATTCCACACATTCCAAGAAAAGACGCGACATTCCACACATTCCAAGAAAAGACATGACATTCCAAGAAAAGACATGACATTCCAAGAAAAGACACGACATTCCACACATTCCAAGAAAAGACATGACATTCCCAAAAAAACACGACATTCCATACATTCCAAGAAAAGACATGGCATTCCAGGAAAAGACATGACATTCCACGCATTCCAAGAAAAGACACGACATTCCACACATTCCAAGAAAAGACGCGACATTCCACACATTCCAAGAAAAGACATGACATTCCAAAAAAAAGACATGAAATTCCAAAAAAAGACGCGACATTCCACACATTCCAATAAAAGACATGACATTCCAAAAAAAAGACATGAAATTCCAAAAAAAGATGCGACATTCCACACATTCCAAGAAAAGACATGACATTCCAAGAAAAGACACGACATTCAACACATTCCAAGAAAATACACGACATTCCACACATTCCAGGAAAACACATGACATTCCAAGAAAATAAATGAAATTCCAGGAAAAGACATGACATTCCACACGACATTCCAAGAAAAGACATGACATTCCAACACAAAACATGACATTCCAAGAAAAGACATGACATTCCACGTGACATTCCAAGAAAAGATATGACATTCCAGGAAAAGACATGACATTCCAAGAAAGACATGACATTCGAAAAAAAGTCATGACATTCCAGAAAAGACATGACATTCCAAGGACAGGCATGACATTCCAAAAAAAGTCATGACATTCCAGGAAAAGACATGACATTCCAAGAAAAGACATGACATTCCACACGACATTCCAAGAAAAGACACAACATTCCACACATTCCAAGAAAAGACACAACATTCCACACGACATTCCAAAAAAAGACATGACATTCCAAGAAAAGACATGACATTCCACACAACATTCTAAGAAAAGACATGACATTCCAAAACAAAACATGACATTCCAAGAAAAGACATAACATTCCAAAAAAAGACATGACATTCCAGGAAAAGACATGACATTCCAAAAAAAGATATGACATTCCAGGAAAAGACATGCCATTCCACACATTCCAAGAAAAGACACGACATTCCACACATCCAAGAAAAGACATGACATTCAAAAAAAGACACAACATTCCACACATTCCAAGAAAAGACACGACATTCCCCTAATTCCAAAAAAAGTCATGACATTCCAAAAAAAGACACAACATTCCACATTCCAAGAAAAGACATGACATTCCAAGAAAAGACGCAACATTCCACACATTCCAAGAAAAGACATGACATTCCAAGAAAAGACGCTACATTCCACACATTCCAAGAAAAGACATGACATTTCAAGAAAAAACATGACATTCCAGGAAAAGACATGCCATTCCACACATTCCAAGAAAAGACACGACATTCCACACATTCCAAGAAAAGACATGACATTCCAAAAAAAGACATGACATTCAAAAAAAGACGCGACATTCCACACATTCCAAGAAAAGACGCGACATTCCACACATTCCAAGAAAAGACATGACATTCCAAGAAAAGACATGACATTCCAAGAAAAGACACGACATTCCACACATTCCAAGAAAAGACATGACATTCCCAAAAAAACACCACATTCCATACATTCCAGGAAAAGACATGACATTCAAAAAAAAGACATGAAATTCCAAAAAAGACGCGACATTCCACACATTCCAATAAAAGACATGACATTCCAAAAAAAAGACATGAAATTCCAAAAAAAGACGCGACATTCCACACATTCCAAGAAAAGACATGACATTCCAAGAAAAGACACGACATTCAACACATTCCAAGGAAAGACGCGACATTCCAGACATTCCAAAAAAAGACATGACATTCCACACGACATTCCAAGAAAAGACACGACATTCCACACATTCCAGGAAAAGACATGACATTCCAAAAAAAGACATGAACTTCCAAGAAAGACATGACATTCCAAGAAAATACACAACATTCCACACATTCCAGGAAAAGACATGACATTCCAAAAAAAAGACATGAAATTCCAAAAAAAGACGCGACATTCCACACATTCCAAGAAAAGACATGACATTCCAAGAAAAGAGACGACATTCCACACATTCCAAGAAAAGACGCGACATTCCAGACATTCCAAAAAAAGACATGACATTCCAAAAAAAGACACGACATTCCACACATTCCAAGAAAAGACATGACATTCCAAGAAAAGACATGACATTCCACACGACATTCCAAGAAAAGACATGACATTCCAAGAAAGACATGACATTCTAAGAAAATACACAACATTCCACACATTCCAGGAAAACACATGACATTCCAAGAAAAGACATGACATTCCAAGAAAAGAGACGACATTCCACACATTCCAAGAAAAGACACGACATTCCAGACATTCCAAAAAAAGACATGACATTCCAAAAAAAAGACAAGACATTCCACACATTCCAAGAAAAGACATGACATTCCAAGAAAAGACACGACATTCCACACATTCCAGGAAAAGACATGACATTCCAAGAAAGACATGACATTCCAAGAAAATACACAACATTCCACACATTCCAGGAAAACACATGACATTCCAAGAAAAGAAATGACATTCCAAGAAAAGACATGACATTCCAAAACATAACCATTCCAAGAAAAGACACAACATTCCACACATTCCAAGAAAAGACATGACATTCCAAGAAAAGACACAACATTCCACAAGACAGTCCAAAAAGACATGACATTCCAAGAAAAGACATGACATTCCACACATTCCAGAAAAAGACATGACATTCCAAAAAAGATATGACATTCCAAGAAAAGACATGACATTCCAAGAAAAGACACGAAATTCCAAACATTCCAAGAAAAGACACGCCACACGACATATCCAAAAAAGAAATGCCCATTCCACAAGAAAAGACATGACATTCCACACATTCCAGAAAAAGACATGACATTCCAAAAAAAGACACGACATTCCACACATTCCAAAAAAAGACACAACATTCCACATTCCAAGAAAAGACATGACATTCAAGAAAAGACGCGACATTCCACACATCCAAGAAAAGACATGACATTCCAAGAGAAAGACGCTACATTCCACACATTCCAAGGGAAAAGACATGACATTAAAAGAAAAGACATGACATTCCAGCAAAAGACATGCCATTCCACACATTCCAAGAAAAGACACGACATTCGACACATTCCTAGAAAAGACGCGACATTCCACACATTCCAAGAAAAGACATGACATTCCAAAAAAAAGACATGACATTGGAAAAAAAGACTCGACATTCCACACATTCCAAGAAAAGACACGACATTCCACACATTCCAAGAAAAGACATGACATTCCAAGAAAAGACACGACATTCCACACATTCCAAGAAAAGACGCGACTTTCAACACATTCCAAAAAAAGACATGACATTCCAAAAAAAGACACGACATTCCACATTCCAAGAAAAGACATGACATTCCAGGAAAAGACATGACATTCCACACATTCCAGGAAAAGACGCGACATTCCACACATTCCAAGAAAAGACATGACATTCCAAAAAAAGACACAACATTCCACACATTCCAAGAAAAGACGCAACATTCCACACATTCCAAGAAAAGATATGACATTCCAAGAAAAGACGCGACATTCCACACATTCCAAAAAAAGACATGACATTCCAAGAAAAGACATGACATTCCAGGAAAAGACATGCATTCCACATATTCCAAGAAAAGACACGACATTCCACACATTCTAAGAAAAGACATGACATTCCAGGAAAAGACATGACATTCCACGCATTCCAAGAAAAGACGCGACATTCCACGAAAAGACATGACATTCCACACATTCCAAGAAAAGACACGACATTCCACACATTCCAAGAAAAGACATGACATTCCAAAAAAAAGACATGACATTCCAAAAAAAGACACGACAATCCACATATTCCAAGAAAAGACGCAACATTCCACACATTCCAAGAAAAGACATGACATTCCAAAAAAAGACGCGATATTCCACAAATTCCTAGAAAAGACATGACATTCCAAGAAAAGACATGATATTCCAGGAAAAGACATGACAATCCACATATTCCAAGAAAAGAAGCAACATTCCTCACATTCCAAGAAAAGACATGATATTCCAAGAAAAGACGCAATATTCCACAAATTCCTAGAAAAGACATGACATTCCAAGAAAAGACATGATATTCCAGGAAAAGACATGACATTCCACACATTCCAAGAAAAGACACGACATTCCACACATTGGAAGAAAAGACATGACATTCCAAAAAAAGACGACATTCCACACATTCCAAGAAAAGACGTGACATTCCACACATTCCAAGAAAAGACATGACATTCCAAAAAAAGACATGACATTCCACACATTCCAAGAAAAGATGCGACATTCCACACATTCCAAGAAAAGACATGACATTCCCAAAAAAACGCGACATTCCACACATTCCAAGAAAAGACATGGCATTCCAGGAAAAGACATGACATTCCACACATTCCAAGAAAAGACGCGACATTTCACACATTCCACGAAAAGACATGACATTCCACACATTCCAAGAAAAGACACGTCATTCCACACATTCCAAGAAAAGACATGACATTCCAAAAAAAGACATGACATTCCACACATTCCAAGAAAAGACGCGACATTCCACACATTCCAAGAAAAAACATGACATTCCCAAAAAAACGCGACATTCCACACATTCCAAGAAAAGACAACGCATTCCAAGAAAAGACACAACATTCCACACATTCCAAGAAAAGACGCGACATTTCACACATTCCACGAAAAGACATGACATTCCACACATTCCAAGAAAAGACACGACATTCCACACATTCCAAGAAAAGACATGACATTCCAAAAAAAAGACATGACATTCCAAAAAAAGACGCAACATTCCACACATTCCAAGAAAAGATGAGACATTCCACACATTCCAAGAAAAGACGCGACATTCCACACATTCCAAGAAAAGACATGACATTCCAAGAAAAGACATGACATTCCAGGAAAAGACATGCCATTCCACACATTCCAAGAAAAGACACGACATTCCACACATTCCAAAAAAGACGCGACATTCCACACATTCTAAGAAAAGACATGACATTCCAGGAAAAGACATGACATTCCACGCATTCTAAGAATAGACATGACATTCCACACATTCCAAGAAAAAACGCGACATTCCACATATTCCAAGAAAAGACATGACATTCCAAAAAAAGATATGACATTCCAAGAAAAGACACGACATTCCACACATTCCAAGAAAAGACGCGACATTCCACACATTCCAAAAAAAGACATGCCATTCCAAAAAAAGACACAACATTCCACACATTCCAAAAAAAGACATGACATTCCAGGAAAAGACTTGACATTCCACGCATTCCAAGAAAAGACACGACATTCCACACATTCCAAGAAAAGACGCGACATTCCACACATTCCAAGAAAAGACATGACATTCCAAGAAAAGACATGACATTCCACACATTCCAAGAAAAGACGCGACATTCCACACAGTCCAAGAAAAGACATGACATTCCAAAAAAAGACATGACATTCCACACATTCCAAGAAAAGACACGACATTCCACACATTCCAAGAAAAGACATGACATTCCCAAAAAAACGCGACATTCCACACATTCCAAGAAAATACATGGCATTCCAGGAAAAGACATGACATTCCACGCATTCCAAGAAAAGACACGACATTCCACACATTCCAAGAAAAGACGCGCCATTTCACACATTCCACGAAAAGACATGACATTCCACACATTCCAAGAAAAGACACGACATTCCACACATTCCAAGAAAAGACATGACATTCCAAAAAAAAGACATGAAATTCCAAAAAAAGACGCGACATTCCACACATTCCAAGAAAAGATGAGACATTCCACACATTCCAAGAAAAGACGCGACATTCCACACATTCCAAGAAAAGACATGACATTCCAAGAAAAGACATGACATTCCAGGAAAAGACATGCCATTCCACACATTCCAAGAAAAGACACGACATTCCACACATTCCAAGAAAAGACGCAACATTCCACACATTCTAAGAAAAGACATGACATTCCATGAAAAGACATGAAATTCCACGCATTCTAAGAAAAGACATGACATTCCACACATTCCAAGAAAAGACGCAACATTCCACACATTCCAAGAAAAGACATGACATTCCAAAAAAAGATATGACATTCCAAGAAAAGACACGACATTCCACACATTCCAAGAAAAGACGTGACATTCCCCACATTCCAAAAAAAGACATGCCATTCCAAAAAAAGACACGACATTCCACACATTCAAAAAAAAGACATGACATTCCAGGAAAAGACTTGACATTCCACGCATTCCAAGAAAAGACACGACATTCCACACATTCCAAGAAAAGACGCGACATTCCACACATTCCAAGAAAAGACATGACATTCCAAGAAAAGACATGACATTCCAAGAAAAGACACGACATTCCACACATTCCAAGAAACGACATGACAAGTTAAGACATGACATTCCAAGAAAAGACACAACATTCCACATGACATTCCAAAAAAGAAATGCCATTCCAAGAAAAGACATGACATTCCACACATTCCAGAAAAAGACATGACATTCCAAAAAAGACATGACATTCCAAGAAAAGACATGACATTCCACACGACATTCCAAAAAAAGACACGACATTCCACACATTCCAAGAAAAGACGCGACATTCCACACATTCCAAGAAAAGAAATGACATTCCAAAAAAAGACACGACATTCCACACATTCCAAGAAAAGACGCGACATTCCACAAATTCCAAGAAAAGACATGACATTCCAAGAAACGACATGACATTCCAAGAAAAGACATGACATTCCACACATTCCAGAAAAAGACATGACATTCCAAAAAAGATATGACATTCCAAGACATGACATTCCAAGAAAAGACACGACATTCCAAACATTCCAAGAAAAGACACGACATTCCACACGACATTCCAAAAAAGAAATGCCATTCCAAGAAAAGACATGACATTCCACACATTCCAGAAAAAGACATGACATTCCAAAAAAAGACACAACATTCCACACATTCCAAGAAAAGACGCGACATTCCACACATTCCAAAAAAAGATATGACATTCCAAAAAAAGACACAACATTCCACATTCCAAGAAAAGACATGACATTCCAAGAAAAGACGCGACATTCCACACATTCCAAGAAAAGACATGACATTCCAAAAAAAGACACGACATTCCACACATTTCAAGAAAAGTCATGACATTCCAGGAAAAGTCAAGACATTCCGAGAAAAGACATGACATTCCACATGACATTCCAAAAAAAGACACGTCATTCCACACATTCCAAGAAAAGACATGACATTCCCAAAAAAGTCATGACATTCCAAGAAAAGACATGACATTCCAGGAAAAGACATGACATTCCAAGAAAAGACATGACATTCCAACACAAAACATGACATTCCAAGAAAAGTCATGACATTCCAAGAAATGACACGACATTCCACGTGACATTCCCAAAAAAGACATGACATTCCAAGAAAAGACATAACATTCCAAAATAGACATGACATTCCAGGAAAAGACATGACATTCCAAGAAAAGACATGACATTCAAAAAAAAGTCACGACATTCCAGGAAAAGACTTGATATTCCAGGAAAAGACATGACATTCCACACGACATTCCAAAAAAAGACATGACATTCCATGAAAAGACATGACATTCCAAAAAAAGACATGACATTCCAGGAAAAGACATGACATTCGGCGCAAACAGAGTATAAATATGCCCCTTAGAGTCAGCAAAGTTTCCATTGAAATGGCCACTAAGTTTGAACTTACATACGGTGTTACTTATAAGATGATGTAGCCGAAAGCAATCGTATTGGACTCAAGTTTAAGCAAATATTTATCAACTGCACATCACCAAATAAAGTGTCTTCCATCACACTTTAGCGTTACAATATGGGCTCCATTTTTCCTTTCCCAACTGCTGATTTATTCTGAAATGTCTGTACATTTCATTTACGTGTATTACAACGACATCCTGCCGCCTTTCCATTCAAACTCCCTGCACCCCAGCAATATTGGATAGTTCATGTTACAAAATCCTCTCACTTTGCAGTCAGAGTAAGTAAATACCAAACTCCTTTAAAAGAATAAGCAGAAATTAGATAGAAGACATAGTCTGACATTTAACCTTTGTCTTTGAGGCACAACAAATGTGACATCAGAAAAACAAAATGTAAAGGCCAGTTTGTTGCTTATTCCCCTTCTGAACTCCAGACTCGTTATTGGGAAGCAGAGGGTGGACAGGGTGCTAAAGCACCCACACCGCACCTACCTCCAAAGTCCACGGAATATTGCCTCAATGGAAATGGATAATGTGCAAGCACAAGGAATCCTTTCTCCAAATTGTGGAGAATCCGCGGACATGCACTCAGAACTTTTCCCACAAATTGGCCATTGTCTCTCACGATACAGTTTTTGTCTTTGACAGTTGTCTGTTCGCCTCTATTGCAGGCCTTGAAACTCCCTTGCAACAGTGTAATTGTTGAAATTGTAACTGCGTTTTTATGAAAATACATTAGAACTAATGTTGCAAATGAATTCATAATTCTGTTTTTCTAAATTAAATTGATGAAGTGCGTCTCCCAATTTGGCTCAGCGATAGATAATCTGGGCCAAAGGCGTAGGCATAGCGATAGCATAATGCGATATGGCCGAAATCCAACCGATTCCCGTCAACAACTTACTCTGTTATGTACCTAACACAATATATATTCGCCAATATTTCAATACTTAGGCACGCTTCTTCCTAGAACTACAGTATAACCAACACATATTTTAGAGGCTGAACTGCCCATGCTGAAATCTTACCTACACCACTGAATATTGCCAATGCATTAAACACAGCTATTATCCACAAACGCTGCCTATTGAAGTTGCTGCATGGCAACAAGTTGAAAGAAGAGAAGGGAAGTAAGTAGGTTGGGTGGTTGCAGCAATACAATCTTATGTATCGCCTTCAGGAAATCAAGCTCCCCTTGCAAAAAAACTTACAAACGCCGTCCAATCATTAGCTTAATTAGCTCACATCAACAGAAGCATTGTGCATTAGACTTTCCGGAATCCTTCTAGACTCCAGTCCAGCCCTTCCTCCACTTAGCAAGCCGACGAGTTACTAAAGCAATTAATTCAAATCCTGTAACTGTTCTGGGGTATTTTGAGCTCCAAACCTGCTGTACATTTGAAATCTCCCAGTTTTCCAAGCCAGACATCTTAAATACCGGAAAATACAGTCATTACGGAAGTTGGCTCACGAAAACCTTACCTCACTTTGCAGCCATGAAAATCAAAATCTGGATCCATGCTTATTACGGTTCCACTGTGTGAATTTTGAGCAATCCTCCAGCAGAGATTCCTCTATTTCTAGATTTTCTCCTCCCTAGAAATGCCGAGAAATCTCACAATTCTACATCCCATGTGCCCTAATTCATTTGACATCTGTCTCAGCCTTCTCGATTAATTTATTTGTTCACTCCTCCTGCTTTCTTCTGACAACATGGTCAATACTGACTTTTATTTATGTATCGTTATACGTATTTTTCTCTGCTGAGTATTCTTCTTCCCTTTGGACTAATCCCAAGCAAGGCACATGCACTGCTTTTACTTCTATTGTGAACGCTGAAATAAATACTAATAATTATTTAATGTATTTCTGCATTTGACTTTACATAGAAAATGTATTAATATAGAAAATAACGAGTCTTGAAGATGTGCCTACTTGATTGGCCATCACATTGTACAAAGTTATTTACTGTTAATGTATTAACAAATTTTAAGTGTTTATATAAATATCAAAACACAGTAATGTGTCATACTTAGCACTAAACATTATGAACTTGCTTATGCTAAATGTAGGCCTCAAGTTAGCAGGCCTAGGCTGAAAATGAAAGTTTTCCAAATATTGAAAATGTTACGTTAACATAATGATCTCATGCTTGTTGAATAACACATGTGTGGTATCTACATGTACTGTGTATATCGCTTCACCACTAGCTGTAGAATGTTATTGTGGAAGGGAATGTTGGAGTCATGGGATTCTGGGAGGAGAGAGAACTGGATGAGAGGAGGAAGGAAGAGGGTGGTGTTGAGAGCTGTTGGATCAACCTTTGTGGATGAGATATTTATATTGGACTAAATAAAATCCCATTAACACAATCTACTATGGATGTTATCTTCACATTGGCGACGAGGGTGGGATACATTTGGTAGAATATCTCAACCAACAACCAGCTACATTGGAGCTCCTATATCGGTTGGTCTTCGATTTTCTGTTTTTCTTTGGATCCAACAATCAAAATCACAAGGTATGTGGCAAATGTAGGAGGCTCTGCAATTATCTCCTTTATCCTCAAGTGGATTGACTGCTGTAAGCCCTGTCTCTTTTTTTTTTTAAACAGAAAACAAATAACAATATATCATAACGATATAAATTCTGAGCCTGTGACTTATCTGACTAAATGTCGTTTTTTTGGGGGGGATCGCGTACGTTTTCAACTTGCCAAAGACATTATGTTGGTTTTAATTTACTGCTGAGTATCGCCGTTTAACGACTGTGTATATTTAAATATGCTACTCACCGCGTGAGCCCGGCGCGCTCTAACTTCAGGCTGCAGTGTTTACACGCGAGCGCTCGCGTTTGCTTTGAAGTTTTGGATTTCATCTCGAGCGCTCGCCGTGATTGTCTCGGATCTTCTAAGTAAACAAATGCGGTCGTCCGTGTTTGTTTAACAGGACTGGGAGCATTTAATTCAGAGCGCCCGCTGGATTTTCTGTGCGCTCGCTTCGTGAACTGCATTTAATTATAACCGAAGACTGTCCTGACACAAGAAATAGATATGTATATTGAATACAGTTTCATGGAACAAGGCGAACTCGCCATGAAAAACAGCCTTTTGGTTTAGAGTATCACAAAGAAGGTCCAGGTGTACAAAAATATTTATTTGTGTTTAAGGCAAAATTGTGGAAAGTCTATTTACAGGAAAAGGAAAGAACAGTTCAATTTGAAATAAACATCTTACAGGTCTTTTCTTGCTTGGTACTTTATACAGTATTTCAGAGTACTATTTAATTCAAATATGCAGAACATACCACCTCCTTTTTTCTTGACTGTACCTGGAGACGCACCTATAATTTGGTCGAAATGGAAGAAATCATTTCTTCACTATACAAGAGTATGTGGTTCATCTTTATCTAATGAAAGGAAAGTATCACTACTCATGCATTGTTTAGGGTGTGAGGGCTTGGAAATTTTTGAAACTTTACCTGAACCGGAGGATGAAGGTGCAGAATTAAATGAATTTGAACTTTGCATAAAGAAATTGGATCTTCATTATCTTCCAAAAATGTGTACAATTTTGGAACGTTACCATTTTGGAATGAGGGAACAAGGACAGAATGAATCTATAGAGGAATATATAACAGCATTGAGGAAATTAGCTGCAACTTGCAAATTTGGAGTAACTCTTGAAGAACGCATAAGGGATCAATTTATGTTGAAGTGCTCCAGTGACAAAATTAGACCAGAACTTTGGAGTAAAGATGATTCTTCTCTTCATGAGGTGGTAACAATTGCTAAGAGTGTTAAGCACACTTTGGCGTGTGTAGGTGAATTAGAGAAAAATAAATATCCTTCTGTGAATAAAATTAGTCCGAAGAACGATCCACAGGAGAACAATGTTTTAGAGATTGATGGAAAAAAGGATGAACCGAAGTTATCACAAATTCAGAAACCTAAATTTAAAGATACAAAATGTTTTCGATGTGGAAACCTGGGACATTTTGCTTCATATAAGAAATGCCCTGCTGTTGCAGCTGTGTGCAAATTGTGTGGGAAACGCGGACACTTTGCAAAATGATGTAGATCGCAAAAGGATTTACCTTCCACATCTGTTAAAGTGGTGCAAGACTGTGGGGGTCATTCCTACCCTGGCGGTCTATGACCGCCAGGGTAGGTGACGGAGGAAGCACCGCCAACAGGCTGGCGGTGCTTCCGGGGGCATTCTGACCACGGCGGTAAAGCCGCGGTCAGAAAAGGGAAGCCGGCGGTTTCCCGCCGGCTTCCCGCTGCCCCAGGGAATCCTCCACGGCGGCGCTGCAAGCAGCGCCGCCATGGGGATTCCGACCCTCTTCCTGCCAGCCTGGTTCTGGCGGTTTTCACTGCCAGAACCTGGCTGGCGGGAACGGGTGTCGTGGGGCCCCTGGGGGCCCCTGCAGTGCCCATGCCACTGGCATGGGCACTGCAGGGGCCCCCTAACAGGGCCCCACATAGATTTTCAATGTCTGCGTGGCAGACACTGAAAATCGCGACGGGTGCAACTGCACCCGTCGCACCCCTTCCACTCTGCCGGCTCCATTCGGAGCCGGCATCCTTGTGGAAGGGGGTTTCCCACTGGGCAGGCGGGCGGCCTTCTGGCGGTCGCCCGCCAGCCCAGCGGGAAATTCAGAATGACCGCCGCGGTCTTTTGACCGCGGTATGGTCTTCTGGCGGTTCCCGCTTGGCGGGCGGCGACCGCCACCCGCCAATCTAGGAATGACCCCCTGTATCTTGATGGTGGAGGATCGAGTCACAGAGAAGAAATATCCTAAGGACATTGTAAAACTTGGTGGAGTTATGTGTGAAGTTCTCTTTGATTCGGGAGCTTGGTTAACTCTTATGTCTAATGAGACATTTGATAAATATTTGAGTCATTCTGTGAAACTGAAAAATCCAGATTGATTCCGGGGGTTATGGTGGCCAAGTTATAGAGTTGAGGGGATACTTTGAATCCGAAATTGAGTTTAAATCTAATTCAATTAGGGGTAAGATCTATGTACCAGTAAAAGGAGATAGCGTTATAAGCTGGCCACATCAGAAGGGACTTGAAGTCATTCTGGATCCCAATAATCCTACACCTGTGATACTGAAAAGAGATTTCATGAATAATGGTAGTAAGATCTGTGAGATATCTGATGTGGTTAGTGATGGTAATTTGCCAGATTTTGTGAATGAATTCAAAAATGTGTTCAGTGATACATTGGGATGTCTTACTAAGTATGTACATTGTATAAAGCTCAAAGAGAATGCAGTGCCTGTTGTGTGCAAAGTGCGACCCATACCGATTTCTGTTAGAGATGATGTGGAGAAAGAACCGCACAGGCTGTGTCAGAGTGGGATCATAGAACCTGTTGAAGCCTCAGAATGGGTTTCACCTATAGTGGTGGCACGCAAACCCTCGGGTGAAATACGTCTCTGTGTGGATTTGAGGAATCTCAACAAAGCTGTGGTTAGTGATTTATTTCCTCTTCCTAATATCACTGAGATGGTGACTTTGTTGCATGGAGCTAGATATTTTAGTACATTAGATTTAGCTTCGGCATATCATCAGGTTATTCTCCATGTAGATTCTAGGGATCTCACGACTTTCATTACACCCTTCGGGACGTTCAGGTTTGTGAGGATGCCTTTTGGGCTGGTTTCAGCTGCGTCAGTGTTTCAACGCTTGATGCATGATTTGTTTGGTTCCGTAGAAGGAGTAAAATATTTTCAGGATGATATTCTGGTTTTTGGTCGGACGAAAGGGGAACATGAAAAGAGGGTTAAGAAAGTTCTGAGGATATTGGGGGATCATGGTCTTACGTTGAAACTGAACAAATGTCATTTTAGGAAAGAGGAGATAGAGTATTTAGGACATAGAATTACTCCTTTGGGGTTGTATCCTAAACGAGAACTAGTAGAGAATATTTTGAATCTGCAATCGCCAGAGAACAAAGAAGAGCTGCAAGCTTTCTTTGGTATGGTTGAATTTCATGGGAAGTTTCTTCCAAATCTTGCTGCCAAAACAGAAAACATGCGTAAATTGCTAAAAAAAGAGGTTGGTTATATCTGGTGTGAAGGATGTGAAAGGGAATTTAATGAGGTTAAGAATGACTTATCCAAGGTAGGGTGTTTGAAATCTTTCAATCCTAATGAGCTCTGTGTTATTATGACTGACGCAAGTGCTAGAGGTTTGGGTGCAGTTCTTCTACAAAAAGGAGATGAACATGATCGGAAACCTGTTGTGTATTGTTCAAGAACTTTAAGAGGTTCGGAAGAGAATTACTCAACTATTGAAAAAGAAGCTCTTGGTGTTGCTTGGGCTATTGGCAAATTGAAGAATTTTGTGTGGGGAAGACCCTTTCATGTGTATACAGATCACAAACCTTTAGTTGAAGTCTTCATGAAAAAAGGTCTTGATCAAATATCATCCAGGATTAGTAGGTGGGTCGTTAATCTACAAGATTTCGATTTCAAGGTATTTTATGTTCCAGGTGCATGCAACAACACTGCAGATTGCTTGTCAAGACTTACATTAGTTTCAGAGGAGGACAGTTGTAAGGAGCAGGAGGACAGATTTAGTGTGTGTAGTATTACGGAAGGGGTGATTAGTCATGATGAGTGGGTGCGTGAGGTTGCAAATGATCCCATTCTACAAAATGTTTGTGATTTCATAAAGAGCGAGTGGAACTTTGAAAGTTTAAGGAACTCTGAAAGATTAAAAGGGTTTTGGAAGGTAAAAGAAGAGTTGTCAATTTCGGATGGAGTATTGCTTCGTGGTGAAAGACTAGTGGTACCAGGTACCTTGGTGGAAAGGATCATTCAACTAGGACATTCAGGACATCAGGGAATAAGTAAAACCAAATCTAGAATACGCTTGAATTATTGGTGGCCAGGAATGGATGTAGGTATAGAAAGGGTGGTCAGGGATTGTCCTGACTGTTGCAATAGTGACAAGATCTATAGGATGAGAATACCCTCGATGTGTATCAGAAGTCCATCTAAAAGACCGTGGGATATTGTGGGTATGGATATAGTGGGTCCTATTTATAGTAAAGGTGGGAATAGCTATATTTTGGTTTTGGTTGATCACTTCTCCAGGTGGGTCGAAATAGATATTGTGCATAGTGTTGAAACTAAGAGGATAATAGTTCTTCTGGAAGAAATTTTTGCTCGGGAAGGTTTTCCTAATGCTATTCTCACGGACAATGGCCCACAATTTGTATCCAAAGAAATGGAAGAGTATCTTAAGAGGTTGGGAATCAAACACAAGTTGTGTTCGCTGTATCATCCAGAAGGAAATGGGATTGTTGAAAGATTTAACAAATGTGTAAAAGAGTGTGTACAGTTAGAGATGGCAGCAAGAAGATGTTGGAAAGAAGGATTGAAGAAATTTTTGATAGCTTATCGTTTTACTCCACATACATCCACAGGGGCTGTTCCTTTTGAGTTGTTTAGAGGAAGGAAGGCTAATACTATGCTGGTCCCTAGTTGGGTTGGTAGAGACAAGAATGATGCCGTGTCTTGGTCTGGTAGAGACTGTGGAAGGATACATGAGGAGAAAGCTGAGGATAAGAGAAAAGATTATTTTGATGTGACGAAACGTACTTGTGATATGAAAGTGGAAATTGGGGACAAGGTTCTGATTAAGAAACCAACTTTTGGTAAAAGTGGGAGTAAGTTTTGGGGACCGTTTAGTGTTACTAAGTTGTTTAGAAATGCTGTAAAAGTGAGTGATGGAAGAATTTGGAATTTTAATCACATTGTTATTTCTAAAAAAAAATTTGGTTGAATAATCGATTTAGAACTCTTGTTCTTGTGTTCTTTCCACTTTTCTAAACGTGTTTTGTATCTTTGTATTATAATATTGTACATAGTTTCAATTGTTATATTTGTTCCTGTATATTCTGTTTTTTTGGGGGGGAAAGATGTGTGGTATCTACATGTACTGTGTATATCGCTTCACCACTAGCTGTAGAATGTTATTGTGGAAGGGAATGTTGGAGTCATGGGATTCTGGGAGGAGAGGGAACTGGATGAGAGGAGGAAGGAAGAGGGTGGTGTTGAGAGCTGTTGGATCAACCTTTGTGGATGAGATATTTATATTGGACTAAATAAAATCCCATTAACACAATCTACTATGGATGTTATCTTCACAACATGCTTTGTTTAATTATAAGATTGACCAAAGTTGTAGTAACCAAATGTTATTCGCTTGAGGAAATGTGTGTAAGACGCTGCATGTTCTTGAATTGCTGCAAATGTTAACTCAAAGCGTATGGGAAAGCAACACTCCAAGGATCTAACAATGGGCTTACTTGCAACGGACGGAAGGATCTACAAATTGATTCTTATTTTATTGACTAATATACGCAGATGGAGAATAGCCAATCCTTGACATGTGAAAGACTGCTTAGTTATATCTTAGATTTGTAAAATAAATTTTATTGGACTAATGTCACTGCCGTACTGTTTTTGGAGTTGTGAATGCCATTTTCTTCTGAGATTTGCAGCACAATTTTCCAATGCCTTGTCGTACTTATGCTTGTCACTTTGACAATTGCCAGCCTGTCTATTGACATTCTGGTATTTGCTATTCAAAGTTTTTTTCTTATGCTCCATGCAATGATGCTGGTGCTTACTTTAGCGCTTGATGCTTAGAAGCCTGTAGTGCTTTGCTGCCTGCCTTAGATATTTTCTTCCTGATGGTTTGGAGAGCTTGAAGTCCCTGACTCTGAACCAGTCCTCTCCCTTCCTCTCTTGTCCTGATGCTGATGTCCCTCTGATGAAGACAAACGCCACTTAAGGACAGGTATATGCTGAAATGTTTGATGTTGACTTGCCTTTTGTTTTGTAGGTACCAACTGCTGCTTTTTGATAGAGCCATGGTTAAATGTTTTCCAAATTTATGTTACTAAAACATTTGCGTGAAGCCCAACATGCTTATGCTAATCTGGAGTTAGTGAGGTATCTCCTGTTCGCTAATGAATTGATGTCATTCAATTGCTGATTCAATGTATGTTATTTCCATTGTGCAATTACTCCTGCTATTGATCTGTACTGTAGCCATTGAGAGTCTTGTCATTAATGCTTTAATCAAGTTAAGATTCTTTCAACGCTTCGGTCAACCAGTGTTGTTTCTGTATCTTTCTCATGTGGTTTTGAGACTAATTTACATAATCTTAGCGTTGTTAATTTAGGGAAATAAATATTCTAATTGATACTAAAAGGTGTGGTTTTTCGTGGCCAAATGGGTCATGTGCGTAGATTAACTGACTCTAATGAAGTTAATATTGTTGTTATTGATTGCTAATGCCATGTATGGACTAAGGGCGTGATCATCTTTAACGGAGTCCAAAGGTCCATAGGCCAATAACAGCACATCTCATAGGCCACTCTTAGGCAATAGAAACCATAAGGCACGACGTGCTGCCACAAGAAATGGTAGCAGAAGATGGTTTTGTCTCCTTAAGAGACTGTCCTTGAATAGAACATGGTTTCGTCTCTTTAAGAGCCCGTCCTTGAATAGTCCATGGTTCAATCTCCGTCCTTAAATATAATCCATGGTTACATCTCCTTAAAAACACTTTTTCGAATATAGTCTATGATTAGGATTGTCAGAGAGTCTTGTGGAGAAGATAGGCGGTCAAAAGTTTGATTTGGTTGATGTTTTCAGATTCAATGACACAAAATAGAGAGAAAATATGTCCCTAAACACCCAAAGTGACTTTCCCAGGACCTGGGAGTTTGCCTCTGCTTCTTTGAAGATGTTCTTGGCGTTCTAGTGATTGTGTGAAAGATAGGGTTTTGGGATTGCACAGCTTAAGCATACCGCAGGTGAACTGTGATGTTTGTGAGTGTTTTAGGAGTTTGCGTACTTCAAATGAAGTTGTAGAAGGAGTTTGCGTACTCCCCAGTGTGAGAATAGGGAAGTCATCGAACTTCAAATGTGTGTGACAATTTGTGCTAAATAATTGTCCACATGGTTGTTGGTATACGGACCCTGCGAGGTCTAAGACTCCGGAGTATATTAAAAGTGTATGAGACTCTTGGGTTTTGTTGTAATTTGTCCATTTAGTAGGCCAATCAGGCGTGGTTGACAAGCCAAGGTTGGGTGTTAAATTGAGTGAAAGGTTTTTTCGACTGAAATTTGGCGAGCCCTATGTGCACCAGGACAGACCATTGACCAGTTGAGGGTAAAATTTGCAGGTTGCATTTTGCTTGTGAACCAGGGGTATTGAGAAAGAAAGAGTAGCTGCTAGAGCGAAAGCCATCAGTTAAAAATCCATAAGATTCCTGAAGTGACTGTGTTAACCTATCTGTAGTAAACTGACAAATTGTTTTTTGGTTTTGTTGAAGTGCTCGCGATAAACTTTTTATTCGTTTTGAATGATTCTGGGTGTAGGAGGACAAGCATCAAGACTTTGTCAGCTACTGTGAGTGTGACGTCATTGGAGCCGTTCTGGGATGGGTCGGTTAGTGAGAAGGGTAGGGCACGGATTGATGGACAACCGTGAAGTGCAGAGGATCTGAGGATTAAAAGTAACTTCCTGATTATCTGAATTTTAACACAAATCAGCAAAAATTAAGTTTTTCAAAGCTCTTAAAAGTGCCCTGAGAGGAGAAGTGTATATTTCAGCTAGAGTAGGGGAAGCTACTCCACCAGACCGTACTTCCGCCTATGTAGTATATGAAGAGTGGGGTGCTGCGCCATGCCTTTGGTTAAAACAATGGTGCAAAGTGACGGAGAACGATGGGAGCTTAGTGTTTCCTACTCATGGTACATTACATTTGAGAATTCTATAGAACCTGAAGAGAGTGATGTACAAAATAAAACCCCTCCCGACACCAGCCCAGTGCGAAGCATTAGCAGTCTGGGAACTAAAGGCTAGACAGCAGCAGCAACTGAAGATTGAAAAGAGAATGAAAAAGTCAGAGATGACACTAGCGGAGGCTAAATGGGATAGTTATCAGAAATTTTAGAGACCAGAGACTTTGCAGGGAATTAAATTATTCCCGGCAATCACACAGGATGGAGAGAGAGAAGGAAAGAAAACTACCAGGAAGTCATACATTAGCCATTCTGAGATTGGGGAGTGCAAATCAAGGTAGACTAGGGGGACAGTCACACTCATGAAGAATCAGATGATGATGAGTTAATTTTATAGTTACTGAGAAATCGTCCCGCACCATATGCAGCACAAGAGAGCAGTCCACGCACTAGTCTAAACCCCTCTACACCAACATCGGTTAACTTGACACAGAATCTGTCTGAACTGACACCGGTTAACATGACACAGAGCCCAGTACAGAGTAGCCCTCAACTCCTACAGATACCAATGCAGAGCAGTCCTAATCTGCCTACTACATTGTCAACCTAAAATCCAATGCCACAGCTGAGTATTCCTAGAGTTTACTCAGAGATCCCTATTGTGGAAACTGCAACAAATATAATAGTGCCAACAGGGCAGGTTTTCCTGAAACTGACATTGGTTCAGACGGAGCGAACTCCACTCCTACTGTTCCAAGTGCAGTCACAAACAATACCAAAGTACACTCCCATCACGGGAACACAGACAGATATGTCCGTCCTGATGAATCAGAATATGGGAATCATGCACCCACAAAACCCGAATGTTAGGCCAAGTCCAGATGCAGTATCTGTACCTGTCGTTAATGGTCCAGTTATACCATTGTTTGCCCAGGAAAACAATGGCACAAATGGCCTGGGATCCTGAGTCAAAGTTTAGTGGGAGGAGGATTTAATGAAAGGGCCAAAGTAGTCTCTCCTGTGGGATAGATCTTTGATGGGACAGGGTCACTGTTAGACCTACATCCTTTCAGAGCTCCTCCTAATACTGAAACAGGGTCAAACCTCAGTCCTAGTTTGAAATTACTGACACAGCAACCTCCAAGACTAACTGTACAACCGTCGCCAAGTGTCCAGCCCAACAACATTTCACAACAAGGTTTGACAGCCCAACAATTGATTGAATGGTTAGATAAGCTAAATAGCCCAAAAAGTGCTTCTAGGGAAGAAGACTATACCTGAACTATACTAAACGGGGGATGGAATTGCTTGAGCTTCTCGATGGCACTATGGGTATAAACCGACTCGAGTCCTACACAGAAGCAGAATTGAGATACTTGTGCCCAAAAATTACAAAGGAAGAGGGTGACGTACATCAAAGGCTAGCAGAAGTAGCAGACAAATATGCAATAGACCTTACAAAAACAAAGAATTTGAAATGGAGCTACAGGTTAAACTTTGAGACAAAGGACTTCAAACATATTAGGTCTGCAGGAATGAAAGCACACCTTAGAAAATTACGCCAACGCATCCAAATATGGAGGGCACTAGAAAAATGGAAAGGCAGGTGGGTGAAGAAAAGAGACAAACCAAGAAAGGGTTCTGAAGCGCCTCCTGCAGAGGCACCACAGGATGGGGCGTCAGTAAGTCTACTAGAGATGAGAGAGATTCCAGGGAGGAATTTTGCATATGTCCCATGGAGTAGAAGCAACATTTTGTCATTTATTAATGACTATCCCAGATTGAGAGAGAAACTTGTAGAGTGGTACCAGCAAACAGATAGGTTTGTAAAACTTGCGAAGTGCCTATGGGAGGACTTGCACACTCTATTAGAGATAGTAGTCCCAGCAGATCTATGGGTAGAGTGCAAGAGGAGTGTAGATTGGCCAACAAGGGAACCAGCGAAAGACCCGATTACAGGTGCTCCATTTCCCGAAGTAATGAAATATTATTATGAGGTGATCCAGTTTCTGAAAAATAGAATTTCGCCCAAATAATTGATTGGCAGCGCATAGATAGAACATTGCAGGAAGCCAAGAAGTCTATACATGCGTACTATGAGAGATTGTTGCAGGCGTTTACTGTGGTACTGAGACATACGAGCCGAAAGACATGATTCATTTTGTGTTCAGATTTGTCAAAGGATTGAGACTTGAAATCAGTCAGATGATTAAGAGCCATTTGATTTGCTGGAAGCAAAGCTGATTGATGAGGTGTCGCAGTATGTGAAATACTGTAGTGAAAAGAGACTGAACTGAAGCAGAGAATGTTGAAAGAAAAAGGAATAGTGATGCAGATTAAAGCAGCTCAGACAGGGATTTAGGGAAGTGTCCAGCCTCATCAGCAGGGAAACATGCAATTGCAGAACCAAGGCAGAGGTAGAGGTTGCGGAGGAATGGGAAATGTGAATCGCGGTCCTGATTTGAGCACTGTAGTGACACAAAGCGATGTGCAGGGAATTAAGAGATTGTTGGCATGTCATGCTTGTGGGGGATTCGGGCATTGGAAGCGGAAGTGCCCGACGGTAAATCAGGGAGGTGTTGTTCAACAAATGAATGATGTTAATTCACTCCAAAATATGAGAGGGCAAAGAATGGGAAATCAAAATCTAAATTTCCAGAATCACGTGAATCAGATGTAAGGTTTTCAGCCCATGCAGCTTATGCAGCCCATGCAACCCGTGCAGCCATTGCAAGTACAAATTCCCCACATACAGCAGATGTAATCACTGGTTCAAATGGTGCCTAGACAACAAATTCAAATACCTCAAGCCCCTATAGACCAGCAACAGGTGATGCTTTCTCAGAAAGTCCCAGGTCAAAGATTGAATTATAGTAATAATACTGTACACCAATTTCCCCTACACAGTGAGGATGAAATAAATGATGATTGGTTAAGTGAGACTTCGGATGAATAGGAATGCATGTTGGCCGCATACCTAGAGGTAGATCAAAGTGGTCCCTATGTGAAAGGAAAGGTGCTAGGGCACAAAGTCTAATTTTTGGCTGAGACTGGAGCAACACGCTCTACAGTGAGATCAACAGAGGTCCCAAATTTGCTTCTTTCAGGGAATACAGTCCAGATTGTAGGAGTTGCAAACCAGTCTTTGACTAACCCCATCACTGAACAAGTCCCAGTAAAAATTGGTAACTTCAGGGGATTACATAAATTCATATTCTGTGATTCAAGCTCTGTGTCCCTACTGGGAAGGGATTTATTATGCAAAACAAAGTGTTCAATCACTTGCTCAAATGATGGTATTGAAATTCAGACCAACAGTGATGATGAAAATGAGCCAATTCCTGAAATGACTTGTGACACTGTGAACGAGGAATACCCGCTGATCAGTTTCGTTTCAGTTTTCAGAGTGAGAGATCTCCCTCCTGATCTACAGGGATCTGTAGTAACAAAGGTATGGGATTTTACAGGAAAGGACATTGGTTTGATAAAAGGGGTTGAGCCAGTAAGAGTCATAGTCAAGCCCAATGCAACTTTTTCCCAGATCCAGCAGTACCATATGGCAAAAGAGACAATTGAAAGTGTGGCACCGATAATTGCAAACTTTCTAGACAAAGTGCTGAAAGAGATGCTGAACAACCCATGTAATTCACCAATAACAGGACTGCTTAAGCCATGGGGAAAGTCCGAATTGTTCAAGATCTGAGAAAGGTAAATGACATTATGGTTAAGTGTTGCCCAGTGGTACCAAATCCTGCTATGATTATGTTTCAAATCCCATGCAATGCTGAATGGTTCATTGTGGTGGACCTGTCACAGGTGTTCTTTTCTGTACCTCTTCATGAGGATAGCAGATTTATCTTCTGTTTCAAATTCTTAAACAGGGTCTCCTGTTGGAGTAGGATCCCACAAGGGTTATCAAAGTCACCTTCAATTTTCAACAAAATCCTTAAAAAGAATTTAGAGTCACTGGAAATGCCTCACCAGTCGACACTGGTGCAGTATATTGATGATTTGCTGATTGCATCCAAAACAAGAAAAGGGTGCAAAAATGACACGATTGCCTTACTGAATCATTTGGGAGACAATGTTCAAAAGGTGTCCCCAACTGAACTGTGGTACTGTCTGAAAGAAGTGAGATATTTGGGTCATTTGATTGAAAAAGGAATTAGGAAAATATCCAGAGAGAGGGTTGCAACCATATTACAGATGTCTGCCCGACTACCCAGAGAGATGTTAGGATGTTCTTGGAAATAGTGAGCTACTCCCGCCAGTGGATCCCACATTTTTCAGTCATTTCAAAGCCCTTGCAAAAACTGACTCACAAGGAGGTTTCAGATCCCCTTGTACTAGATCAAGCCTGTATGAAACCATGTACAGATTTGAAAGAGGGTTTGTGTTAAGCCCCAGCTTTGAGTATGCCTGATTGCACAAAACCCTCTCTGTTGTTTTATCATGAACGTGATGCATGTTCTTTGTCTGTCTTGACTCAAACCAATAGCGGTGTGAATTGCCCAGTGGCATTTTTTCAGCCACTTTGGACCCATTTGCAGTGGCTTTACCAGGCTGTTTGCAGTCTGTTGCAGCAGTTGAACAGACCCTCTTACACAGTGAGAGCATTGTGATGGGTCACTCGCTCACTATCATGGTCCCACATTCTATTGAAATCATGCTCACTAGGTCCAATACCCAGTACTTGACCAGTGAAAGACTGACCAGGTATAGACCGCTATCTTGGGGTCTCCTAATTTATCGATCAAAAGATGTACAGTGCTTAACTAAGCAACTTTGCTTCCAAATGAAAATACTGAAATTGATCAAATGGATGATACTGAACATGACTGTCTATAAGTAACTGAATTGTGCACAAAGCCCAGACCCAATATTTGAGATGGTGGTTTAGAGTAAAATGATCAAATTGTCTTTGTTTATAGTTCCTGCCTGAGAGACAATGTGGGCATATTGAGAGCAGGAAATGCTGTATGTGCCATCTCTGGCATATAAGAATCTTCATGGCTTTAAGAGTGTTTTCTGCACAAGTGGCAGAGTTGGTAGCTCTTACTAGAGCATGCCATATTTCAACCCAGTTAAAAGTTACCATTTACACGGACAGTCAGTATGGATTTGGCATAGTGCTTGACTTTGGCCAATTGTGGTCACAAAGAGATTCCCTGACCTCTTCTGGTTCACCAGTAAGAAATGGGGAGAGAATACATGAACTGTTACAAGCCATTCAGTTGCCCAAAAGGATTGCTGTGGTGAAATGCAGTGCTAATCAGAGAACACGGGACTTTGTCAATGGGAAATGGATATGCTGATCAAGTTGCACGGTTTTTCTCATTGAACGGTATCTCATTTAAGGAAAAGTGGGAATTGTTATCTGAAATTGATGGAATGTATGACAATTATGCAATACATATTAAAGGCACGTTGGAAGATCTGAAAGCATTACAGGATAATGTGTCAAAAGATGAGCGGAAGGAATGGTTAAAAATTAAATGCATGCCAAGGGACGATGATGTCTGGGTATCAGGAGAAGTGAAAGTAGTTTTGCCCAAAAGCTTAATGACTCAAATGGCTAGATACTATCATGGTCAGGCACATGTGGGGAGGGATGCTATGGTCAGAACTTTTAAGCAGTTCTGGTTTAATCCAAAATTTAGACAGGTTGCTGAAGCAATTTGCCACAGGTGCATCATCTGCCAGCAGATGAACGTGGGAAGAGGAACTGTGGTCAATGTGGGCTATATTGGAAAAGCTGGAGGTCCATTTAGCAGAATGCAAATGGATTTCATTGAGATTCCTATGTGTGGAGGATTGCAATATGTGTTGGTCATTGTGTGTATCTTTAGTAACTGGATTGAGGCTTCACTCACACAAAGAAATGACAGTCTAACGGTAGCAAAGCTACTGCTTAGGGAACTGATACCACAGTTTGGTTTTCCAGTCTCTTTAGAATCAGATAAGGGAAGTCACTTCAACAACGAAGTGATCAAACTGCTATGCTAAACTTTAAATATTGAACAGAAACTGCACTGTAGTTACCGCCCAGAAGCCTCAGGACTTGTAGAACAGATGAATGGTACCTTGAAATCAAGAATGGCAAAGATGTGTGCGTTCACAAATTTGAAATTAGCTGATGCACTACCATTAGTTCTGATGTAATTGAGAAGCACACCTGACAAGAAAACAGAACGGTTGCCACACAACATCCTCATGGGAAGAGCAATGAGGCTCCTAGCTGCCCCTGCGAATGCTCTTGTGAACAATGCAGATGATATATTATTGGACTACTGCAAAGGCCTGGCTGATGTAGTTCCCTCATTCTCTATTCAAGTGGACGCCACCACACTGCAAACCTCTCAAGACCAGGGACATAACCTGAGAGCAAGTGACTGGGTTGTGATCCGGAAGCATGTGAGGAAGTCATGCTTGGAGCTGAGGTGGAAAGGCCCCACCAGGTCGTGCTGGTCACTGTGTAGTGTGCTGGACTTCTAAACTGGATCCACTCCAGTCACATTCAGAAAGTACCTAATCCTACAGAGCAAGAAGAAGAGTTGGTGAGATTACCAGCAACATCCAAACGCACTCCAGGGCAGGAGAGGTGAAAAAGCCAACTGTAAACGGTGCTGGAACACCCCACAGCCAGAATACCCACCCCTGTGAGTGAAGAAGAAGAAGGGGTTTGGGAAAAAGACAATGAACCCACTTCAACTGAAAGAATAAGAGAGGCCGACCAGGAGAGGGCTCTCTCGCAAGCAGACGGTTTTGAAAGCTTGACAGATCAAACGACTGACCAGAGCAGAAAAGGAGTTGAGGCAGATCAAAGCCAAAGAGATTTGACTCCTCCTGGACCGGTTGCGGGAACATCAAAAGAAGCTAACTTGCGTCCAATACTGAAAAGAGCACTTACAAGAAGGCCATTTAAAGGAGACCAGTGGCCAGAATCACAGTCAAAGGTGAAGAAAGCAGTCTCAGTAACAAGCAGAAGAAGAAGTCAACACTACCAGAAAAGAAGATTTGAGTGATGGAGAACTGAGTGGTGATCGAAAACTGAAGAAAAAAAGAATTGCAAATAGAAGGTACTCAGGTCCTGAATGGGCATATGTAACTACCAACGAATGGCAAGAAAATGTTTAGAATTTTTGTTTTGACTGAGACATTCCAGGTCAATACTTTGGCACTTGAATGAAACTGATGAACTTGAACTGTTGAAAATCCTAATCAGTGAGTAAATAAGAAAGAGGCTATTGCACTTTAACAGGAAAAGAATCTGATAACCTGATTTGAGAAGCTGCTACCTGATTTGTCAAGCTGCTAACCAATTTTTGATAAAGGGTTGTGGAAGAACGTTTAAAAGCTATGAATGAGTGCTGAAGTTTTTCTTTTTGAGGTTTTGTTTTTGTTGCATAGCTGTACCTTTTTCTTTTGCTTCTACTTTCTGATTCTATACAGATCATGAGCAACCATAACCAGCAGGGTAGAAAGAATAGGTGCTGTAAGTACCTAGATATTGGTGTGGCCATAGTATGCATGATATTATGTCTGGTATTGATTGTTGGTGTGATTGTTTGGGATAAGAGTGAGGCCAATCATACTTCAGCTGTAGAGACAACTACTGTACTTACAAAGGAAAATAGGTTTAGGTTAGATGAGAAATATTTACACCCAAATGACCCTCATGGAGAGCTTTCTTCAAACGTTTTCTATTGATTTCTAAGAGAGTATGTTGAGGCAGTAGATGTGTAAGATTGCTACGTTTGCACACACATTCCTGCCTCAGTTGAGGAGGGAGGGACATAACATAGCTTACCCCTTACCTATGGCATAAGTTGTAGATTGTTATTAACAAGATTTAATAACCAGGAGTACATTCAATACTTCTATTCTAAACACAACGTTGTATTTACTTTTGTCCCTGTAATTAAGTACTTAAGTAGAGTTGCTAAGGATACTGACATAGAATTAGAGAGAGGATTCTTTGAACCTGCATTAACCTTTGGGACTGCATTCGCCCACCTCAATAACCTGACAGGCTTGCTGACACCAGAAGAAAAGAGCTTCTTTGATCACACAGAGGATAAAAGGAGGGCAATAAAAGCAAAAATAGATAAAGGATTAGTTTCAAGAAAACCCCAAAATTACTATGCATTTAGGCGGTCATTACAACATTGGCGGTAAAAGCCGCTTTCCGCCGTGCAGAAGACCACCAACACACCGCCACGGAAAAACGTCACAGCTATTATGACCCACATCTCGGAATCTGACAAAATTCAGACACCCACACAAGTCCGCCACACCAAAGGTCAGTGATAAAATGGCGATAACAAAACCTCCACCATCACGCCAACAGAAATACACCCACACTATCACGACACACGAATCCACGCGGTATTCCATTGGCGGTACACACCCCGCGCTCAAAATACACACACTTCTATAAAACACCGCCACATTGGACAATTCAAAATACACACACCTGATACACATACACACACCACTCCCACACACCCATTACAATATAAAACACACACTGACATCACCCACAAACCTCTACGACCGATATTACAGAAAGAAGGCCAGAGAGAGACACCACCATCCACAAACTAGCATCCACAGGCACAAAACACCATCACCCACACAACTTCCATGCACAAAACACCACACACCACTACATATAACCACACTTAACACGACACACACCACCCCACACATCACCTACCACACCCCATGGCACGGCAAAGACACCCCAGGTTTTCGGAGGAGGAGCTCAGGGTCATGGTGGAGGAAATCGTCCGGGTAGAGCCACAGCTATTTGGATCACAGGTGCAGCACACCTCAATTGAAAGGAAGATGGAGCTATGGCGAAGAATAGTCGACAAGGTCAACGCAGTGGGACAACACCCAAGAAATCGGGACGACATCAGGAAGAGGTGGAACGACCTACGGGGGAAGGTGCGTTCTGTGGTCTCAAGACACCACCAGGCGGTTCAACGGACTGGCGGCGGAGCCCCACCTCCTCACCCACAACTAACAACATGGGAAGAGCAGGTCTTGGCGATTCTGCATCCTGAGGGCCTCGCAGGAGTTGGTGGAGGAATGGGCTCTGGTAAGTCAAACCTTTAACTACCATATCCTCGACCCTTCCTGCATGCTATCACATACCCCCACCCTCGTCCCCACCCCTATCACTCCAACTCCTCACAAATGCACCAATATCACAAACCACCCATCCCAACACCAAGCCCTGCATGCAACACCAACGCATGGACACCCATCACTAAAGCTTGCCCACTGCACATACCCATACACCCCCTAAACCATCATCACACAAGCTCCCACACAGGAATGCAAGCACTGGGGTACACGCTCACCCACCCATTGCACACCATGACACACACAGATGCAATAATCATGCCTTTACACCCCTGCAGGACCACTACCCAACGTCTCCAGACAGAAGGGTCCACACATCTCCACTCCACCCACTGAAGAGGCCCACAGTGATGACAGCACCTCTGTCCAACTGGATCTAGATGACCAGCCCGGACCATCGTGGGCCTCGGACAGTCGGTTCCCCTCACATAGGCACAGGCCACCACAGACCTTCCCCCCTCTGGAAACACCAGCACAGCACAGCACCCAGCAGGCCCATACCTCCGTCCCCATGACACATCAATCAGCTGTGTGTACACCACTACAGGGAACCCAGGATAACCCACCACCCCAACAACAAAAGGGACCTGGGGGCAGTGGCAGTGGGCACACGGTCCAGGGGACAGAGGCCCAGGAGCACAGGGGAACTGGGAGGGCTGCAGTGCGACAGGGGGCGGACAGGCCTAGGGAACCCACTCTCCACGAGGCCCTCTCCGCCATCATGGGAGCATACCACCACTCCCAGGAGACGATGGCAACGGTACTGGCCAAGTTTCAGGAGACACAGCGCATGCAGGAGGAACAGTATTTGGGGTTCAGGGAGGAACTCAGAACCATCAGCTCCGCCCTGGGCACCATCGTAGGGGTGCTGAAGGAAATACACTAGCATGGATGATGAACTGGCCACCACCTCCGCCGGCGCTAGTGGACAGGAGGCACCGCCACAGGACCACCACACCAGCACCCCACCCCCTGCAGACAGAGAACCACCCCGCAAACGGTCCCTGAGATCCAGGAACAAGACAGAGCACGATGCCAAGACCCCCACCAAGAAATGAGACCACCCTGATTGTCATCCCACTGTCCCACTTTGTCACTCTGTCCATATTGAAACTGCCCCAGCTCCACTTCCTATGCCCATATGGGCAATACACCTGTGAGACTAATAGACTGGACTCTGCCATGGACACTCCTCCGCCATCACCCCTCACCATTTAACTTCCCCTCCAATATTTTGTATGCAAATTAACACACCTAAAACACCAAAAGATCTGGAGTCTGTCTGTGATTTCGAGATAGTGTATTTGCAATTACAGTGACGAAATTCTCAGGAAATAGTAATGTCAACATACTTATGTCACATAGCTCTAGTCCATGAGGAATCTAAGCAGATGACACACGTTGGGACCCACACCTGTGAAACCGTAAGGGAAAGTGACAACTCAGTGACCATACACTGGGTGAAATCAACAGATAGGATAGAGGTAGAAGTGTAAAAGTACATGTGGTAGGCAGTAATGTATTCTCACCTGTGTAACACTGGAAATATTGCTGGATGACTGAGTCCCTGTTGTCCATGTCTTCTTCCTCTGCTTCCTCCTCCTCACTGTCCACAGGATCCACAGCTGCCATAACACCACCATCTGGACCATCCTCCTGCAGAAAAGGCACCTGTCGTCGCAAAGCCAAGTTATGAAGCATACAGCAGGCCAAGATGATCTGGCACACCTTCTTAGGTGAGTAGAATAGGGATCCACCTGTCATATGGAGGCACCGGAACCTGGCCTTCAGGGGGCCGAAGTTGTGTTTGATCACCCTCCTAGTCTGCCCATGGGCCTCATTGTAGCGTTCCTCTGCCCTTGTCCTGGGATTCCTCACTGGGGTCAGTAGCCATGACAGGTTGGGGTAACCAGAGTCACCTAATAGCCACACACTGTGCCTCTGGAGTTGACCCATCACATAAGGGATGCTGCTATTCCGCATGATGTAGGCGTCATGCACTGAGCCAGGGAAGATGGCATTCACATGGGAGATGTACTGGTCGGCCAAACATACCATCTGTACATTCATGGAATGATAACTCTTCCGGTTCCTGTACACCTGTTCACTCCTGTGGGGGTGGGGACCAAAGCCACATGGGTCCCACCAATGGCACCTATGATGTTGGGGATATGTCCAAGGGCATAGAAGTCACCATTCACTGTAGGCAAGTCCTCCACCTGAGGGAAAACGATGTAGCTCTGCATGTGGTTCAGCAGGGCAGACAACACTCTGGACAATACGTTGGAAAACATAGGCTGGGACATCCCTGATGCCATGGCCACAGTTGTTTAAAATGACCCAATTGCAAGGAAATGGAGTACTGACAGCACCTGCACTTGAGGGGGAATTCCTGTGGGATGGCGGATTGCTGACATCAGGTCTGGCTCCAACTGGGTACACAGTTCCTGGATTGTGGCACGGTCAAACCTGTAGGTGATTATCAAATGTCGCTCCTCCATTGTCGACAGGTCCACCAGCGGTCGGTACACCGGAGGATTCCGCCATCTCCTCACATGTCCCAACGGACGGTGCCTATGAAGGACAACAGCGAGCACAGAGTCAAACAACTCAGAGATATGTACCCACAGTCTACACAGAACACCATTCATACACAAAATCTGGCCTGTATGTGTGTTGAGAGTAGGCCTAGGTATGTGTGATGCAGTTAGAAATTAGGCCATGTGGGCCCCTGAAATGACGGCTGCCTGACCTGTAAAGTGGGACAATGGCACGTGAGGTAACTGCGCTGGCGTTGTACACCGCAGCGGTAGGCGGTCGAAGACCGCGGCGCAATGCTGCATTGGTTAACATTGGACCCTATGGGTCCCAGGAGCCAATGACGATGTACGCCGGTGGTGATGGTACGCACCGCCGCGGACGTGACCGCCATTTTCTATCTGTTGAATCACTTGATACCTGATCTTCGACAGGAGAGGACCTACACTGCAAGTGCTGCTGTGACCTCGGTCTGGAAGAGACAATGGATCGTGCGTCTGGGGAAAGGGCCCCTGCCTTCACATCGGAGGAGTTGGAGAAGCTCGTCGATGGGGTCCTCCCCCAGTACACGCTACGCTACGGTCCTCCATACCAACAGTTAAGTACACAGGGAGCATGTAGTATGGGCTATGCCTGTGTGGAGAGGGCTGGTTGTAAGAAGGAAGGGAGCAGAGTTCTGAGTGCATGAAAGATGGTGGGTGCATGTGCCACATGGCAAGGGTAGCGATGGGGGCCACTCTCTTTGATGCCGCAGTTGGTAATGACTTCTCTTCTACCCCTCTACATTTCGTGTAGGTCAGCGCCCACCAGAAGAAGGATATTTGGCGTGCCATCGCCAAGGACGTCCGGACCCTAGGGGTCCACCACAGACGGAGCACCCACTGCCGGAAAAGTTGGGAGGACATTCGCCGCTGGAGCAAGAAGACGGCGGAGGCTCAGCTGGGGATGGCCTCCCAACGTGGGAGGGGTGCCCGTCGAACCATGACCCCCTGATGTTCTGGATCCTGGCGGTGGCCTACACGGAGTTGGATGGGCACTTGCGGGCATCACAGCAGACACAAGAGGGTGAGTACACTCTCATTCAGCTTACTTTGCGTGCAGTGGAGGTGTCTGGGTGGGGGAGGAGGGCTGTGGGTTTCCCTAGGCCAGGGCGAGTTCCGTAGGCTAGGCCCCTTCGTAAGGCATGGCCCTGTGGCCCCCCACCCCACCTCTGTAGAGTGCCAAGTACAGCTATTCATGCACCTGTGTCATCTATGTGTGCAGATGTCGTCCATAGCCTTGTAGCCCATTTCCCAGGAATTGCACTGTAGAGCCCAAGAGTGCGGCGTAGTGCAGGGGGCTGCTGTGTCTGTCTTGTCCGCCAACTGTATGCCATGCACTCAACATGTCTTTCTTCTGTTTCCCCCCCCCCTTTTTGTGGTCTCCCTGTTCTTGTGTGCATTAGCATCATCAGGCGGAGGAGCAGTGGCACCGGAGCACGAGGGAGCTGCATCCCACATGGCCATGGAGGGCCACACTACGGACTCTGAATACACCAGTGGGACGGATGGCGAGGGTAGCACCACGGCGGGGACAGGAGCTGCAACCAGTGACACGGACTCATCCTCCGATGGGAGCTCCCTTGTGGTGGCAGCAACATATGTGCCCCCCACTACTGCAGGTACAGCCGCCAGCCCCCTACCAGCACCGCCCTCCCAGCAGCCCCTCAGCCTTCGCCCCGTGCCCGCTCACCCAGGAGGGTGGGCATCACCTTCACCCCAGGCACCTCAGCCCCTGCCCCTGTCACCTCTGCTGCCCTCAGTGTTGGGCAGTCTACCATTTTTAATGCCATTCAGGTTGTAGAAAGGGAGTTGCAACAAACCAATGCATTCCTGGAGGGCATTCATTCTGGTCAGGCGGCCCTTCATCGAACCTTTCAAACTCTTGCCTCAGCACTTATGGCAGCCATTGTCCCTGTGTCTAGCCTCCCCCTCCAACTTCCTCCACCCAGACCCAATCCCCTGTACCCCAGCCTATCCCAAGCAGACCATCAGACCAGCCTGCACACACCTCACCACACAAGGGAAGCTCATGCAAACATAAGCACCACACATCCCACAGGCACTCACGCAAGCATCACACACATACAGACACACCAACATCCACTGCCTCCACTGTGCCCCCTCCTCCTCGTCTTCCTCCTCCCTCCCAGTCTCGTCTCCACTCACACCTGCATGCACTACCACTACAGCCACTAAGTCCCGCACCAGCACACCCACTACCACACCCCGCTCACGTGCACTCACCACCCCACTACCATTCACACATCCCGTGTCCTCTCCCAGTGTGTCTGTGACGCCCCCTCTCAAGATACACAAACGCAGGGACACACACACCCAACATACATCCACCTCACAACAGCCTCCAGCGCATGCACCTGCACCCAAAGCCACAAAATTTATACCTCCTACAACCACCACCTCTTCCCACACTCCCAAACCCCCTCCAGCTACCCGTCCCAGTGTCTCCAAACAACTTTTCCTGTCCACCCTTAACCTATTTCCCACCACCCCCGTCCAACTCATAGGTCCCGAACTAGCACCTCAGCCACAAAATCTCCGGGACCAGTGGTGCCTGTTGTCACAGGTATGTGGAGTGCACCGGCCACCAGGCCAGCCAGTGTGTCACGGAGCCACAGCACAGCCAGTCCCCCCCTGTGAAGCACCAGAAGTTGGCCAGTGCCTGGCGGGAGAGGGGGAAGACTCCAGCCAGCCAAGCCGCTCACAGGGGTCCCGGGGGGAGTGTGGACTCAGCTGTGACTCCTCCCAAGGTGGGGAAGGGGCAGAAGAAACCCGGAAAGTCTGGGAGGAGCAGCATGGTGGAGAAGATCGCCACCATCCCCGCTGGCCAGGAGGCCACCGCCAGCCCCATCGTCGCTGGCCACGAGGCCAGCGCCAGCCACAGCCCAGCTGCCCAGGAGGACCCCGCCAGCCACAGCCCAGCTACCCAGCTGCCCAGGAGGGCCCGGCCAGCCACAGCCCAGCTGCCCAGGAGGACCCCGCCAGCTGCCCAGGAGGACCCCGCCAGCCACAGCCCAGCTGCCCAGGAGGGCCCCGCCATCCACAGCCCAGCTGACCAATGAAGGACCGCCAGCCCAGTTGGGCAATGAAGGACCGCCAAGTCAAGCACCGCTGAACAGGGCAAGGACCGCCAAGTCATGCACCGCTAAACAGGGCAAGGACCGCCAAGTCAAGCACCGCTGAACAGGGCAAGGACCGTCAAGTCAAGCACCGCTGAACAGGGCAAGCACCGCTGAACAGGGCAAGGACCGCCAAGTCAAGCACCGCTGAACAGGGCAAGGACCTCCAAGTCAAGCACCGCTGAACAGGGCAAGGACTGCCAAGTCAAGCACCACTGAACAGGGCAAGCACCGCTGAACAGGGCAAGGACCGCCAAGTCAAGCACCGCTGAACAGGGCAAGCACCGCTGAACAGTGTAAGGACCGCCAAGTCAAGCACCGCTGAACAGGGCAAGGACCGCCAAGTCAAGCACCGCTAAACAGGGCAAGCACCGCTGAACAGGGCAAGGACCACCAAGTCAAGCACCGCAAGCCCATGAGCAGCAGGGGCACTGACGCAACAGGGACCGTCACAGGGTGAGTGATGCACTCTGGGCACCAGTCCCCCTCCAGAACCAGTGGAGACATGCATCCGCTACCTCTGTCCTGCACAGGATGAAGCACTCTGGGCACCAGTCCCCCTCCAGAACCAGTGGAGACATGCATCCACTACCTCTGTCCTGCACAGGATGAAGCACTCTGGGCACCAGTCCCCCTCCAGAACCAGTGGAGACTGTTATCCACTTGAGAGACTGTGGCTTTGCACTCCCCAGTATGGTCCAGTGGGCAAACCACCCACTGTAGAGACTTGAGAGACTGTGGCTTTGCACTCCCCTGGATGGTACAGTGGGCAAACCACCCACCGTAGAGACTTGAGAGACTGTGGCTTTGCACTCCCCAGGATGGTCCAGTGGGCAAACCACCCACTGTAGAGACTTGAGAGACTGTGGCTTTGCACTCCCCAGAATGGTACAGTGGGCAAACCACCCACTGTAGAGACTTGAGAGACTGTGACTTTGCACTCCCCAGGATACATCAATGGGCATGGAGCCCCCACGTGGAGCTGGCATCGTGCACTCATCCGGCTGAGGTGCCCCCTCTTCCTTTCCCCCTGAGGTGCCTGTTGTATTTCTATCTGGTGCCCCAGCACTGTTTTCTCTGTTTTGATCTGGTATCGTGTGTGGGCCCATGCATTTTGGGCCCAGTGGTCCAAGGACTATAAATGGTGCAATACCAGAACTATTAATCGTGGTGTATATTTTGTTAATAGTGTATATATGTATATTTTTGCTTACTGAATTTTGATATATTACAATGGTTACCCTCATTTCCTTTTGTCTTTGCATTCTTCAGGAGGTTTGGGAGGTGTAACTGTAATGTATAGATATGCATTGGTGTGTGTGTTGTAGTGGGTGTGGGGGGGGTGTTGCGTGTGTCTGTTTTTTGCCTCCCGCCTCTCCTGTGTCGTAGGTGCAGTACTCACCGTGTTCTTCGCCGCCGGCGTTGGTGCTCCTGGTACAGGAGCAGGAAGAATATGGAGTTCTGGCTCCATGGGGTCCTCCTTCCTCGTGGAGTGTGTAGAGGTGAGCGTTTTTCATTCGAAATGCCTGTTTCCGCCGTGTTTTTATCCACGGTAAATCCGCCCCGGAAAAGGTGCCGGATTGGACTGTTGTAATACTGTGGGCGGTACTTTGTCCTTCGCCTGTCTGTTGACGGTTACTGCTGTGGTGTTTGTTTGTACCGCCGTGGCGGTCGGAGTGTTAAAGTGGCTGTCTTTGTTGGCGGTTTCCACCACGGTCGTAATTCCAAAAGTTTTACCGCCGGCCTGTTGTCTGTCTTACCACCGCTTTAACACCGTCCGCCAGGGTTGTAATGACCACCTTAGTGACATAACTAAGCAAGGGAAATTAGCTTTAGATGCGCTGCATGTAGGATAGCTTTGCATATACAGACCTCAATCTTCAGTAGATAAAGCATTTGTGGGAATGAGAGAATGTAGGCATGTGTTTTTGTTTCAGAGTAAATGGACATTCATGTTAAATGGACAGGATCCTTCAGTACTCTGAGTTTACAAATCGTCAACCTGGGTTACAATTGTGGACTTTCCCAACCTTTTTTGCAACAATTGTGAACACCCTCAAACTCACCTGTGTGTAGATATTCACCAATATGTTGCAGGTAATTTTCCACTCCTAACATAATCGTATTTTCACTCCTGTTAGGGCAGAAATACATGCCTTTTCAAGGTGGAAATGGATAAGAAACATGCCCAGATTAGAACTACGGGTACAAAAAGGGATTTTTACACTGAAAAAAATAAAATGAGTGACAATGTAGTGTTATGTCCCATTTGTACTATTAAAACACACAAAAGAGAGTATTGGGAGTAATACAACTTCACACAAACTCCCGTACTTAAGGAACTCAAACACAAAGTGTTTGGGGGATGTCAAGGACAGGTCTCTTGTAGCCTATTTATGCTGAGGGTTCGCCAGTTGGGCGAACACCTTCATGAGCATAGGAAGTGAAAGTGGCAGTTAGGTGTGTGAGGGAGTTCCCTTTACAGACTAGGTTGTCTCACACACATTAAAGTGTCATGCTTCATCATATGACCACCTAGCCCCACCCAGGTAGGATAATACTACCTGAACTGACTCAACCTCGTTGTTAAATGAACTCTGAGAGAGTGCTGAAATTTTATCTTCCTGGATAAATCAAGGGATCCAGTTGAATGGTGAGATAGATAATAAAATTACCTTGCAAATCACCTAATCGATATAATATTTTAATGTAGGTGTTTGTCGGTAATATTAAAAGAACAGTGGGGACACCTTTGAGTATAATGATTCAAAGTGTGTGAAAAAAGTGGGGACCAGCATGTTTCTGCCCTCGCTAAGAGCCAAAGCAGTCTGGGGCATTCTCCAGGGTCAAGGATCCCTAATACGTGAGGGGCTAGTTAGATATGCTAGACAGTGAGCAGATACATTTTAAAATTCACACGAGGCCCACCTGGTTAAACTGTAGAGGTATGGTCCTATGGAGACAAGGCGGATAGCCTCAAGTCTGGGAACTTGCAGAGGAGATTTGCCCCTTATAGTCACACTTACTCCAAAGGCTCCATCTTGTTGCTGCACCTCAGAGTTCTGCGTCCCAGCTGCTTGCTCCATTTGTACTTCTGTTATATTCCAGTATGTGGAAATAATTACTTATGTGAGGCCTCTCTGGAGAATGCCTGGCATTCTTGATTTCATGGGATTCTCAGGATTGCATATTTTTTCCAAGGACCAATGCCAGTCACTCTGCCATTTTCTACAGCCCTATTCTGTCAGCGTGCAACACTACCTGCATGTTACATATCTTTGTTATTAAAACAGTTGTATTGTATCTTTTTACACAGGTTTTATCCAATTCAAGTAGCATTTTGCTATGGTTGTTTACTACAAATTCACAAACCAGCATGTCTTTCAGATTGTTAGCTTCCGGTCCTCTCTCTTTGTGTACAGTGCTGGTTTGCATCAGTGACAGCTAGTCAGTATTCACATTCTCTAAAACTTAATTTCATTGATATTCTGCAAGAAATTGGGCTACTGGTTGAGGTGGAATAAAACCCTGCTCAAGCAGTAGTGACAATTCCTGTCAGGGAGAAGTCTCAAGCAACCCCATATTGACCTTTGCTGAACCCTCTGGTAGCTTGACACAAAGCAGTCAGGCTTAACCTAGAGGCAATGTATAAAGTATACAGGTCTTCAAACAGTGACCTCTGGATCATCTCCTCACTCCACACCAGGGATACCATGGTGGTGGGGAAGAAATAGTCTTGCCCCTGGACTTACCCTACACACCTGGCTGGTGCGCTGCCCGGGAGAAACCAGCCTTTCTACTACCATGGTCAGGCTGGCCTCGGTGTCCCTGAAAGAAGTGAGAGGGATCCCATTCTATTTGACCTGGTGGAAGTGATGACTTCCACCCTCTGGGATCACAAGCTCCCCAGCTATGGGAGCTCATGGCATGGTCCAAGGATCTTCCCCTGGGGGTACTTCCCCTTAAGGCTACATTGGCCAAACCTGTAGAGGTCCCACCAGTGGGTGATTTCTTAGGACAGACCCCTAGGCCACCGCCCACCAGAACCTCCCCACTGTTTCTAAGAAGATGCTTCAGGACCCCTTCCCCCACCTTACTCTGGGATTTGTCAGGGTCATCTTTAACCTCCCCTTTGCCGTAGTTGGACGCTCACTCCTAGGTGAGACTGGTGGTTTAGGGATGATAGCACTTTTGTTTGGAGGTGACTAGGCCGATTCTACAACAAGTCGCAACTGTCCGGCCAACCCTCCCGGCTCACAAGCAGTACCTCATCTAAAACCCAAACAGTCAAAGGTGATTTCTGGCAGTCTTACATATGGACTCTAGATTGCGACATATCAGGGGATTCGTGGTGGAACAGAAGTTAACCTTTTCTCACATTAGCAATAAGTGTCAGTCACACACAGGCAATGAAGGACATGCAGGAGAATTTTCAATGAGTTTATTGAAAAGGCTGCAATCTACGATGGGGTGCATGAGCTGCAATGATTAGGATAATGCATAATTACAGAAGTATGATTGTAAAGATGAGAGTGATGAATACAAAGATGGCCACCATCTTACAATAACATGAAATGTAAAATCCCTAGCATGGAGAACCTAATCTCTAACGTAGTAAAAGCTAGGTGTGATAAACCTAATCTGCCAGTACTGTAGTGTGGTTAGTTTTACGTATCCTTTGCGCATTAGCTTCAGGCTTTAGGCCTTTGTGCACTTTGCCCTGGATATATTTTATTCATTTGCTTGCAGCTTAGAGCCTCTGTGCACTTTGCTCTAAATGCTTTTTATTAGGCTTCGTACTGTTATTTTTCAAATAGCCAGTTCTACGGTCTTGTTTTTTATTCATATCACACTGTTTAGCGTACTTCAGCACTGGAGTTCTCCATAACACATTCCTGTTCACTCTGTGCTTCTGTCAAGGATACAGTCTGGTACATTGCCGATAGACGTGGTATGAGTTTAGTCTTTGGTATTCCTGCGTAGGGACATTTTGTGATCACGCTGACATGTTAGTTATAAAATCACTTCCTTGTCCCAATACACGCAAGAGGGAGATTCCGACCAGGGAACCACAACTAGACGCTGACTGCCTCGTTGCAGATGCTGAACCAAGATCACTGGCCTTTGCTCAGGTATGAAGGCTGATGTCTTCCCAGTGATTCAGAAAGGCAAGTTAGAAGCTTAACATGCTGTGCTCGAAATAGAACAAGCAGAGGGAGAGTAGAAACTATTAGACATGATGATAGCTTTGTTCTTATGTTTTACTCTCCTGGTGACTATTTCAATCTTACTGTGTTGTATGGTTCTGGTTATTGCGGCTCACGCCTTATTATCTAAAATACAGTCATTTTATTAAAACATTATATAAAATTTATACTGCCTTTGTCATTTGTATATGAGATCATACTGTAAATGAGAGAGTTGGTTTGGATCTGAGTGACCACGACTTCCCTGAGAAGTTCCAAAGATGTCATGCGCTCGGCTGCCCAATCATCTCTTCCCCGTGGGAGAAATGAGGCACTGCTAGTTAGCCGGAGCAAAAACCGGATTTAGGGTGACAGAGTTCCTTACACGTGGGTCAGACTCGGTCCCCCACACCGTTATCGATCCTGCTGCCTAGAAATCCAGTAGTCTCATTTAGGATAATGAGAGCCCATGCGACAGTACCATGTTCATGAAAAGCGCACCCCGACCCTTGTTACCTTGGAATGAGGTCTAGGTCAGACTTCGAGGTAACACAAAGGCTGGGTCTGCATCAATGCGACATGCAGCATAGATGGCATCAATGGCGTCTGATAGGAATCCCTCTAATAACCTTGTCTGTGAGAGATGTTTTTATACAGATATTTTAGGACCCCGGATGCAGGTATGTTCCCAAACAATAGATAAGGGGGCAGGCTTGTAGCAGGAATTATGATAACAATTCCCACCAAAATTACATCATGTTCCTGTCACACGTAAGTGGGAAATGGACATGATGTGAATACCTATGTACATCACTTGATTTTGACACTGATAATGGCGCCTTCACAGAGTGGCACTGAGAACGTAAATCAAAACATTGCTCTAACTCTAAACAAAGGCAGCCATCTTAAAAGATATAATAAATAGGCTAAGACAGAGAAGTCTAAGTAGGTAAAAAGTCACTTGGTGATGAGGGCACAGGCCTGCAAGCCAGAAGGCTAAGCTAAACTCCTGAGACCCATTAAACTAAACAGGATCCACTGCACCCTCACTCTGCTGGTGGAACCTGAACCACCTATCCTGGGATCACTCACAGGTGCCTTCCTGGACACTCTGATCCATAGGTCCACCTCCTTTGCAAACTCTCCAGGGGGTCAGTGAGCTTGCTATCAATCAGCTGCTGTTGCAGCTCCACAAAAGATACTGAGCATGTCCTCTCTCAGTATAAGATTAAACAACCCAGTAAAATAATCAAATTTGCTATCTTATACCCAATCTTTTCAGTGCCTTGCTGGTGTATTAAAAACATCCACCAAAGACTGGTTCTGAATCCAAAGAGGTCCACCTCATAGGGAGAAAACCACTTCTCAATATCATCCCCTACCACATAGCTGAGCACCAGATCTTTAGGTTTGTGGACCATCCTGAAAACCCTCGGATACTGCAGGTATGCTGCCACCAGTGTTGCTGGTTTCCATGTGTTTGGCCCTGATGTCCAGCTCTTTTTAACTTAGCTAATGGGTCATTTTTCTCTCCTACATTGCCAATTTATTTTCCTTCAGGGTTGTCTCAGTGGCTGCTCCTCCATCTTGAGGTTGATTAGCTGTAGCTTGAGTTCTCTCTCTCAGCCTTCCTGTCCTTCAGCTTCTCTGGGGACAGACCTTGTGGTGACAGACTCCTTTCTGCTCTGGAAGGCCGTTCCAATTAAGGGTACAAGTCATGCTCCTCTTCTTTATGCTGCACTTCAAAATGTGCATCCAGGCCTTCCTCTTGTTCCTCCACATCATTCCTCTCATCCTGATCCTCTGCTGCTGTCAGCAAATAGTGAGCTTCTGCCCAGGCCCTCAGAGCTTTCTTAAGCTCCTAAGTTTTGATGCCCTTTTTGGTTGGAAATCCCCTTTCCTTACTGAACTCCTTGAGCTCAGCCACAGTGTAGTTCTCCAAGATGATGAGCTCCAATTCCATTTCTACAGGTATGGTCAGGGGAAGTCAGGTAGAATGAGAGATAATTAGAAGATAGTTAGGAGAAAGCAAAAGACCCAATCAAGGAGAATTAAAAAATCAAATTGGGATTAAATATTTATCTGGGTTTTTTAGTGGAACACAAAATCACTACATGGAACTGCAAAAACAGAAGTCCTAATATTAACACTGAACACCATTCTAGAAACTTGGAATACTGGTTGAGGGTGGTGAATCCTTACTTAAGCAGCAATGATAATTCCTGCCAGAGTGAAGTCACTAGCAACCCCAAATTAATGTTTGCATAATCCTCAAATAGCTTGGCAAAAAGCAGTAAGGCTTAACTTAGAGGCAATATCAAAAGTATACATGCAGAACGGCGAACAGTAAAACAGGAAGAACACAAACCAACAAAATTCATGCACCTATTTAGAAAAATAGAGTAAAATGTAATAATTTATTAGAGACCAAAGCAACACAAATCTATTCGGTGAGACCAGAGATATGTAATTTTAAGGATGTAGGTGAAAATACTGCCTAATAATGTAGACAAAGTCGTAAGTTCAGGCTAACAACAATTAAGCATAGTCTGGATACGAGGACCAGGTTAGACCTACAGAACAAACTACCTTAAATCCTAGTTGTGGCACATTGCAAGGTCCCCTGACGAAGGTGTGTTGCATAGTGGTGATTCAGGGCTGCAATTTATTTTTTTGCGTTGAGGATGTATCACGCAGAGGCAGCTCCAAAGAGCTAAGGTGCTGTGATGTGAGGTTGTATGTTGAAGGCCTGTCACAAAGCAGCAATTCTGAGGAGCTGCAGGGCTGCCATGAGAGGTCATGCATCAAGGATGCCGGTTGCTGTGGCAGTTCTGAGGAGCTGTGAGATCCTGCATTGGGGATGAGTCATGCAGTTCTGCTTGGACCAGAGCTAGTCTGGCAAAGCACTTTCAGGCCCACTTCCAAGGGTCCACGACTGGGATGGCACTTGGGGGACAAGATTCATAGCAGACAGAGGGGGTCATTATGACCCTGGCGGAAGGCCGAGAACCGGCGGTAAGACCGCCAACAGGCTGGCGGTTTTACTTAGTGGAATTATGACCATGGCGGTTACCGCCATGGTCATCCGCTGGTTCTCCATTCCGCCCGCCGGGCTGGAGACCCGAGTCTCCAGCCCGGCGGCCGTCACTATACCGCCGGCGGTATTTGGACCCTGCTGACCGCCGTGGATTTCCAGCGGTTTGAACTGCCATGAAATCCATGGTGGTAAGCACTTTCAGTGCCAGGAAATTCCTTCCCTGGCACTGATAGGGGTCTCCCCCACCCCTCACCCACCCCTGACTCCCTCCCCTACCCCCCCACCACACCTGCCACCACCCAAAGGAGGCAGGGCCCCCCTCCCCACCCGACCCCCAACATCACTTCACCCATACCCACACAACACGCACGCAGACACCACCTACATACTTACACGCACACACGCCGACATACATGCCTACATCCACACACACAGTCATACACGCACAACCACATTCAAACATACACGCACACATCCATACAGACATACCCACAGACATACACGCACTCATTCCCATACACACAACACCCCCGTAGGCATACACGCACTCACACACCCCCTCTACATACACACATGCACACCCCTATGCACGCACACAACACACACCACCCCCTCCCCTCACGGACGATCGACTTACCTGGTCCGACGATCCTCTGGGAGGGGACGGGAGCCATGGGGGCAGCTCCGCTGACACCACACCGCCAACAGAACACCGCCACGGCGAATCACAGGACGTGATTCGCTGGGCGGTGTTCTGTTGGTGTGGCGGTGGAGGTGGAGCAACCTCCACTTCCCCGCCTCCCGCCAGTAGGGCTGTTGGTGGCTTTCCGTCCGTAAAAGGACAGAGAGCTGCCAACGGTCATAATAGACCGAGCGGCAAACCGCCACCACTGGCCGTCTTCCGCACTGCGGTCCCTCGGCGGTCTTAAAAAAAAGACCGCCAAGGCCAATATTACCCCCTGAGTCTAGGTGCTGCGATCAAGGAGGTTGGGTCCCTTTCTGTACCTGAGGCCTTGATCAGGAGTCCAACCCACCAATCCTTGGAGTCACTTTGGTGTTCCTGCGTTCTAGATGCAAGTCCAGTTCTTTTCACTCTGACAGTAGGGAAGCAAGGCAGCAGAGTAGCAGGGCAGCAGATTAACAATATTTCTTGCCCCACAGCAGCACACCATTCCCTCTGAGTCTTCCACAGGTCAGGAGGAGTAGTGAAGAGCTGGGTCTGAGGGTCAGAAATTAACACTTAGGTGGTTATTCCAACTTTGGAGGAAGTGGTAATCTGTCCCAAAAGTGACAGTAAAGTGACGGATATACCACCAGCCGTATTACGAGTCCATTATATCCTATGGAACTCGTAATACGGCTGGTGGTAAATCCGTCACATTTGGGACGGATTACCACCTCCTCCAAAGTTGGAATAACCCCCTTAGTGTTAGCTTTCAAGTAGGCGAAGGTACTTGAGGTTTCCATCACTAGAAGTCTTTGGAATTTCCTGCCACTCTGCCGGTCCTCAGCTTATGTGGGGGCACAAAAGACCAGTGTGAGACCCTTTGTGAGTGTGCTGAGGCAGAGCTTTGTGATGTGCAAGTGTGGTAGCGGGCAGCTCCTCCCCTCTATCATTTCAGAGATGACCCATCTTGCCAACACCTATACCCCCTTTGTCTCACTGCCTGGGAGTAAAAATCAAAAGCCAGCGTCCAGCTGTACCCAGTAATGTAACCCAGGATACAAGCTGCAGCCAACAAATGGTTGGGACAAGAAAATGCCTAATTTCTTTAAGTGGTATTTTCTGAATTGTGACTGAATTTCCACCTTTACCATTAAATAGGGGTTCAAACTACAATTCTTTTAGACACCAAAATCAATATTCCTACCTGCTCCAAATTGACAGTTATCATTTACAAAATGTAAAAATGTAACCCACTGTTACCCAATGCTATCCTAAACATTTTTCACTAACAGAATATATAAAACTTAAAAGTAAATGTCCAACTTTTTAAATACACCACACCCTGCCCTCTGGGCTGTTTAGGGCCTAACCTGTGAGCGATTTATATGTATTAAATAAGAAAAGTATGGGCTAGGCAAAATGTTTATTTCCAGGTCGAAATGGCAGTTTAAAACTGCACAGATAGGCTGCAGTGCTAGACCTGAGACATGTTTAAAGGGCTAAGTAAGTAGGTGGAAGACTCAGTGCTGGAGGCCCACCAGTAGCATTTAATTTACAGGCCTTGGGCACATGTAGTACTATTTTACTATGGGCTTACATGTATATTAAATAGGACAATCAGGTGCAAGCCAATCCTACCATGATTTAAAGAGAGTGTACAAGCACTTTAGCACTGGTTAGCAGTGGTAAACTGTGCAGAGTCCTAAATGGCAACAGACAAGTATCCAGAAAACACTAGGAGGTGAAGACAAATGTTTGGGGATGACCCTGCAGAAAGGGCCAAGTCCAACAGTAATCCTCTGAAATAACAATCACTCATTTGAGGATATATTAATGTCAAATAATCCACATAGGCCTTTTATTTTAGTAAACATTTTGTTAGATTTCATATCTACTCCCCATCACTTGGAGCATTTCCATGTTATTATCACAATTAATTCCTTACAGCCTCCTCACTTCTTGATACCCCTTCATAATTTTCAAACTTTTAAAGTCTTAGGCATTTCCTTCTGTCCTGCAATTTCAAGTAAGGTTGTTGAATGATCAGAGCCAGTACTTCCAATTGTTTTTAACCCTCTCACTCATTCTGTTTTTGAACTGTTAGGGCTACTGTTTTCAATTTCTCTGTTTCAAACTTATGACATATTACCCCTGACTGAACTTTAGACTATTATAGCTGTAAAGTAATTTGAACCCCCTACAGCATGCCCTTGTGATTGACTCCGATTTGACTGATTAAAATGTCACTGCTGCCTTCATATTGATGCAAACTTGCTCTGACCACTAACTGAGAACGGTTTGTAGAAGGAACTTTAATTTACATGTTGCCATCCATTAGGGCGGTTAGACAGTGGTATGTCTGAATTGAAAGGAGATAAACGTCATATCATATAAGATTGTGGGTCTAAATTTTGAGATCCAAATATTATGAAAGTAAGCGTACATAGGAAATATAGATTTGCTAAGCTTACCTCCACATCCATGTATCTCAAAGACATATCTTCGAAAGGCTCATATTTGGGTAGTTGAGTTAGTAAACCTATGGTTACATAGCTATATATAGTCTTACTTTCACAATATTTTGATTGACAATATTTTGGCCCCAATATTTTTGAACTATGACATTTCATTTGTGATGTTCTGGCAATACGCCAGGTTAGGAATAGCACACACTGGGATGTTTTCTTACCTTTCAGTAAATACTTTGAACATGTGTGCTTTTTCTTTGACATGACAGGGGATTTAGGGTCCTTGCTTTCACTAAATGTGACCTGTTTTATGTCTAACATCACCCTCAAGTCATTGAAAATAATAATATTTTGTACAAATGATACTTTACTGTCATCCCTCACTATATTTCTATTAAGTGAACCTTTCTCACTATAGAATAAAACTGTCTACTTGAAAGTAGAAGCCATTCACCAATCCTACCTTTCAGTATCTTAGGATCCATAAACTATTGGGATAGAATCACATTTAAATTCACTGGTTTTTTTATTCCATGGCGCTCTACCATTTTTCTACTTTATTATCAGTCGCAAATCAGGGCTATTGGTTGAGGGGGCTGGAAAGGCCACTCAGGCAACAATCACAGTTCTTGTCAAGGATAACCACTAAATTCACTAAATTATCCTGTGCTTAACCCTCTGGTAGGTTGGCACAAAAGCAGTCAGGCTTAACTTAAACACAATGTGTAAAGCAATTATGCAACACATAAACAGTAACAAATTGAAAACACAACACAACAAAAATGCCTGACTGACTTTGAAAGATTGTGGATTTTGTAATAAATAAAATGATATCAGAATGACAAGAATCCAAACAGAAGAACTGGAGATATTGAATTTAAATTTTCAGTGAAAATAATGCCTAAAAGCAAAAAGCACCACTCATGGGTAACTGGTTGTGCTAGATCGAGGGAAAGTAACAAATTCACGCCGGCTTTGATGGAGTGTGGATCAAGGAGAGGGCCAGGTTAGTGTTGCTAAAGAGTTCCCTTCTCAAGCTTGGAATAAAGATTTCTGTTCACATTGGAGGAGGCTGCTTGAAGGAGGCTTTTGGCACAAAGAGCCTGTTAAGCATCGGGGACAGATGTTGCTGTAGCGTGAAGACAGTCATTGTTAGCTCGAACTTCAGGTCTTGCGATGTCGATTGGTGTGGACTGCCACTGTCCGGGTGAAAAGCATGTCTCACTGGAGCTTTGTTTTGGCAGTCGATACGGGTGGCAGAGTTTCAGCACGGACCTGCCCATTCACCGTCGCAAGGAACCCAACTTGGGAATTTTCACCTTTTTCTTCTTGGAGCAGATTCTACTGATGCCAGCCAGTGGTCCAGGACCAGATGGCAGCTCCTGGGGATCAGGGGTCTCTCTAGTAGAGGCTAGTAGCAGGGCTCAGGTAGGTCCAGGAAGGTCTAGTTGTAGATGGTCTGCTGGAAGGTTGCAGGGAGCCCTCTGGAGGCTTGTTGTGTCCTTGCAGCTCACACAGGAAGTCAGTCACTTGACCACTGGAGTCATTCTGAGTGGCCTGGCATCAAGGCAAGCAGGTTTGAACTTCCTTCTTTTTACAGCAAGGCAGTCATTCAAGCAGCACGTTAGTCTTTCTTTATAATCTTCAACAATTCCAGGAGACTTCTGATGTGTAGTTCTAAAGTACCTCTTTTATACCTGGTGCCAGCCTACCCCACCCAACTGTTCCTGGTCAGTTCTTCACCTTCGCCTGGTCCAGATACCAAATTGTTTGGAGTGTAAACAGCATAACTCCTTTTATTTTGCCAGGTCAAAATGGAAGTTTAAAACTGCACTACAGGCTGCAGTATTAGTGATGCTGCCCACTTTAGCATTTAATTTAAAGGCCCTGGGTACACGTAGTATCATTTACTAGAGACTTATATGTGAATTAAATGTGCCTATCAGGTAGATGCAAATTATACTATGCTTTGTGAAGTGAGCTCAAGCACTTTACCAGTTGGTGGCAGCAAAATAACTCACAAAGTCCTAATGCCTACAAAAACGGGTTAAGCAACAGAAGATAAAAAACTGGGGGTGACCCAGCATAATCCCTCAAGTCCAACATTATCTAACTCCATCACCTATTTTGCCAATAATTGCAACAAGTCTGTTTGAATTTCTAATTGATCAGATTGCTGATTTAGCACCTATACTATAGCTTCTAAAGAATTACACATGACTTCAATCAAGGTTACTGTAGCTACTGGTAGGTTTGAGCTCAGGGGACTCATAGATGATGCCAACACACACAGCTCGAAAGCTGACTTATTGGCTTTTGTTATGGAGGACAAATCTATTAAGGAAGCTGAGTGTCAACAACTAGATAATTGACCCACATTCCACATCCATATCATGAATGACAAGAGACCACCAGCTGATTCTTTGAGTGAATAAAAACATCATTCACTGTTAAATTCTCTCTTCTTGCTGGTTACATTGTTTATGTTTATTTAGCTCACCTCTCCCCAGTGCTTTATTTGTAAAAGAGTAAGTGTAGCTGTTCAAAGGTTTTCTTAGAAGAGTGATGACTACATGCCCACTCGTGCCCCCCTTCCTGCACCGAAGCTATCCACTTCCTAGATAACTCTTCCCACATCCTCCAGAAGCCCAAACCGCTGTCTGCATGTACAATGGCGACATTCAAAGTGCAATGAGCAAGTACAGCATGAATAGTAGAATCTGCTGCCTCTCAGACTGTTTGTGTTCACCCAGAAAGAAGGGATGGTAGAGCACTGGCAAAGAAAAAAAGCATGCCAAAGGCTAAAGCTATATAAATAGAAGAAAAGATTGGAGCATAAGCCCTAGCACTGAAGTGCACTATTTTGGGGGCAGATGTGCAAAAGGAAAATGCTGTGCACCTTAATTGGAAGCAATGGCTGAAGATGGCTGACCCATTCCACTATGTTGTAATCTGCTGTGTGTGGAAGCAAAATATGGTTGACATTTTATTAAACCAATGGATAAAGACCACTAATCCAAGCCTCTGTGTGTGTAGATAGATAGATAGATAGATAGATAGATAGATAGATAGATAGATAGATAGATAGATAGATAGATAGAATTTTCTGTTCCGCCTGCTGAATTGGCAGAATTTTAGTGAATCTGTGTTACTCTTGCAACACGGTGTTCTGGCCAAATTCCAGCAATGTTTTCTCTCGTGCAGCTCCAGAATGGTAAGTGACCTACGATGACGCTTCGGTCTATACCAGAAAAGGTTAGAGACCAGATATTGGGAGCCAAAGCCATAAACAGCTTTGTGGGTCATGCAGAGCGTTTTGAAGATAATGAGCTGAGCTACCGGGAGCCAGTGCAATTGATTGAGACTATCGCTAGCAGAGGCAGAGCGAGGAAGATTGAGGATAGACCTAGCAGCTGTATTCTGAATCAGCTGTAGCTTATTCAAGGAAACTCTATCCAGGTTAAGTAATAAAGCCTAATCCATTTTAGACATAACCAATGCAAGAGTAACTGTAATTTTCCATTCTCGTTGGAGGTAAGGAAAGACTTTTCTTAGCATTTTTAACATCCATATGCACGTTTTTACAGTAAGATTCACCTGGTTTTTGAAAGATATGTGATCATCAAAGATGATTCTGAGGTTCCTGCTGGCAGTAGAAGGGACCAGGAGGGTGCCACAGTCTGTCCACCACCGTGTGTTCCACTGGTCCTTACCGGGTCCGAAACAAAGAATTTTGGTTTTGGCTCCATTAAGTTTAAGCCAGTTGGTCTTCATCCAGTTATTAACAGCCTGCATGCAGTTATTAAAACAATCAGCCACTTCCTCCCAGTTCTTGTTAACTGGGATAATCAACTGTATGTTATCTGCATAAGAAGTGGGATAGAAACCAAATGACCGAATCAGGTTGGCCAGCGGGGCGACATACACGTTAAACAAAACTTTAGTGCTACCAGCACTAAATCAGTACAAAAAGTGTGACATGCTTATTTACATCAATTGGCAGAACTCTGTGGAATCTTGCTGAGTTTTTATGTAACTCCATGAGATTACATTGAATCTTATTCCACTAGTACCGCTCACCCCTACATTCCAGCATCCAGGTAGGAAAGGGTACTCATCATGAAATAGACTGTCTTTGATCCAAAATGCGATGTGTCTGGAAATGTGTCAAGGCACAAAAAAGCACATTATTTGCACCGGCACTCCTGAGTGTGCATCTTTCCGTGGAGCTGTTTTTTAGTTTATCATTTTAGTGTAGATTATCCGTTCCCGCAACACACACTGCCAAACAATTCAAGAGCAGATGAATTCAATAATTCATTTTTCAATTTAAGATTTTTTTTTAAAAAAAATGCCTGGTGAGACAACTAAACCTCTGTCATAAGCCAGAAATAAACAGAGAGTCTTGCTTTTATTTTGTACTTTTTTTTAGAATTACATTTTGCATCAGTTTGATTTAACCCTCAACAAATTAAACACAATCATTGTCTTTTGGTGTTGAGAGAGAGGGAAGGAGAAATAAATGCAGTGGGTAAAATGCACACTGTTTTACCCGAAACAACTTAGCTAAAAATCTTACTTGCTTAATCAAATTGTGTGAGCCTGGGTAATTATTTTACTTCATTGAGTCTTGTTTTCCCTTATCTTCACATTCAAAGGCACTTTGATGTAATTACGTTCAAGATGTGCTCTGCACGAAAACCTCTGTTGTATATGTTTGTTGCCCTGCCTCTAATAATAAAATAAGCCACAAGTAAGAGACGTTTGATGACTGATGTGTCATATGGCATTTTCTTCAGGGAGTAGTTTCATGTGCGTTTCTGAGTTAATGCACAGAAACTACCACACCTAATAAATGTCACTCAAAGCAGTGAAACCATTTAATCTACTGAAATTAAACACTTCAAAATTTCAAAGACATATAGGCCCTCATTTTGACCCTGGTGGTCTTTTGACCACCAGGGTTAATGTGGCGTATACCGCTAGACGGGAGATGTGCATTTCCGACCCGGTGGTCCACACATGACGATATAAAGAGCTGGCCTACCACCACGCTTTCCGCAGCAGTACCACCGCCACGGAAACCATGGCGGTATGGCTACCGGTGACAAGGAATTTGTTCCCTGTCACCGGTAGAAGGCTCCCCCATCCCCCACCTAACCCCCTCATCCCCCACCCCTCCTAGAATCACAGCATCCCCAAGCCCCTAGAATCACAGCGCCCTCCCACCCCCTCCCCGCAATCATGCACACACTCACACGCACGACGCATGCACCCATGCACCACCACTTCCATACATGCATTCATTCACACATACTCACACACGTACACACTGACATGCAGACACACACTCACTGTAAAACACAGCTGGTGGCATCCTACTGGCGGGTGGTAAAGGTTGCAGCTCCGCCCAGGCGCCTCATCCACCAACATGGCTACTGCCGGATTTCCGCCCTAAATGTGGCGGAAATCCGTCAGTATCCATATTATGGCACGCGAAAGACACCAGCGTTCTTCTGACACTCATGGCTTTGGCGGTCTAGCTTTGAGACCGCCAAAGTCATAATGAGGGCCATAATGCTTACATTACTTTTGTGGCTCCATTTAAATGCCAAATATTTTAATAGCCCCGTACAAGCTGGTACTTAGGGTCGAACCTGCCCCTTGGATTTTCTGTCTCTTATATAGCTGGCTCTCCCATCTTTAATTAGTAGTGCTGCAGAGCATTTACTTTGCATTAGTGCAAAAGGAGTTAAAAGTAAATATTTTTAAGAGTTCTGCTTTGTAAATAAATCAACAGTGTTGATGATGGATCTAAGCCCTCATGTGAGCAACACTGGCCTCATTTTCTGACTGCATAATCTCAGTATATTTGAGGAAAATAGAAAATAGCTGCCATTACTTCATCTTTGCACTTACATTAACTTCTTGTTGGCACATTCATCTTTTTATAGATGCGGCCAGACTCAGGGGCTTATTTACACAAAGCTTGTGCCGCTGTTGTATCTTTTTTTTAATGCAGCAGTGATGCTGTGCTAGTTCCATATTTACAAAGTGACACATTTGTCAAATGCATCTCTTTTTCTGACGCTGCATAAAAAAAACCTGTGCGGTATCCAGCTGAGTCATGTACATGTTAATGTATGCAGAGTCGGCGTTCTGTCTGAAAAAGTCACTTGCATTTGATGCAGTGATATTTACAAGAATTTCCTCGTTTGACGTTTCTTCAAACAAGAATTTTCTCATTTGATGTTTCTTCAAGATGCGCCACATATAGCTTGCAATGCGTCAGGATTCTTAGGCCACCAAAACACAGGAGTAAGGACTGGCGCTGTGACTCTAAAGCAGGAATCTGACAGTTTGAATTAATTTCACACACTACAAGATGTCTGTTTTGCACCTCCTCACTGATTCTAGTAGGACTACACACGTGCCAATCATGTTGTAGGACCCCTTGACCACCCTGGGACCATGCCACCTATGATACCGTCATCCACTGCAGCAAGGCTATGTGATGTTGTGTAATTGTTTGCAAGGGACAGGCCAAGATTGTCACTTCTCCATGGAGGAAGGGGTCCCCAAGTTCAGGTCCGCGTGTCCAAAGGACAAAAAGTAAGTACACACATAAGGTAGGTAATACATTCATTGCCACTTCACATTCCAACATAGACTTGTATTCACTTACATAACTCTGTCACTCACTATTTCACACATACGCAGGTCTCTACATACATATCATTAGACTATGCCCATTGTAATGTGACACATAGCCTTACTGCATATTTCACTTCTTTCATCCAGGACCAATGTAAAGGTGTAGAAGGTGATATTCCACCATTTTACAGTCTTTTACTTTGGTCTTCACACATAAGGCTTCTTGGCGTCAATCTGAACTGACTCATCACCTCAGATTTTTGATGCATTTCTGAAGTTGCGTCAGTTCTGACACCAACATTAGCATTTTTAACATCCATAGGCACGTTTTTACAGTAAGATTCACCTGGTTTTTGAAAGATAGGTGATCATCAAAGATGATTCCTAGGTTCCTGCTGACAGTAGAAGGGACCAGGAGGGTGCCACAGTCTGTCCACCACTGTGTGTTCCACTGGTCCTTACCGGGTCCGAAACAAAGAATTTCGGTTTTGGCGCCATTAAGTTTAAGCCAGTTGGTCTTCATCCAGTTATTAACTGCCTGCAAGCAGTTATTAAAACAATCAGCCACTTCCTCCCAGTTCTTGTTAACTGGGATAATCAACTGTATGTCATCTGCATAAGAAGTAAGATAGAAACCAAATGACCGAATCAGGTTGGCCAGCGGGGCGACATACACGTTAAACAAAGCTTTAGTGCTTCCAGCACTAAATCAGTACAAAAAGTGTGACATGCTTATTTACATCAATTGGCAGAACTCTGTGGAATCTTGCTGAGCTTTTATGTAACTCCATGAGATTACATTGAATCTTATTCCACTAGTACCGCTCACCCCTACATTCAAGCATCCAGGTAGGAAATGGTACTCATCATGAAATAGGCTGTCTTTGATCCAAAATGCGATGTGTCTGGAAATGTGTCATGGCACAAAAAAGCACTTTATTTGCACCAGCACTCCTGAATGTGCATCTTTCATTGGAGCTGTTTTTTAGTTTATCAACATTTAAGTGTAGATTATCCGTTCCGCAACACACACTACCAAACAATTCAAGAGCAGATGAGTTCAATAATTCATTTTTCAATTTAAGATTTTTTTTAAAACAAACTGCCTGGTGAGACAACTAAACCTCTGTCATAAGCCAGAAATAAACAGAGTCTTGCTTTTACTTTTTACTTTTTTCTAGAATTACATTTTGCATCAGTTTGATTTAAACCTCAACAAATTAAACAAAATCATTGTCTTTTGGTGTTGAGAGAGAGGGAAGTAGAAATAAATGCAGTGGGTAAAATGCACACTGTTTTACCCGAAACAACTTAGCTAAAAATTGTACTTGCTTGATCAAATTGTGTGAGCCTGGGTAATTATTTTACTTCATTGAGTCTTGTTTTCCCTTATCTTCACATTCACAGGCACTTTGATGTAATTACTTTCAAGATGTGCTCTGCACGAAAACCTCTGTTGTATATGTTTGTTGCCTTGCCTCTAATAATAAAATAAGCCACAAGTAAGAGACGTTTGATGACTGATGTGTCATATGGCATTTTCTTCAGGGAGTAGTTTCATGTGCGTTTCTGAGTTAATGCACAGAAACTACCACATCTAATAAATGTCACTCAAAGCAGTAAAACCATTTAATCTACTGAAATTAAACACTTCAAAATTTCAAAGACATATAGGCCATCATTTTGACCCTGGTGGTCTTTTGACCACCAGGGTTAATGTGGTGTATACCGCCACATTATGAGTGTGGCGGGTTGGCTGCATCCAACCCGCCATGACGGTATGAACCGCTGGATGGGAGATGTGCATTTCCGACCCGGTGGTCCACACATGACGGTATAAAGAGCTGGCCTACCACCACGCTTTCCGCAGCAGTTCCACCGCCACGGAAACCATGGCGGTATGGCTAACGGTGACAAGGAATTTGTTCCCTGTCACTGGTGGAAGGCTCCCCCATCCCCCACCTAACCCCCTCATCACCCATCCCTCCTAGAATCACATCATCCCCAAGCTCCTAGAATCACAGCGCCCTCCCACCCCCACCCCGCGATCATGCACACACTCACACGCACAACGCATGCGCCCATGCACCACCACTTCCATACATGCATTCATTCACACATACTCACACACTTACACACTGACATGCAGACACACACTCACTGTAAAACACAGCTGGTGGCATCCTACTGGTGGGTGGTAAAGGTTGCAGCACCGCCCAGGCGCCTCATCCACCAGCATGGCTACTGCCGGATTTCCGCCCTAAATGTGGCGGAAATCCAGCAGTATCCATATTATGGTAGTCAGAAGACGCCAGCATTCTTCTGACACTCATGGCTTTGGCGGTCTAGCTTTGAGACTACCAAAGTCATAATGAGGGCCATAATGCTTACATTACTTTTGTTGCTCCATTTAAATGCCAACTATTTTAATAGCCCCGTTCAAGCTGGTACTTAGGGTCGAACCTACCCCTTGGATTTTCTGTCTCTTATATAGCTGGCTCTCCCATCTCTAATTAGTAGTGCTGCAGAGCATTTACTTTGCATTAGTGCAAAAGGAGTTAAAAGTAAATATTTTTAAGAGTTCTGCTTTGTAAATAAATCAACAGTGTTGATGATGGATCTAAGCCCTCATGTGAGCAACACTGGCCTCATTTTTCTGCCTGCATAATCCCAGTATATTTGAGGAAAATAGAAAATAACTGCCATTACTTCATCTTTGCACTTACATTAACTTCTTGTTGGCACATTCATCTTTTTATAGATGCGGCCAGAATCAGGGGCTTATTTACACAAAGCTTGTGCCGCTGTTGTATCTTTTTTTTAATGCAGCAGCGATGCTGTGCTAGTTCCATATTTACAAAGTGACACATTTGTCAAATGCATCACTTTTTCTGACTCTGCATAACAAAAACCTGTGCGGTATCCAGCTGAGTCATGTACATGTTAATGTATGCAGAGTCCGCGTTCTGTCTGAAAAAGTCACTTGCATTTGATGCAGTGATATTTACAAGAATTTCCTCGTTTGACGTTTCTTCAAACAAGAATTTTTTCATTTGATGTTTCTTCAAGATGCGCCACACATAGCTTGCAATGCGTCAGGATTCCTAGGCCACCAAAACCCAGGAATAAGGACTGGCGCTGTGACTCTAAAGCAGGAATCTGACAGTTTGAATTAATTTCACACACTACAAGATGTCTGTTTTGCACCTCCTCACTGATTCTAGTAGGACTATACACGTGCCAATCATGTTGTAGGACCCCTTGACCACCCTGGGACCATGCCACCTATGATACCATCATCCACTACAGTAAGGTTATGTGATGTTGTGTAATTGTTTGCAAGGGACAGACCAAGACTGTCACTTCTCCATGGAGGAAGGGGTCCCCAAGTTCAGGTCCGCGTGCTCCAAAGGACAAAAAGTAAGTACACACATAAGGTAGGTAATACATTCATTGCCACTTCACATTCCAACATAGACTTGTATTCACTTACATAACTCTGTCACTCACTATTTCACACATACGCAGGTCTCTACATACACATCAGTAGACTATGCACATTGGAATGTGACACATAGCCTTACTGCATATTTCTCTTCTTTCATCCAGGACCAATGTAAAGGTGCAGAAGGTGATATTCCACCATTTTACAGTCTTTTACTTTGGTCTTCACACATAAGGCTTCTTGGCGTCAATCTGAACTGACTCATCACCTCAGATTTTTGATGCATTTCTGAAGTTGCGTCAGTTCTGACACCAACTTCAGCAAAGCATCAGTTTTTGATTGGATGCCTTGCAGCATCCTTCCCTCGGGTGCATCAGTATTTCTGGCGCATCCAGGGACCCCACACCATTGAGCACCATATTGTTAATATAAGGAAATCCATGGCATCCTAAACTTTTTTCCCACAAAGCAAGTATGTTTGTGTTGCACCAACGACAAGTCAGTTCTTTGTAAATGAGGCCCAAAGGGGCTTATTTCCAATCTGTGCGCACCACCGGTGCGTCGTTTTTTCTGCACGTATAGTGCACGCCCATAACTACAAGGCCTCGGAAAGCCACTTTGTATGGCTTTCCATGGCCTTGTACATATGGTGTAAGGCAATGCAGTGCAAGTCCCTGCTTTGCCTTATACGTTGTCAGGGAGCATTTCATGGGCGTTACAGTAGGTTTTCCCATGCAACACCCATGGGTTTTGATGCATTCCCAGATTTACAAGGATCTGTAAACCTGAGATTGCTTCAAAACCTTGCGCCTCCCCCCCAGAATAGGCACAACGAGGAGAAATATCTTTATGCTCCTTGTTTTTTTTCTCTTTCTATGTGTGCTGCACTTTGCAGCACACATAGAAAGAGGTAAAAGCCTCAGAGAATTGTTTTTACGCAGGAAGATGTCCCTTCCTGCACAGAAACAATCCTGTTGGTGATGTGTCAGTGGTAGGCTGCCCATTGTGTGCCAGCGCAGAGGGAGAGGACAGAAATGTGCCATATCTTGTAGATACAGTGCATTTCTTCCCTGTCCCTGTGCTGCAGGGCAGTGCACCAAGGTCACTTGCTACGCTGCCTTGCTCCACTGGGCTTGTAAATAAGTCCTAATTTTCAATGAGGTCAGAGTGGAATTCGGGGGGGGCAATACAGTCATAGTGATTCAGCAGCACTCTGGCAGGAATCAGGGTGGACAGGATCTGTCAGCATGTACAGAGAAGCCAGTCATCACACCACAGCAGCGAGAATCCTTGGGAACATCACAACAACTGCCACTCGCTGGTTTTCATCACAAGGCCAAATCTCAGTCAGCTTCTTGAAGGGATGGACCTTTGGTGAAGTCTGGCCATGGCCTGCTGGCGAGGCATACTCAGTGGATAAGTGTGGCACAATGGTTAGAGCGTCAGACCTGCTGCAGAAGTCTGGCCTGGGACCACGGTTCAATTCCCACCTCGGTGGGTCTTGGGCTCAATTCCCTGGGACCATATAATTCCCGCCTCAGTGCCTAATCTAATTAATGGGTCCCACTTGGTAACTCTGGCAATAGCTTGCTTAATCTCCACAACGGCCCTGATAGTGCTTGGATGCCTGGCTTTACCTTGGGTGTTTCCCAGGAGTGAGTGCCTCACAGGGAAAAGCCAGAAGGGGTTCCACAGTGGTATGTGTACAGCACCTTGACACCCTAACGGGTGAAGAGTGTGCTATACAAGTGCTAAGTTTAAATGGAATCCAGCGGCATATGCACATTGGCTCAGTGAGCATTGCACAGGACTCCTGTGAGTGTCTCACACATGGTGGACACTCACATGACTGATCATGCCTGAGCGGGTCAGAAGCCTACAAGTTCATCCAGTCCATGCTGTATTTTTCACGAAACTTAGTCACCCATGAGAGGTATAGAAAGCATACAAGAGCTCCTGTTTCTTTTTCTTCCTCTGTTCTGTAAAGCCCTTCCCTATATCTGTCATTCTTAAAGTTTGATACAAAGGATTTGATTTATCTGCAAGTGATATTAAAACAAGTTTGCGTCCCCTTCATTTGTACTTTTGGTGGACTACTGTCAATAATCAATTATCTCTTGTAATGGCTTCACAACTGCCAGCAAGATTTTATCACACTTCAACACATCACTGTCCGTTGCTTCATTCTACGCTTTGCTGGCAAACATTTTGTTTTTACTCGTTTGATGCATGATTCATGCCACTATCTAAACTTTCCAACCAACATCAAATTCTCACATGTCCAAATGGCAAACATCCTTTGCAAACACTTTGCACTCGTTGAGCTAAGGCACTGTTTCTGTCAATTCAAGAAACAAGCATTGGCAAAGCCAATAGGTCTGGCCTGTGCAAGTTGACTTTGCCAATATTTTTCAGCCATTTACACCAGCGTGGTTGCTGTTCAGCATGGCTAAACCTTAGTGGTGTTGAGGAGAGTAGCATGAAATGTACTAGAGTGGAATGGTGGAATGGTGAAGAGTGGAGTAGAGTGTTGTAAATTGGAGTGTCAGGGAGAGTTGTGTATTGGAGTGGCATAGTGTGGAGTGGCATACACTGGAGTGGTGTAGAGTGTTGAATTCAGTGGCGTACAATGCAGTGTTATAGAATGCAGTGGCATAAATTAGAGTGGTACATAGTAGAGTGCAATGGTGCAGAGTAGAGTGGTGCTGAGTAGAGTTGTACATAATAGAGTGACGCAGAGTAAAGTGAAGCAGAGAAGAGTATAGTGACCTAGGAGCATATTTATACTCTATTTGCGCTGGATTTGTGTCATTTTTTATGCAAATCCGATGCAAACTTAGCTCCATATTTATATTTTGATGCTAGACATGTCTAGCGGCAAAATATTGGAGTTAAAGTAATTTTTAGCCTGCGGAAAACTACCTTGCATCAATGATATGCAAGGAAGGCATTCCCGGGCAAAAAATGACTCAAAGGCCCTAGCGCCTTATTTATCTTCCTTTGCAAAAATCACGCACGGGAGGAGGAGGGCCTTAAATAATGGCGCCAAGCCTGCTTAGCACCATTATTTAACACCTGGGGCAGGGCAGGTGTTATGCGACCTGTAGGCCTTTCCCCATGATCAGGGACCATGGAAACAGCCCACATGTGCCCTTCCCTGTCCCCTGGGACACCCCCACCCACCCGCACCCACGCCTGGAGGACACCTAAGGGAGGGGGGGGCCCATCCCAGGTAAGTCCAGGTAAGTATTTTTATTTGTTTTGCAAAGTGCCATATCTTGGGCCCTCCTACATGGCACTGGGCCCAATGGGCATGGCCTGGGGGGCATGACTTCTGTCTTTACTTAGACAGGAGTCATGTCCATGGGGGTTGTGCATGAAAATAATTACGCTAATCAGGTTAAAGTACTTTTTTTTACTCTAACCTGACTAGTGCCATTCTTTCACCCACAACCTACAGTTTCCCCTACGTCTCCCCGACCCGGTTAGCACCAGTAATTTTGACGCTAACTGGGCCTTACTGCCGGCTAGCGTCATAGCTTAATTATGACGCTCGCATGGCGTCCAGGAATGGCGCTGGCCGGCGGTATACTTTTTTACGCAAACCTGCGCTAACTCAGGATTATGTCAAAAAGTATCAATCAGGGCCCCACAGTGCAGTGGCAAAGAGTGCATTAGCATAGAGTAGATTAGTGTTTGGTGGTGCAGAGTGGAGTGGTGTAGAGTTGAGTTGCATAGAGTGGAGTGGCATAGAGTGTGTCGTAGTTTGGACTCTTGCTCTGAGCAAGACTGCTGGTTTAAGGATGACAGTACTTTTGTTTGTAGATGACTGCGTCTTTCCTACAACAAGTCGCAACTGTTGTCCCAACCTTACCGGCTCACTAGCAGCACCTCACCAGAAACACAATAGTAAAAGGTGATTTATGGCAGCCGTTTAGGCATGGACTCGAAAATAAGATATCTCAGGGAGTGTCGTGGTTAAACGGAGATTACCCCTTTCTCACAGATATATTATGTCTCATACAAACACAGGCAATGACACAGATGCAGTAAAGTTACATTAGTTTTTATTTAACATAACTGCAATTTGCGATAAGTTGCATGGGCTGCAATGATTAGATGAATAAAGCAAGAAACAGTATTGTGAAAACGAGAGTCATTATTACAAAGACCCCCACCATCTTCCAATACATAGAAAAGATATATGAGCTGTTCCTGACTCTACCCTTGGCTCCTGGTGGGACCACGAGTCCCAGGAGCACTTTCTGGACCGGAGGGGTCTGGGCCTTGCATCGCGGGTGCTACTAAGCGCGCCGCAGCACCCCGCGGCACCTTCCTGACTCTACCCTCGGCTCCTGGTGGGACCACGAGTCCCAGGAGCACTTGCTGGACCGGAGGGGGCTGGGCCTTGCATCGCGGGCGCTACTAAGCACGTCACAGGACCACGCAGCACCTTTCTGACTCTACCTTCGGCTCCTGGTGGGACCACGAGTCCCAGGAGCACTTGCTGGACCGGAGGGGGCTGGGCCTTGCATCACGGGTGCTACTAAGCGCGCCACAGCACCCCGCGTCACCCCGCAGCACCTTCCTGACTCTACCTTCGGCTCCTGGTGAGACCACGAGTCCCAGGAGCACTTTCTGGACCGGAGGGGGCTGGGCCTTGCATCGCGGGTGCTACTAAGCACGCTGCAACACCCTGTGGTGCGGGATGTGCGCGGGCCAAGGGCAGGCCCATCCGTGCCCATCAGAGACCGACAGAAGGCCGGGCTGGGCAATCCCTCGTTGCAGCAAGGTAGGAGTTTGTACACCAGAAGTCCGGAATCCCGCGTATCCATCTCCTCTTTGTCAGGCATTTAGGCATCCCTAAGTTACAGCGAGTTGCTTCTATGGGGAAACGTAAGGCCAGGAACAGTCCTCCAGGGGGTAATGCCCAGCCCAAGATCCCTAAGCTATTTCAAACCTCTTGCGCCTCGTCTGGTTGTGTGACAGACGACATTGACAATTTAATAGAGTAAGTGGAGGCCTTGTTGACCAAAAAAGATAAAGACCCACAGAAGTGTTTAAAAAACGGCTCCCTCACAACTTTTATCAAACCCCGTGAAAAGGGAAAGATCCCTACTAGCGATGCCACCACAAGGCTTCTGCCCTGCCCAAATAAAGGGGGTCCATATGGAGCTCTGTCAAGTTTGGAGGAAACCCCAGCCAGAAGTGAGATTGTTCATGAGATCCTGTGTTCCAACCGCTTTTCTGAGGTCTTGTCTCTACTTCGCTCTAAAAGTACTGCCAGGGAAATCTGTAATTCAAATAACCGTGAGCCAATTACTAAAACCAGACCTCACAAAGTACCTGTTTCTAGGGAAACCAAGGAAAAATCTCCACTCCGGGCACCTAGTGCCCAGGATCAGATAAGTACTGTTTTATCGTCTGGTCATAACAGTTTCTTTGGAATAAAAAATCCTTACGTGTCAACATCGGCCCATCCAATACATGCAAGGGTTGCAAACTCTGCTCAAAACGTATATCAGTCCAGAGACTGCAGACACTCAATTTACATGTGTAGAGTTCCCTCCTTAGCAACAAACATTAAAGAAGACACGACGTCCCTAAAAAATAAAGCCATACACTAGATTTGGCACACTCGGCAATGCAGTTCTGTAATACAATCAGATATAATCTTTGCACAGCGATATCCCACATCGGAGGGTCAACTGGATATAATAAAGCTGACATTAACCATTCCAGATCTGGTAAAGGGTCTTCTATCCCTAGAAATGCGAAACCCTCTGCAGAATGGCTCGAAGATTCACTTCAAAAGATTTTGGCCTGAAGATGACTATGCGCCAATCTCGAACTTACTAGCTCCAAAGTGAATCTTGGACCAGTCCAACAATCAGGAGAGTGCCCCCGAGAATGTTTTACCAATACCAAAGAGTCCTGCACAATTACTCCTGGCAGCTGACACTAATTGACTTATTCTTGAACGGGATCATAGGGAGCCCCCCTACACCACATTCTTTGGGGAAAAGGGGGCCCCAGTAGAGCCTTCCACCCAATGGAGGGAGGAATTTCAACTGTCAATTACAGAAAATGTTCTGCTTAACTTTTGCTCTAGTAATTTTAATGGTAACATGTGTAGTCTTACACCTCCACGGAAGATGAATGTAAGTGAGGAGTATTTAACTCCTAACCTCCTGTCATGGAATCTGGCAGGAATTCGTACTAAATTAGATGATCCAGATTGGGGGAGTATATTAACAAATTTGACATCGGCTTTTTCCAAGAAACATGGATGATAGATAATGTATTTAGGCAAGGTTTCAAATCTTATAGTAAATCAGCAAGTCCTTCCCCAATTGGAAGAGATGCTGGAGGGCTTATTACATGGCTAAAGATCACAGTTACGGGGAAAATCAAAGAAATTTCAGTGGACTCAGAGCATATATTGGCCTTATCCACACAGCAGAAGTGTGGTTCCTCCCTATTATGTGTGAACATTTACAATAGATCAGGCCCCTCAAACCAATTGTCCAAAACCTTCCATGCATTGAATGCTCTAGTATCAGAACATATAAGCTCTCACTTAATTTTTATTGCAGGGGATTTAAATGTAACGCTTGAACCAAACTGTGCTTTTTCGGTGGTAACCCAGCTAGAAGATGTAACATGGAACATTCCTCCCTTCTCCTCTCTAAAGAAACAGGCCAAATCCAATGGTAGAGCACTCCAATTTATACATTTTATGATCACCCATGGCCTCTGCCCTGGGAACGGGCGCTTTCCCTCGGATACACCTGCAAAACCCACCTTTTTTTAGAGGCCAGTATAGTAGCACATTGGATTATGTGGTAATTGATACAAGAATTTGGAACAGCATACATGATATGCATGTAGGAAAACAGTACACTAGTGACCACGCTCCAATTCTAGACACCTACGAGGGTCTTATTTTAGAAAGAAAGGATACTCAATGTAGTAAGAGAGCTCCCCTTCCCCTAACAGTTTCCTCCAACAAGCGTGCCCTGAAATGGGAGTGTTTTCAAAAGTCAAGTAAATTGCGGAGGACTATGTACAATTTAGTATCAACACATCAGCTAGTGGAAGCCCCTTCCTTTCGCTCTCCTAATGAGATCCTGAGCCTCCACATGGCCCTATTTGTCACTCTGTAGGACCTTTTCCTAAAAACTATCAAAGAAGTCAAACGCCCAGTGCGCTCTCGCTACAGTTGGTTTGACAAAGCATGTAGGGATGCTAAAAATGGCCTGACTTTGATAATTAACGTCAGGCGGGAGTATACCCTAGCAATAAAGCATGCCAAAAATAATTGGGAAATGGCGTCTTGGCAGAAGCTATTGACAGTAGCCAGGGAAAAGCATACAAAATGCTTTTGGTCCCTGGTAGCTTCCAATGGGCGAAACCAGGACCATAGACCCGATTGCCATATTTCCTCAGACATTTGGGCTGATCATTTCATGAAACTCTATGAAGAGGAAGCTTGTGATCTTCAGGTGTACAAAATTGGTTCTTCCTCTGATAATAGTCCCATGCCATTTACACTATCTGAAACGAAAAAGGCCATTATGGCCCAAAAAGCTGGAAAGGCTCCTGGTCTCAATGGCATTCCGGCTGAATTATATAGATCTGACCTAGAGATATGGGGTCCATATATAAACAAAGTATCAAATGCAGTCTTGGCCAGCGGAAATTATCCCCGTACCTGGAGTGGCGCTATCATCATACCTATTTATAAAAAGGGAACCAGATCTGATCCAATGAATTACAGGCCAATTAGCCTTTTGGATAATCTCCCAAAAATATTCTGCCACCAGATTCTGACGAGAACCAAGGAATGGCTTCAAGAATCACAAATCTTGAGTGACTTCCAAGCAGGCTTTAGGCAAAAAATTAGCACAATCGACCAGATATTCAGATTCCTCATGATTAAATGGAAGTCTGTGGATCTGGAAGGAGGGAAGATATTCGTAGCCTTTGTGGATCTCAGATCCGCATTTGATTTGGTCCCACGCCAAAAGTTGTGGGAGGTATTGGATAGAGTAGGACTCCAGAGCACACTACTAAACACAATCAAAAGCTTGTATACCAAGACCTTTGCTAAAATTAGATGGGGAGTAAATGGGGAAGTAACAAGCGAGATTCCAATTAAAAGGGGAATGAGACAGGGATGCGTTTTGGCTCCAACCCTGTTCCTAATATTTATAAATGCTTGCATTCCTTATCTATTCGCCTGCAACAATGATGCTCCCAAATTAGGGGGGGTGAAGACACCATGCCTGCTCTTTGCGGACGATACATTATTGTTATCCCAAACTGCTTCTGGTTTAACAAACTTAGGGGGTCATTCTGACCGCGGCGGACGGCGGTTACCGCCCGCCACGCGGTTCCCGCCGAAAGACCGCTCCGCTGTCAAAAGACCACAGCGGTCATTCTGGCTTTCCCACTGGGCTGGCGGGCGACCGCCGAAAGTCCGCCCGCCAGCCCAGCGGGAAACACCCTTCCCACGAGGACGCCGGCTCAGAATTGAGCCGGCGGTGTGGGAAGGTGCGACGGGTGCAGTTGCACCCGTCGCGAATTTCAGTGTCTGCTAAGCAGACACTGAAATTCTTTTTGGGGCCCTCTTACGGGGGCCCCTGCAGTGCCCATGCTATTAGCATGGGCACTGCAGGGGCCCCCAGGGGCCCCGCGGCACCCCCTACCGCCATCCTGTTCCCGGCGGGAGAACCGCCAGGAACTGGATGGCGGTAGGGGGTGTCAGAATCCCCATGGCAGCGGAGCGCGCTCCGCCGCCATGGAGGATTCTCAAGGGCAGCGGAAAGTCGGCGGGACACCGCCGACTTTCCGTTTCTGGCCGCGGCTGAACCGCCGCGGTCAGAATGCCCAGCGGTGCACCGCCAGCCTGTTGGCGGTGCTACCGCCGACCTCCGCCATGGCGGTAATTACCGCCAGGGTCAGAATGACCCCCTTACTCCTAAAATTCATGTCCTTCTGTAAAGACCACGGCCTTGAAGTTAATTCCACGAAAACCAAGTATATGATCTTCAGTGACAATAAACACAAAGTAAGAAAGAGAATCTTTACGGAAGGGGTAGAGTTGGAGAGAGTTGCCGAATTTGTTTATCTGGGGGTTAGATTGGAGGATACGCATAGATGGCAGGCCCAGTTAACGAGGGCACATATGTGTTTGAAACAGAACCTGGGTGGTGTTCTGAGATTTGCAAACAGGTCCCCTAGGTTTGCAATTTCTCCAGCAATGGAAATATATAAGCTACAAGCTAGAGGTAGTGCTCTGTATGGAGCAGAGTTATGGGGATATGGTAACCTGAAGGATCTGGAGATCGCTGAAAATTCTTTTATAAAATCTATCCTCAGAATACCCACTAGTTCCCCTATGATGCCTGTCCGTATGGACATGAATTTAGACTCTATTGCACATATAGCTGCGCTGAAACCAATATTATACTGGATCAGAATATGGTCCTTGGATACACTTAGCCCATTCAGGACATGGCTGAAAGCCTTGATCAGTGAAAACAATACGGGAAAAATCCCATGGTGCAATTATGTTAGAGCTAGTCTGACCAATTTGGGATTGGCCCATTTTTGGATGGTCCCTTGTGAACTACCCAAAAATGCGTCATATATTGTTAAGGATGCATGCTGGCTGAGGCTAAAACTGGGCAAACTAGCAGAAGTCCCTTTAGGTAGCTTGACAGATAAGTTTACATCAGTCAAATGTCACTATGAGTTTGAATTCTATATGGATTTGATCACATTCCCCCGAGCCCGTGCCCTCTACATCAGATTCAGGCTAGGCTCGCTACCATTACGTTCTTTTACGTTCTTTTACCTGTACCTGGTCTAAAGATGATCCTCATGACAACCTTTGCCCGATGGGCTGTGACCTTCCCGAATGTAGTGCACACGTACTATTCCATTGTCCTGCTTACGATAAACAACGAATTAAATGGATTATACCTCTTTGCAGAGCTATGGACTTTCAAAACTGGTTTGCAGCCCTTATAATTTTTAGGTCTAATACCCAGGGTGCGGTGGCATTTGCCCTAGCCAGCTACTTAGATGAAATCTGGCATGTGAGAACAAAAATGTTAAAACCATCTCCTAAATAGGAGCCTATAATGGGAATGTTTTCTACTTTTATCCTATTTATATTGTTTTTATTCAGGAATTTACTTGATCTATGATAGTTATTATCAAAAACTTTGTATTTTGCACGATTCTACAATATGGCACGAATCTTTTATAGGGAGAATGTTTAATATCGTAGGATTTTTATACACAGTCTATTTTTGTAAAATTGTGAATTTGTGATGTGCTTTTATGGTACTTGTTTTTTACCGAAATAAAGCTAACAATCAGAGAAAGAAAAGTAAACAGGCACCCTCGGAAGACAGTGCCTAACATTTGACCTTAGCCTTTGAATGCATAGCAAATGTGATGAGATAAGAACACAATTTACAGGCCTGTTTCCAGAAAGGGAACACTCAAAAGGAAACTGTAAATAAGGTTTGGACAAGGGAGGGTACAAACTCAAACTGGTCAGACTAAAACAAATAAAGCCATCAAAAGGAAAGCAAGAAAATGTGAGTTACAAACCACGGAGCTAGTGACAAGCAATGTGCAGCATGCATTACTAGGTCAACTTTCTTAATGCCCCAACATGTCTTTACCAAACCAGACAACTGTGTTGTCTGATAGGCTGCAATCTAAAAATGCTCTTAGATACCCTCCAGCCAGCCAGGGGATGCTGAGTACCATCCTTAGGGCCTGCCACTGGTACTGGAACAATTTTAAGAGTGGAGGTGCTGCAATCAATATTATGTCACTGAAATCATAGGGATTGTGAAAAATCCAAGCATCACAAGGGTAACACATGAGTCATTCAGCAGGAAAGTGGAAAGGGTGTATTGTGTGCGCAGTGGTGTGTTTTGGAGCACATGTGGCGAAAATATTCCTAAAGCATGATGTGATACTCCATTATCCTTTACAGATGGCACACTGTCCTTTGAAATGGCCATTACACTTGAAGAGACATGCTGTCTACTGATCAAACTATATAGCACACAAATGATAATTAATGCAATTGGGTTTCAGTGACAAATTAAAGTATCTTAGTTTGTTTTAATCCTTTTAAAAAACTTTGGGGGCCACCCTGCAGCGTGGTGGTCCTGGCAGTTGTAATCCACCAGGGCAGCGCTGCAAATAGCACTGCCCTGGGGATTACGAGTCCCCATCCGCCAGCCTGTCCATTGAAAGGCTGGCAGATCTGGGTCTCGGGACCCCTGGGGTCCCCTGCACTGCCCCTACATCTGGCATGGGCAGTGCAGGGGCCCCCACGAACAGCCCCATTTCGCATTGCACTGCCCAAATTACGGGCAGTGGAATGCGCGATGGGTGCTACTGCATCCGCTGCACCACCATTAGGAGCCGGCTGCAATGTTTAGGCCCTCTTCCCCTCTGGGCCCACGGGCAGAAAAACTGTTTCCACCCGCCGGCCCAGCGGGGAAACCATAATAGGGCCAGCGAGGTTCAGGCCGCAAAGACTGCCTGATGGTGGTATGGCATTGGCGGGTAGCGGTAATAATGAGGGCCTTTGTTCCCTTCATACTTCATAAATGAAAATGTGCCTGATTTGTGCTTTGCTTGGTACTGATATATTTTGAAATATTTGTACATGTTATTAAAAGTATTTACATTTTGTTCTGTGTTGGAAAAATCCCTTCCTACAGCCTTTCCCTTAACCCTCCTGTACCCCAGGAAGATTGTCACATAGTTCACTTAACAAAATCCTCTCACTTTGTAATCAATGAAAGAAAAGTAGATGCCAATATTGCTTTTAAAGGAATCAACAGCAATTTGTCAGAACACTAGCCTAACATTTGACCCCTTTCTTTGAGACAAGACATAAACAAATTCTAACTGTTTCTTAATAGCTCATTTCCTTTCGCACAATCGCATGGGTATTTTTGGGGTGCTGCAGTAACGCTACTTCCAGTGCATATGGGCATATGGCATATCCACGCCAAAGGCCAGCATGTCTGTGTCCATTTACCTCTGGCTGTGGCCAGGAGTCAGAAACCCTGGTCCTTTACAGTAAGAGGTATTTTGTCATTTTGCATCTGCCTTGAGAACAATGCGGCCAGCTCCTAGTGAGAGCTGCCAGGTTATTCATCCTTGGGCTAAATCTTTAACTTGTAGTTGTTTTAAATTTGCTTGTACTACTACTAACAATATAACTGTCAATCCCATGACACAACATTAATCCGGTCCTCACCTTCAAATGTAATGATAGACCCAGTATCTGTCTCTGTGATGCACAACAGCATGACAAGAGACCCAAGAGAAGTAAACAAATATTTAATCTCAGTTGTCTCTCTTTGCCCAAGCATCAGCAACATCTTTTTAATTTCCTGTTTGGTTATAATCCAGACACTGTTTTTATTACTGATAGATGTCTACATACAGAGTCCACACCCAATATAATTGTGTCTCTACCGGCTAACTTTGCTCTAGTTAGGTTGGACAGACAGGGCAGACCAGGTGGTGGCATTGCCATTATTCATAAAAAAAAAGTTTTCATGCAGAATACAAGAAATCCCTGTTCCAGATTGTGAAACTTTGATTTTCAATCTCTTCTTTGCCCACAAATTTATGCTCTCATGAGCTTTGATTCATCCCCCCGGGATATGCTGGAAAATGGTGCACCACTCCTTCTGACTTACTGACTCCCTACAGTTTAAAATATGTAAACTTCATCCTACTCAGGGATAATAATCTTTATTTAGAAGGTGCTCAAAATAAAACAAGTACTTCTTTTATTGAGGACCAAAGTGCCCCTTAATCTTGCACTTCTAAGTTCTGAGCCCACTCATGCGGCAGGCCATCTTCTAGATCCTATTTTTTCCAACATCAGGGATCTGTTAATTGACCTGGTGTTGCCACTTTGTTGGTCAGACCACTATGTGGTGCCTTTTAAGCTCATGGCCTGGTCCCTGTTGTTGATGATGTGTCCAAATCCTAAGGTGAAATATAGGAACAGGTCTACACTAAACATTTCGATTTTAAATGAGCAGTTACTTATTAATCTATCGTCTCTAGTACACCAGGTCAATTGGGATCAGGATACGATTCATTCACGGCTCATGAAGGCAATTAATGTTTCTCTCCCAAGCACCACTAAACATGGTGACAGAACTCTTCCTCCATCCCCCTGTTGGAGCTTTTAACGCTTTTAAAATTTAAAAGAAATGCTGTAGAGTATTAGAAAGACGTTGGAGGAAATCTTATACTATGGAGGCAAAGAGTAAATCCTGGGATTCTTTGAAAGCTTATCATGCTCGGTGTAAATGCTCCTGCTCCACTTTTTAAACAGAAAAAATTACCAATGTCAAAAATTGCTTGTGCACCCTCTTCAAAGTGTTGAAAGAATTAGCCGATATTAGTAATGTGTCCTTTGCCTCCTCACCTTGGCAAAGTCAGTGTGAAGATTGAGCTGACTTTTTTATCCTAAAAGTTGAAAAGATCCACGCACAGTTAAATAATGTGGCCTTGAAATCTGAGGTCGACCTGACTATGAATCCGGGGAATTTGACCCTGGGAGAGAATAATTATGTAATCTCTGATAGAAAACTTGATACCAACTTAGGAAATTGACCTCTCTTTGATTATACATCTTTTTAGCTACCTTCCAATCTATCAAATCTGGACCCCAGTAAGCTTAAACTGCTGGATCTGAACTGACTATCTTTGGTAATGGAGCTCCTTAATTTTTCCCTATGGGGTGCGGTAGTGCTTCTGCGATGGAAACATGCTAAATTCTGCCTTTGTTAAAAAAAATGAATCTAGATTCTTCTAATCAAGCAAATTATCTGCCTACCTCTTTGCTACCAGTTTTTTCCAAAGTCTTAGAAAAGCATGTTAACGCCTACCTCACTACCTTCATTGAGGCCAATAAAAGAACTCCCTCAAGCTTAATGGGGACAAAATGGAGGTCATGATCCTGGGCAAGAACCCCTCTTTCTGGGGCCCCAGACATTGGCCAGCAGATCAAGGAGCTTTACCCACTCCATCTACAAAGTTAAACAACTTGGTCTTTCTGATTAATGACAAGCTGTCTATGAAACAGCAGGTAACCAGGGTTACAGCCACCTGCTTTGCTGTCCTTAGGTGGCTGCAAAGGATTATTTGGCTAATTCCTCCCACAGCTCAGAGTATGGTAATCCAAGCCTTGATTTTATCTAGAAGAGATAACAGTAATGTACTCTATTTAGGCACTGATAAGACAAAAATTAATCGCCTTCAAATAGTTCAAAATGCTGCTGCCAGATTGCATTTCCATCTACATAAATCTGTGTCCGTTTCCCACCTGTTTAGGGAATTTCATTGGCTCAAGGTCTCAAAACATATTGAGTTCATGGCTCTGTGCTACATTTTTCAAGTCACCAAAGGTGTGGAAACACATTATATCCAGTAACTGGTGAGACCGTATCGCTCTTCTTACCTCTCCTTATTTACTGCACCGAGGTTTCTTCTCTCCCTCGTGAAAGGACGTGCCTTCTCTTACCTTGGTCCCAAATTGTGAAACTCTCTCACAGAAGCCCAAAGTAACAACAGTACACTATTGGCTTTCTGTGCCCACCTGGCTTTTCTGAATTTACTACTCTTGACACCCTCCCTTTGCTTCTGCTGGGCACTGGGAAACCCTCCGGAGTAGCTGTGCATATTATAAAACCTATAAATAAATAAATAGGGGTTGGTGGTAAACTCTGCACCGCCGGCAAGAGTTTTGCCCACTCCGTGCTCTGCTTGGAGCACAGTGTTCCAGAAAAACTTGGGCAATCGCCGCATGGCAGAGTTTTTTCTCATGCGCAGCTCACCAACGTGAAGTTGGCAAGCACAAGAAAGAAAATCAATCACTACACCACCTCTTGGCAAGATTTTTCAACTCAGTCGGTTGTGGCAGCTTGCTACCAATTTTGTTGAGAAAGCTACCACTCAAGTAGAAAATCTACTTGGGCGCCAGAAAAAAGTAGCACCCTCTGACGTGCTGCGTGGTGCCATTAGCACACATTGTACAGTGAGTGGAAATCTGCGGAATCTCGCTGAGTGTTAAGGTAACTGCAGAATTCCATAGAGTGAAACTCCAGGCATCCACCCACCCCAGTGATGGATGAGCAAAGAATCTTTTATTTTTCATAGAGAAACTGATGAACTCAAAATACCCTGATAGCAAAACACTTTGAAGCAAACACAGACTTAGGTTCCTGTAAATCTGTCCACATTGTCATGATTTACTACATTCCACTGGCTTGTTCAAACATCAATGAAGGATCATGAAACAGTGAAGTATTTGTTTGCAAGACGAAATATACCTCTATTATTGAGTGATCATTTCCTAGATGTGACAAGGAAAGCAGCACCTTTTCTAACAAGGATAGCCAAGATCAGTAAGCCCCAACAGAAAACACTTTAAGAGGTCCTCATCACTCCCACCAATTGGTAGGTGATAATCTGAGATATTGTTCAGGCCTTGTAATAAGGGCCAAGTAATGAAGGGTCTACCCATTCGAGTGCCCATTCAGTACCAGTGCACTATCAACCTTCTGACTGAAAGTAAAGAAGTAGGGAGAAATTAACACCTAGCAGATTTTGTTATTTGCTCCTTTAGACCCAATTAATCAAAGAGTATTCAGTTAGAAGAAACATGAAGGCAGTGAATTGGAGAGTTGAGTTCCTAGACTATGGGATGCATTGAATCAAAACCCGAGGATGTATTCTAACTACGTATGTTTCAGGAATGACCTAAAAACTGCCCTATATCTGGTCAGTGTTTAATATGCAAAGATGTTTTTCTCAGGAGGCTGAGTGCATAGAGTAGGGTGGTAGGGGTTGCAGGTGTTGTTGAGGGCCCTACTTTCATCTAGGTTTCTTCAGGTGAAGCAAGCAAAGGCCTCTTTTGATCGCTGTCCTCCTGCCTCTACATTTAGCATGGCAATGGAACAGCAAGATCTCATCTAGGAGTAAGAACTATAGCCCTTTTACACTTTCATTATGTTTTCTGACAATAGAAGAAGTGCTGTAGTTACTTCTGGTAAAGTACACTGTATTGGTTGTCCTTCTATTTCAGTGAGCCATTGTGAAAATAACTATAACATAAACAAATACTACCTCCTGCTACCCTGTGAAGTCAAGCAGCAGCCGACAGGGACAACAACAGTTTAGGAGGTTGCAAAGAGTCTTGCTCCCATAGAATAAGTGCCTGTAGCCTAAGTGCTGTTTCTGGCTCATTTATAACTGAGACTGGAACAAAGAATTTTGAGATAGACTCACCAGCACTGATAGTTCTGTAATTCATCCTTGCTTCTAAATGCACAGACACTATCAAACTTAAAGCCTCTGAAGTACCCAAAAGTCAAGATACTACACTCATTGTAAATAAAGAATGAATCAGCCTTTATGACATTTTTTTGCACCTGTCTTTGAGTACTCATTTATTTGCCAAGTTTAAGATGACATATTAGGGTACTTAGTAGGCTCTTGAAAATGGCCCTTTTGCAGGATTATCCCCAAACTTTTTGCCTCTGACCTCCTATTTTTGGTCATGTGATGCATTTCCTTTTTGCTAGCTTTAGACTCTGGGCACTTTACCACTGCTGACCAGTCCTAAAGTGCAAGTACTCCCTGTCTAAATTGTATTAGTGATTGGTTTATCCATGATTAGCATATTTGATTTACTTGTAAGTCCCTAGTAAAGTGCATGTCTGCCCAGGGCCAGTAAATCAAATGCTACTAGTGGACCTGCAAACTGTGCCACCCACATGAGTGGACCTGTAAACATGCCTCAGACCTGTCTGTGTGTGCAGTTTTAGCCTGTCATTTCGACCTGACCAGTGAACCACTTGCCAGGCCCAGATTTTCTATTTTACTACGTGTAAGTAACCCCTAAAGTAGGCCCAAAGCAGCCACGTGGACAGAGTGCAGTATATTTAAAAGGTAGGGCAAATACGGGTGGGCTTTACATGTCCTGATAGTAAAATACTGCTAAGCTAGGTTTTGCACTACTGCAAGGCCTATCTCTCCCATATGGTAACATGGGGGTTGCCTTGAAATATCTTTTAAGTGTAATTTCCCATTGGGAGCTGACAGATATATGGAGATGGGGGGTCTCTGAACTCACAATTCAAAAATAAATCTTTTGGTGAAGTTGGTATTTGAACTGTAAGTTTGAAAATGGCACTTTTAGAAAGTGGGCAATTTCTTGCTTAACCATTTTGTGCCCCTGCCTGCCTGCTGCAGACACATCTGGGTCAGCATGTTAGTTGGGCTGTTTGTGCATTCACTCTAGACAGATACACAAAAGAAGTTGAGGTGTGCCCTGCATTTCCTTATTGGTCTTCCTGAGCCAGAGTGGTGGGAGGAGCTGAGACTTGCACCTGAATAGGGATATGCCTGTCCTCACACAAACCAGTCTCCAACACCCTGGAGTGTGTACCCCCTGGAGTATGTCTGGGGCTAGGGGAGGAAAGGCAGGGTCTTGTGCACTATAAAGACTTTCCTTTGAAGTTTGCCTAATTCAAAGGCAGAAACTCATATAAGTATTGGACCTCTGAGACCACAACTTTAGAATCCTTCTGGACTGAGGACTTTCTGCCAGGATGAAGAGCTGGATGCTCTAGGAGGGACTGCCACTCTGCCCGTTGCTTTGCTGTGCTGGCCTGCTGCTTGCTACCTCTGTCCTGGGAGTAAAAGGACTGGACGTTGCTTTCTACATCCTGCTTCCAAAGGTTCTCCAAGGGCTTGGACTGAGCTTGCCTCCTGTTAAGAAGTCTCGAGGACATAAAAGACTTCACCTGCCAGTGCCTGGGCTCTCTTGCTGAGAGTCCTGACTTGGTAAGGGGTGCCAGTTCCAGGGCCCTTGGGAATGAGTTTAGGTATAACAAGGAACTTCGTGACTGTCACCGCTCTCTGACCCTGCGTCGCTGCCTGTACTGGCGCTGTGGTCCTTACTGGGTGCAACAACTGCAACCGATGCTGCAGGCCCACCGCTGCAACAGCACCTTTGAGGTTCCACCACTGCGTAAATCCAGATCTCCATGTCACTGATGTTCGTGGCACCCGACTCTGCTACAGCACTTGTGGCCCCTTAGTGTGTTTGCAACACCACAAAGTGGACACCTCTTCTCTTGTCTTAACCTTCTGGATGCATTGACCCTGCCTTGTCGTAAGGACTAAAGCCTGTCTGCAAATACTGCATCACCTCCCCTGCAACCATAAGGAATCAATGCCTCACCTCCCCTGTAAGGAACTGTTGTCTTGCTTCCCCTTGGCAGTAAGGAACCAACCCCGCACCAGCTCCAGCGATGCCACACGTCCCTGACTCCGTGTAATGTCTTTCTCTCCACATCGTTTTCCAATGTACTATAGCCCGGGTCTACTTGACACTGTGGTTGGCTGCACTTGGTCACGGGTAGCACCGTACTGTTGGAGAAGACTCCATCAAGATTTCATGATAGCCCCAGTTTGAGCTATTGTGTTTCTAAGTGCTATAATGGACTTAATCTTTAAAAATTCATATCTTTACCTGTGAAAGTAGGATTTCTGTCATTATGGTTTTGTTTTACTCAGATAAATATAGGCTATTCTAAACTTGTGTGGGGTACTTTTGTGGTGTTCTTACTGTGTTACTGTGTGTGTGTGTGTGTGTGTGTGTGTGTGTGTGTATAAAAATACTTTACGCATTGCCTCAGAAATAAGTCTGACTGCTTGAGCCAAGCTACCAAGGGGATGAGCAGGGGTTATCTTAGCTGTGTGACTCCCTTACCCTGGTCAGAGTGAGAGACCCAACTTGGATAAGGTGCAAACCACTGCCATCCCATTTTTAACATAGGGCAGAAACAAAAAATGGTTTGAGATTCACACACTGCTTTCAGCATTAAATGTGTAAAGCTGGGACTAGGGGAAATTTACACATTGTATTGTATTGTAATAGTATTTATATAGTGCTTACTACCCCTGACGAGGCATTGAAGTGCTTTTCGGCAAGTAGCACGCTACTCCGGAACCCAAAAGGAATTAGTGGTGGATTAGTATAGGGAAATATGAGCACAGTTTTAGTATTATTATGAGTTAATTTGAGCCTCGGATATGTGAGTTTGTTGGTTAGATTGACTGGAGTAATGGAGGGGTGGAGGAGGGAAGAATCCAGAAATGTTAATTGGGAGTTTATGGGAATAGGATTTAGGCTTGGGATGAGTAAAGGGGGGATGGAGGAGGAAAGAGTCTGTGGAAAGGGTTAGGGAGAGCATAGTAGCAGAGTGAGATAAATGAGGGAGAATAAAGTAGGGTTGTTTGGGAGATCATGGTAGTAAAGTGAGGTTTGGGTGAGTTAGATGTGGAAGAGGAGGGAAGAGCTTAGGCAGAGTAATTTAGGAGATACAAGTAGTAGAATGGATTTGGGATGAGTCAGATTGGGAATGGAGGTTAGATTGATAGAGACATCACATATGGTGATGGGTAGATAAGTGTGATATAAGATGAGAGCAGGGGTTCATAAGTATCTAGTATAACAACTTATCTAGGAGTTATGCAATGACCTTTGAACATGTTAAGCATAGAAAAACATACATACATATCTATATATATCTATTCACACACACACACATACACACATGAATACACACACATATGCACAAATATATGTACATACATATACATATTTAAACCGTGAGTAAATGTATATTAGTTAAACAAGTTTAAAGAGTGTGTGTGTAGTTTATTGTTATGACATAGTAGTGATACATATTTTCTGAAGAGCTATATATAACTAGAATATACACATAATCAGAAAAACTATTTTTCAACATAGGCATATGCCATCCATAGCTGTTTGAATATGGTGGTTATGAAGGAAAGAGCCAACTCTTGAGTAGTTTTCTGAAGACAAGATAGTTATCTGTGGCTCTTATAGTTGGGGGTGATGAATTCCATAGTTTGGCTGCTTGAACGGAGAAGGATGTACCACCTATAGTCTTTGTCTTGTATGGTGGTGTTCTAAGGCGGGGTGCAAATCTTGAGCGAAGGTTTCTTTGTTGAATGTATTTGGTTATTTTGTTTCTGATAAATAGCAGGCCTGTTCTATTTATAACTTTCTGGGTGATACAAAGCAGCTTGAATGTACACCTTCTGGCAACGGGTAACCAGTGTAGAGCTCTCAAGGCAGGGAGATGTGGGCTTAAGGCTTTACATGTAATAGTATCCTGGCTGCGGAGTTCTGAATATGTTGTAGTTTTTTCATAATAGATAGAGATGATCCATGGTAGAGGCCATTGGCATAATCCAGTTTGGATAGTACAAGTGAGACAGTAGCTTACACCTTGTGTGGAAATCCGAGGCATCGTAGAGTCTTCAAGGTGATGAAGCTTGTTCGTGCTAATTTGTCCACTTGGGCATTCATAGATAACTTGGAGTCCATGGTGATTTCAAGGTTTTAAACTTCCTTGGATAATTGAGGAAGTGGTCCGAGATCGTCAGGCCAGGCCCAAGTGGGTCATAACTTTTCCAGTCTCCACATATGAGTATTTCTGTTTTGGAGGCATTTAGTTTGAGATGGCTCCAGGTCATCCACTGATCAACGGCCCTGAGGCAACTGAAGATTTCTGAGTTTTCAATGTTGTTGGGGCATTCTAATTTATGTAGTATGTGTGTGTCATCTGTATAGTTGTAGCATGTGAGTTGAAAATCATTGATCAGTTCTGGTAATGATAACATGTAGATGTTGAAAAGCAAAAGAGAGATGATTGATCATTGGGGACCCCTGCTTTTGTGAGGTAGGGTTTGGACGTGAAGGGGGGAGAATTGGTGATATTAGAACTTTTTTTAAGGTAGGATGTAATCCAGTCGAGAGCAGTTCCTTCTATTCCGGCTTCGTGGAGTCTTTGAATTAGGGTGTCATGGTCAACCGTGTCAAAGGGCAGCCGAGAGGTCCAAGAGGAGTAGGGCAGCAACTCGATTGCGGTCGACTGTGTTTTTAAGATCATCCCAGATTGCTATGAGTGCCAATTCAGTGCCTCTTCCTGGGCGGAATCCAGTTTGGAAGTCTGAAAGTATAGAATTGTCTTCAATAAATTGTGACATCTGGGCGAATGCTGCTCTTTCTATCAGTTTGCCCAGGAAAGGTCCATTTGTGATTGGTCTGTAGTTGTTGGGGTCTTGTGTGTCTAGGTTTGTTTTCTTTAATAACGGTCGTACATATGCCTTTTTCAGGTCTACAGGAAAAGTTCCTGTAGTTAAAGAGTTGTTGATAAATATTCTTACAGGTGTGGCAGCAGAAGTATATAAAAGAATGTTTTTGAGGATGTGTGGTGGACAAGGGTCAGAAGGGCAACTGGAAGGTCTGTTTGCTTTGGTCAAATCCATAAATTTACCTTGGGATATTTGTTTGAAGGACTGTAGAGGCTGGGTTGGTTTATTCTTAGAGGGTATGTTAGGAAAGGGGCTGGTTCTGATGGTTTTCTTCTGTTTTAAATAGGAGTCCAATGTGTCTGCATTGGTTGTGTAATGAGTTGCCAGTTTGTTTGTGAAATCTTGAGTAGTGGGATGACTTCCTTCCATACATGTAGGTGCTCGAAATTCATTGAGAATTTTATAAAATTCTTTGGTTGCAGATTTAGTATTTTTAATTCTGTCTGAGTAGTACCTTTTTTACCTTTTTTGATTGATGATTTGTATATTCTGCTAAGTTTGTGTAGCTGCAGATTGTCTTGAATGTTGTTTGTTTTGAGCCAGGTCCGCTGCAACTTTATGATTTGTTGCTTTATCTTTTTAAGTTCTGTGTTTCTCTAAGGTGTTGGTTTTCTTTTGTCGTGTTTAGTTTTTCTGAGTGGTATTAGGATATCGAAAGCTTCCTGTAGCCACTCATAAAGTTTTGGAACATAATTAATTGTATCTAGATCTGTGTTGGCTGTTAGTTGTGTTTCTTAGTCATCAAAATTTAGTTTGCTCCAAGGTCGATAAGTGCATGTATGTAAGTAGTTGTGGGGTGTGTTGATTTGTGGAGTTTTATGTCAGAAAGTTATCAAATGGTGGTCTGACCATGTGGTTGGCGTGATGCTATGAACGGTAACTAGTTCAGGCTTAGCAAAAATGACATCTATGATGTGTCTAGCGATGTGTGTGGGATTGTGTACAATCTGATGTAGGTTCAATGCAACTAGGCCGGTGGTGATAGCTTTTGGATGGGGCATATTGGGTTTGTCAAACCAAATGTTTAGGTCCCCAAGAATGCATAGGTTTGAGTATAATGTAATAAGGTTTGAGACTGTATCTAGAGAAGCGTCTGGGAATGTTGAGTTGTTAGGTGGAGGACTGTAAAGGAGGAAGTTGGAGTAGGATGGCATCTGGTGAGGAGGGCTTCACAACCTTGTATGGAAATGTCTGTTTTACTGAGATTTATTGCCTGTTTGAATATAATAGCTAGTCCACCTCCTCTCTTGCCTATATGGTTTTGTGTGATGGCTTGATAGTCCGGAGGAAGGGCTTTGTGCAACACTGGGGCCATGTCATCTCCCAACCATGACTCCATCATGAATAGTAAGTCGGGTTGTGTGTCTGTGAGCAGGCCGTAGATGTGGTGCTTGTTTTTTTAGAGTGACCGAGCATTTATGAGCTGGTAGTCTAGAAAAAATGTGTTAGTGTGAATTACAAAAAATGCATTAAATGTTGGCCCATGCAACTCTCAAGCACAAGTATTGCATAATTTGTTGTGTGTTGAGCCAGGGACATTTTCCTTCATATAAGCATGTTTTACTCCTGAAAATTGATTCACATTTAAGCACGGAGAAAGGTACAGATAAAAATACTCACTGAAAATGCTATGTGTATCACAGACCTGCCAACATACCTATTGCCATCATGTGTCACTCCATATGTCTCACAACATCGGCTTCCTTCACAATGTCATTCGGTGAAGAGGCATATTATATGCTTGAAGGTAACGAGTGTTGGACGATACTTGAGTGATTGGGCTTTCAGCTCATCTCTGAAAGGCTCTTAACAGGTCATGTCCATTAACCTATTCTGTGCGTTGGATGAGGTGATCTCATCCAAGGCACTGGTTCCCGGGTGCCTTGGACGAGATCACCTCATCCTGCACCCAGGAACCGGGGGGAGCGCAAGCCCTCCCCCCATGGGCCCCCCATCCACACCCCCCAGTCATGGATGGAATGGGAATCCCTTCTCCTTCCACCCCCGATACCCTGTGACGTCAGCGCGCATTGTTCACTGATTGTCACAGAGGCCTCACGCTCGGAAAAGAAATGCAAAGCATTTCTCTTCCGATCACGTGGAGGAGGCCCGAAGAAGCTTCAAATGGAAGGAAATGGATTTCCTTCCCTTTGAAGTCTCTCTCAGCGTTTCAAAAGCCGGATTGTAAAGCAATCCGGCTTTTGAAACGCCCACTAGACACCAGGGAATTCTATTATTTTTATGAAACTGGTATAAGGGAGCGACCCCTTGGGCAAGGGTCGCTCCCAGGGGGGGGATTTTTTTTTAAGGCCTTTTCTGCCCCCTGGGGTTGCTCCCCTAGGGGGCAAATTACATTTAGGCCATTTCAGCCTCCCTTGGAGGCAGATTGGCCTATTTTTATGAGGCCAATCTGCCCCCAAGGGGGACAGAAACCACTAGACACCAGGGAGTTTTTTTTAAATTTGGAAATAGGCAAGGGTCGCTCCCCTGGGGGGCAAATTGTATTAAGACTATTTCTGCCCCCCCCCCCACTTGGGGGCAAATCGGTCGATTTTAGGTCAATCTGCCCCCAAGGGGGGGGGCAGAAACAAATAGGCACCGGGGATCTTTTTTTTTGCGCCAATGTCACGCAGGGGGAGCGACCCCGTAGGCAAGGGTCGCTCCCCGGGGGGGGTTGAGGGGCATGTTTATTTTAGGCCATTTCTGCCCCCCCTGGGGCTGGATGAGCTAGAGGCCAAGATCCACAGGTAGGCACTTTGTAAAAAACACCTCTGTTTTCTGTGAAAAAATGTGATGTGTCCACGTTGTGTTTTGGGCCATTTTCTTTTGTGGGCGCTAGGCCTACCCACACAAGTGAGGTATAATTTTTATCGGGAAACTTGGGGGAACGCTGGGTGGAAGGAAATTTGTGTCTCCTCTCAGATTCTAGAACTTTCTGTCACCGAAATGTGAGGAAAACATGTTTTTTTAGCCAAATTTTGAGGTTTGCAAAGGATTCTGGGTAACAAAACCTGGTCAGAGCCCCACAAATCATCCCATCTTGGATTTCCCTAGGTCTCTAGTTTTAAAAAATGCACAGGTTTGGTAGGTTTCCCTAGGTGCCTGCTGAGCTAGAGGTCAAAATCTAGAGGTAGGCACTTTGCAAAAAACACCTCTGTTTTCTGTAAAAAAATGGGATGTGTCCACGTTGTGTTTTTGGGCATTTCCTGTAGCGGGCGCTAGGCATACCCACACAAGTGAGGTATCATTTTTATCGGGAGACTTGGGGGAACACTGGGTGGAAGGAAATTTGTGGCTCCTCTCAGATTCCAGAACTTTCTGTCACCGAAATGTGAGAAAAACGTGTTTTTTTAGCCAAATTTTGAGGTTTGCAAAGGATTCTGGGTAACAAAACCTGGTCAGAGCCCCACAAGTCATCCCATCTTGGATTCCCATAGGTCTCTAGTTTTCAAAAATGCACAGGTTTGGTAGGTTTCCCTAGGTGCTGGCTGAGCTAGAGGCCAAAATCTACAGGTAGGCACTTTGCAAAAAACTCCTCTGTTTTCTGTCAAAAAATGGGATGTGTCCACGTAGTGTTTTGGGGCATTTCCTGTCGCGGGCGCTAGGCCTACCCACACAAGTAAGGTATCATTTTTATCGGGAGACTTGGGGGAACGCCGGTTGGAGGGAAATTTGTGGCTCCTCTCAGATTCCAGAACTTTCTGTCACCGAAATGTGAGGAAAACGTGTTGTTTTAGCCAAATTGTGAGGTTTGCAAAGGATTCTGGGTAACAGAACCTGGTCAGAGCCCCACAAGTCATCCCATCTTGGATTCCCGTAGGTCTCTAGTTTTAAAAAATGCACAGGTTTGGTAAGTTTCCCTAGGTGCCGGCTGAGCTAGAGGCCAAAATCTACAGGTAGGCACTTTGAAAAAAACACCTCTGTTTTCTGTAAATAAATGTGATGTGTCCACGTTGTGTTTTGGGGCATTTCCTGTTGCGGGCGCTAGGCCTACCCACACAAGTGAGGTATCATTTTTATTGGGAGACTTGGGGGAACATAGAACAGCAAAACAAGTGTTATTGCCCCTTGTCTTTCTCTACATTTTTTCCTTCCAAATATAAGAGAGTGTGTAAAAAAGACGTCTATTCAGGAAATGCCCTGTAATTCACATGCTAGTATGGACACCCAGGAATTCAGAGATGTGCAAATAACCACTTCTCCTCAACACCTTATCTTGTGCCCATTTTGTAAATACAAAGGTTTTCCTGATAGCTATTTTTCACTCTTTATATTTCAGCAAATGAATTGCTGTGTACCCGGTATAGAATGAAAACCCACTGCAGGGTGCAGATCATTTATTGGCTCTGGGTACCTAGGGTTCTTGATCAACCTACAAGACCTATATATCCCCACAACCAGAAGAGTCCAGCAGATGTAACGGTATATTGCTTTCAAACATCTGACATTGCAGGAAAAAGTTACAGAGTAAAACGTAGAGAAAAATTGCTGTTTTTTTCACCTCAATTTCAATATATTTTTTTTTCAGTTGTTATTTTCTGTAGGAAACCCTTGTAGGATCTACACAAATTACCTCTTGCTGAATTCATAATTTTGTCTACTTTCCAGAAATGTTTAGCTGTCTGGGATCCAGCATTGGTTTCATGCCCATTTCTGTCACTGACTGGAAGGAGGCTGAAAGCACAAAAAAATCGTAAAAATGTGGTATGTCCCAGTAAAATGCCAAAATTGTGTTGAAAAATTGGGTTTTCTGATTCAAGTCTGCCTGTTCCTGAAAGCTGGGAAGCTGGTGATTTTAGCACCGCAAACCATTTGTTGATGCCATTTTTAGGGAAAAACCACAAGCCTTCTTCGGCAGCCCCTTTTTCCCATTATTTTGAAAAAAAACGAAATTTTCACTGTATTTTGGCTAATATCTTGGCCTCCTTCAGGGAACCCACAAAGTTTGGGTACCTCTAGAATCCCTAGGATGTTGGAAAAAAGGAAGCAAATTTGGCTTGGCTAGCTTATGTGGACAGAAAGTTATGAGGGCCTAAGCGCGAACTGCCCCAAATAGCAAAAAAAAGGCCTGGCACAGGAGGGTGAAAAGGCCTGGCAGCGAAGGGGTTAAGGGTTTTGAATACATCACATAACATTGATGGCAGTCTTCCAAAGTTTTTGTTTTTTGGGAAGTTGTAAGTTGGTGAGGGGAATGGTCAGAAGTACTTGTGAGGCAGTTCTTGACAAGAGGACCCACTCCTTTCAAAACCAACCTCCCTTCTCTAACAAGCTGATTTATTTTTAAGTAGACATGTCTGCTATCAGTTATGGTGCATGGTATATCTAAGGCGGGAGTAAAACACTCCTACTTATAGAATAAACTTTGAGGATCATTGAGTGAAGCATTTAGAGTACTAGAAAGACTAGTGGCAGACTATCAACAGGGACATCTGGGTGCAGCCCTTGCCTCTGCTTACACTGTTCATTATTTAAGTTAGCAGTGTTAAAGAAAACATCACGTTGATATATTCATGAACACTGCCAATTTGCAGGTCAGCCCTCTGCTTTCCTCTTCTGGCTCTTGGTGACGGGAGAAAGAGAAGAAGGATGATACTGAGGGAGCAGAGAGGGCTGATGCATGATCAGTCTACAGAGAGATGTTTAAAAACAACTCTCTGTTTATGGACGTCTGGATTGTGCATGTCTGAGAGGCATGAATCAGCTGTGATTCCCTCACACAATCACAATATATTTTATTTAGCAGGCATACTGTGAATGACTTAGGCAGCACAAAATAGCTGGTAATATGGGGCTATCAAGGTGCACATCATTGCATCCCTATCTCCATGCGAGTTCACAGAGCGCATCAGGGATGGGTTCTCAAGCCCTGTCTTGGCACTTGATAGGGATGTGCTACCAGCCCCAACAGAGGCTCATAGTGGACTTAGGGTGAGTCTTCCCCTTGATATATCTGGGCATGCTGTTCTGTCTGTCTCCTCATTTTCAGCACAGGAATCATGTTTTTCTGACTCCTATGTCCAACACTCAATTCTTTTCCTATCGCTGCCATAGAGAAGTCAATTACAGAACAACCAAGGTATGCAAATACAAATTAAGTATTGCTGCTCTGTTTATGCAAGGGAGTGTGTGTGGGAGAGTGCCCTTGTGAGTTAATAGGGTTGAGTGTGAATCAGTGTGGGTCTGGGTGAGTGAGTTTGAGTCTTTGTGAGTCTTTGTGAGTATTTGTGAGTGTATGTGTTTATGGGTGGTTGAGAGTGAGTGAGAATCAGTAAGAATGACTGTGAGGGAGTTACACACAAAGCCCAGCACCACAGTGTGTACACCGCAAAGAAGACATCCACCCCCCTTACATTGAGGCCTTCACACACACAACTCCATGCATTCATGCCACATGAATCGTGTCCACAGTGTACTCACCTGTTGGTCTGGAGGCCCATACAGCAGTCCATACTGGGGAAGGACCATATTCACCAGTCTCTCCAATTCCTAGGAAGTGAAGGCTGGGGCCCTTTCCCCGGTCAAACTTGCCATGGTAGGTTCCAGACAGAGGTCACAGCAGCACATGCAGTGTAGGTCCTCTCCTATGGAAGGTCAGGTAGCAAGTGAGGAATATGATAGAAAAATGTGGTTACGTCCGCAACAGTGCATACCGTCACTGCCGGCACAGATCACCATTGGTCACTCTACCCCATAGGGCCCAATATTAACCAATGAGGAGTTGCACAGCGGTTCCCGATTGCCTCCTGCCATGGCACACAACATCAGCGGAATTACCTCACTTCCACCTGTCTCTCCACACAGGACAGACAGACACAATTTCGGGGGGGGGGCAGCCCTATGGATTCATGCTATGTCACAGGAGAAATAGGCACATACTGGACAATTCACACTGACCAATTAAAAGTTTACAGGTTGAAAACTACTCTTGTGGCTCCAATGTTCAGTTTTTGACAGCCTCCTCACTCTTGTGTCCCTTAGATATCTACCACTGCTGATGAAGAAGAGATGGAGACATACCCCGTGTACAGACCCCTGGTGGACTTGACAACACTGGAGGACAGGCACATTATCCTCACCTATAGAATTGTGTGCCCAATTGGAGCCTGATCTGATATCTGCTATCCGTCACCTCACTGAGATCCCACTGAGATCCCTCTCTTGTGCAAGTGCTATCTGTACTCCATTTCCTGGCAACTGGTTCTTTCCAAGTGACAGTGGGCTTGGCAGCAGGAACGTCACAGCCAATGTTTTCAATACTGCTGACAAGAGTGTTGTCAGCCCTGATAAAACACATGTGCAGCTACACTGTTTTCCCCCAGGTTGAGGATTTGGCCACAGTGAAGGCCGAGTTGTATGCAATGGGACATATCCCCAATATAATTGGGGTGATTGATGGTACACATATTGCATTTCTCCCCCCCCCCCCACCGGCAGAATGACAAGGTGTTCAGGAATCGTAAGAGTTTCCACTCCATGAATGTTCAAATGGTGTGCTTGGCAGACCAGTACATCTCCCATGTCAATGCTAAGTATCCTAGGTCGGTGCATGATGCCTTTGTCCTAAGGAATAGCAGCATTCCAAATGTGATGGACCAACTACAGAGGCACAGGGTGTGGCTAATAGGTCAGCCCTGGTTCCCACCCAGTAGATGTTGGTGTATGGGTATGGTGTAGGCTATGTAGGATAGTGTATGGCTAAATGTTGTCCCTCAATATTTGCAGGTGACTCTGGTTACCCAAACCTGTCATGGCTGCTGACCCCTGTGAGGAATGCCAGGACAAGGGCAGAAGAACGTTATAATGAGGCACATGGGCGAACCAGAAGGATAATTGAAAGGATCTTTGGCCTCCTGAAAGCCAGATGCCAGTGCCTCCATCTAACAGGTAGATCCCTGTGCTACTCATCCAAGGAGGTCTGCCAGATAGTAGTGGCATGCTGCATGTTGCACAACCTGGCCCTCAGACGCCATGTCCCTTTTCTGCAGGAGGAGGAAACTGGAGATGCCCCTGTGGCAGCAGTAGACCCTGTGGACAGTGAGGATGGGGAGGCAGAGGATGAGGATGAGAACAACAGAACATCAGTTATACGACAATACGTCCAATGATACACAGGTAGGAGAGTGTAACTTTACATTTCAATGACTTTGGTTGTAATCTGTGTGGCAATGGCATGCCAATATTTTCCACTTCTATGCCCACTTACTGTTAACTCTGGGAATTAATTTTGCAGATGTTGGTGACTTGACATATACTCCTGGTGTGATCACAACAGCCAGCTACAGGTCATTAATCTACGCTCATTCTATGTACAGTTAGTTTGCAATGTTTGTACCTGTTTCAAATAATACATATTTGATATACATGACATACTCCAAATGGATTTTTTAAAAGGGTGTTTTTTGAAGTGCTAACATAGGGGGTAAGTGCAATGGGATGGGGTGATGATTGAGGAAAGTCCAGGGTATTGTTTGTAGCACAGGTGCATTGTCCAAGGGAACATAGGAAGGGGAGCAATGGCAGTTCAAGGTGGACAGGGTGACTGAGTGGGACACAAGGGTGACAATTAGGAGAGTCTCATTTCCTGGCGGGGGTCTTGGCAAGTGTCTCTGGCTTCTGTATGGATCGCTGGGAACGTTTGCAGGGTGGTTCACCTTCTGCAGGGGGAGGGGTGCTGGTGGCCTGTGAGTCATGTGGCAAAGCCTCCTGGCCACTAGCAGCAGCAGAAGTGGAAGGCTGTTCGGATATCTGGCTAGTGGCAGGGGCCCGCTGGTGTGTGAATGCCTCCCTCATAATGTTGGCCATGTCAGCCAGCACCCCTGCTATGGAGATCAGGGTGTTGTTAATGGCCTGAAAGTCCTTCCTGATCCCTTGGTACTGTCCCGCCTACAGCCGCCTGTTCTCCTACACATTGTCCAGGATCTGGCCCATCGTGTCCAGGAAATGTTGATAAGCTCCCAGGATCTCGGAGAGTGCCTCCAGGAGAGTCGGTTAAAAATGTTGATATGCTCCCAGGATCTCGGAGAGTGCCTCCAGGAGAATTGGTTCCCTGGGCCTGTCCCCCACCTTGAGCACAGCACCCCTCCAAGTTTCCCTGTTGTCCTGTGCCTCTGTCCCCTGAACCATGTGCCCACTGCCAGGTCCCTGATTGTCTTGTGTGTGAGGTGTGGCCTGGGTTCCCTGTGGAGGTGGGCACACTGCTGATTGACGTGTCCTGGGGACAGAGGTATGGGTACGATGGGTGGGTGCTGTGGTGTTGGATCCTGATAGGGGAGGCTCTGTGGTGGTGTGTGACTTGGCTTGGGTAACCAGCTGTCCAGTGGTCCCTGATGGGCCAGGTAAGTCATCCAGATCCCGAAGACCAGAGTTACTGTCATCACTGTGGGCCTCTTCTGTTGTGGGACTAGATAGTTCTGGCACCTCCTCTCTGGTGACATTGGCTGGAGTAACTATGGGGATGTAACTGATGTGTTGTGGTTAATGTGTCTGACATATTGTACATCTGTGGCGTCCCCTCTATTTTGGATTTGCCCTCCTAGCTTTCACTTGTCTATGTTAGTGAATGGTGGGATTGTTAGTTCTCTATGGTGTGCATGCTTTAGTGATGAGTGACGATGCTGGGCTGTGAGGGGTGTCCATGAAATGGTACAGCATGCAGGGCTTGGCATTGGGATGAGTGAGATGTGAAGGTGGAGTGTGTGGGATGTAGTGGAGTGATAGGAGAGAGGGCGAGGAGGTGAGATGGCATGCAGGGATGGGGGGTGACAATAGTAGAGAGTTGGCTTACCAGAGTCCAGTCCTCCAACTCCGGCTAGACCCTCAGGATGCAGTATTGCCAAGACTTGCTCCTCCCATGCTGTGAGTTGTGGGGGAGTAGGTGGGGGTCCACCACCAGTCCTCTGTGTAACGGGCTGGTGTCTTGCTGCTATGGAATGTACCTTCCCCTGTAGGTCGTTCAACCTCTTCCTGATGTCATCTTTAGTTCTTGGGTGCTGTCCCACAGCGTTGACCCTGTCCACGATTCTCCGCCATAACTCCATCTTCCTAGCTGTAGATATCTGCTGCACCTGTGCTCCAAACAGCTGTGGCTCTACCCTGACAATTTCCTCCACCATGACCCATAGCTCCTCCTCTGTGTACTGGGGTGTCTTTATGGTGCCATGGGTGTAATGAGAGGTGTGTTGGTGAGGGTGTGTTGGGTAATGTGTTGGGGTGTGTTATGTGGAGTGCATGAGTGATGTATAGGTGAGTAGTGTGTGGCTCTAGTTGTGTCAGTGGTCTTGGTGTCTCTCTGTTGGCAATGAATTGTAATCGTAAATAATTGTGGGTAATGTGGGTGTGTGTTTTATAGTAATCTGGGTGTGTGGGTGTGGTGTGTGTTGTTTGAATTGTCCAATGTAGTGTTGTTTTGTCTGTGGGTATCCATCGTGAGCGCTGCAGTATGTACCGCCGATGGTTTACCGCTGTTGAATGTCCACTGTGCTGATTTGTGGTGGGCGTAGTTCTGTTGGCGTAACGGAGTGGGTTTTTATACCGTCAGTTTATTACTGACCTTTGGTCTGGCAGATTTGTGTGTGTGCCTGGATTCTGTTGGATTGGTGTGTATGTTCATAATATGGTGAATGAATATCCGCCGTCGCAATGGTAAGCTGGCGGCTGTCAGCGTGACGGTAAGTGGGATTTATTGCCAAGGTCATAATGAGAGCCTTAGTCTTTTTGGGCACCACACTCAGAGGTGAAATCTTCAAAGTTTCCATAGGCCATTTGAAGAATGGACCCGCAATTCTGCCCTCTGCAACTTCTTTCACCAATTTATCTGCTACCACCCTAGGCATTTCTTTGTCAGACCGCAAATTGTCTGCCCATCTCTTCTGTCTCGGCCCTTGGTAACCTATCCAGAACCCTTCTTTGAAACCCCACTCCAATTTGCATGCTATGTCCCCGTCCAGGTACATATGCAACCATGGCAGCAAGACCTCCCATTTAATTGGCATTGGCGCCTTGCATCCCTCTACTCCTGGCTGTTCTCCACTGCTCTGCTGGACCGGTGAGTGAAAAGCACTGCATGACCGGGTGTCTTCCCCTGCATTTGGAGCACTCATGTTTGAATTTACCAGGATGTCTCCAGCAGAAACCCTTATTAAAGTTCCAACATGCCCCTGAGGTAGGTATCTGAGGTCGCTGTATGTTACCCGCAACCCCCTTGGGTGGGACGGGATTGAAAAGGCTTGTACATCACCAGTATGCCACTAGTGGTATGCATTGATACCGCGGAATGTGATGAAGACATCCACTGCATCCATAATTCTAACATCCCCCCAAGGTTTATCAGGATTCACGCTGACGCATGCCGAAAACTCCTCGTCATAGCTTAACCATGCAAAACACTCAAAATGCATTTGGGCTTTGCGTATAATATCCATGTATTTAAAAAGCGCAATGGCCCTGTCTGGAAATTTCTCGCAAAAGATACTGGTGTATATCAAAAAGGTTGAGGTCCAATTGTCCATAGTGATCGGTACCCTGGGCCGTCGAGCTAACTCCCACTCCTCTTTATTGGAGCCCTCCTTAGCCTGTGTGTCTCTATGGAGTAGTTTGAAAACATCTACATACTCATGCCGCCAAATTCTAGCCTTTGTCTTGTCAGCCACATGGGAACCTAAAGGCATTGCAAGGCCCATATAAGGAAGCAGCTTCTTGTACCCCTCTCCGACCTTGTCATCTGCCTCCTTACCTACTCCCGTCGCTGTTCCCCCAGCGTCACCTGTAGTAGTCTGCATACTGTCTCAAACCTGTGCTGCACTAGCACCAGGTGTGTCATGTATTGATTGATCACCCACTCCTATGGACTTGTGCATTTTAGTCACTGCCGTAACTTGGCCCTTGCCCGAAATAGACCACCATTCTCCCTTACCTTGAACTCTGGGAACCGTTCCCTTTGATGCTAGCAGAACCTGGTGACCACGCTCCTCTTTGTGTGCCGCCGCCTGTAACATCTCACTGGCTGCATGTAAGACAGAAATTGAAGAGGGGGTTGTGCCGCTCTTGCGACCTTTCCCCCTCTCTTGCTCCCCTCTCACCTCGCTTTAGAAAATCTCCCCATCTTCCCAGTCGTCCGACTCATCCTCATAGTCAAGTTCCACCACTACCTCCTCGTCCATTTCACACTCTTCATCATCACCTTTCGCATCCATCGCATCACTCCACTCGTCCTGAGCTCGGCCCCATGGCGTAAGCCATACTTGCAACCCGCACATTTCTGTACTGTTGAGAAGGCTGCCGAAGACCCTTCTATTGCTTCAGACCAACGTCCCGAGGCCGTATTGCACCCAGTTGGCATCATCTTCTTTCTGCCAGTCTCCTTTATGGGATTGGACTCTCTGTGCCTCTCATGGACATGTGTGTCACTTGTGCCAATCAAACAGCCGGAACCCGCAGCCGCACAAGACTCTTGACTGCTCTCCTGCTCCTGTGGAACCCATACCCGACTACCCTTCCCTGCCCCTGGGCCTGAAATGCCCCCTGGACCCTATTTGCCCACCTCCCTCCTGGCCTTCCGCTCTCTCCCTAAGGCTTCTTCCCTGTCCCTGCATAGCTGGCCCCACCTTTCCTCCATCTCCGCCACAGCCCTCTTCTGTTCCTAATCCTGGCCTCTATGTCCACTGTGGACCAATCCTGTGCCTTGTGCTGCCCTGCTGCCACACCTGAAGGTGCATCTCCAATATGTCCTGGGGGGGCCCTCAGTGGCACCTTTTTTTTTCACCGCCCACTATGACCTCAACCTCCAGTGCCCAGCTCTGTCCCACCCCCAAGCCCTGTCTGCCCACCACTTTGGCCTTTTTCTTTCCGGGGGCCACACCCATGCCTACAGCCCTGGTTTCCTCCCTGCCCAACGAGAAGTCTAAAGTGGAGCTGCCCTGATTACAGGGCCCAGCCACCTCGCTCTCCTGGTCCCCCTGAAGGCCACACACCTGCTCCATGTTTGCTGGTCCCACAGGGCCCAAAGCGAGCTCCTCGCCAGGGGTCCCCATCCCGCCCCCCCTCCACTTTAGGCCTGTCATGCCCCAGCAAGAAAGGGCCAGGTTTGGAGTCCATGGGGGTGGACGCGCTGTGTCCCCTCCCCCAACTGATTTCTTTATTTTTGCCCATTCGGGTGGAATGCACGCTGCAATAGCAGCTGCGACGCCGCTGAAGGCCGCGTGCGTAGGGTGCATAATGCAACCCAGGCCTGGTCTAAATCACCAGGCCTGAGTAAATCAGCAGGGCCGGCTTCACTGAGCAGGCAAAGCACAGCCCACACGGCAGTAGCGTCATGGCTCTGAGCCATGCCACTGGAAAATTCACACCACTCCCCCGCCTACATACTGGGACCGGACAACCCTCCGACCGCGCGATGGGCTCGCGTGGAAGAGGCCGGTTCCTCCGACCTCAACCCTATTTAACCCCTTCTCCTATTCCCACCAGCATGCACCCTGGCCCAATCCTTTCCCCTAGTGCCACTTCCTCTCCCGAAAGCTCGCGTTGAGAGACTAGACTGCGTCTGCTCTCCACGGGGCCCTCCATTGTCCGTTTTTGTTTGTATCTCATTCATTTCCAATTGACAGCACCGTTTTGTGTTCCTCTTTTAATAGGTGACAAGGGAAAACGTTTGTTTTTTCACCAATTGACATTATATTGAAAGGGCAAACAACAGTATTGGAAATGGGAACACTAACACATTTATATTGCCATGAAACTGCAAGTCTTCATTGATATACGGCACTGCCATCCAGTGTTTACCGTAAATAGTGCAAGCAAATACCATCTCAAGAGTTAAGTATTCTATCTACACTGTATAAAAATGATATAATAAAGATATAAAGACTAAAATCATTCTCAAGATCAATGCTTCCGGAAGGAGTCATTTAACAAAAAATATACACACTTAGGGCCAAATTACGAGCAAACACAGTTAATGCATGTTTTCATTACTTGCTAGATTTTTGTACACCTGAATTTTTCTAGTGCTGAGGAACATGCCTAGATTGTTTTCTTCTCATGAAACTGGCCAGAAAAATCACCTGAGACTTTACCTGTATTCTTCTGACTAGACAATTCCAATAATAATAAAGAGGCCACGAGGCCCCGTTCAGTAAAATGTCCTTAATATCTAATTCGGAAGCATGCACGTTTTATCTGTACCAAGAGTGAGCTCTATGGATATTCAATCCATGGACGTAATTTAGGGGTCGCCAGGGGTCGAAGCTGCGACCCCTGGCTTGCCTCTTGCGAACCCTGGTACTGCCTTTGCGGCCCCTGGCCTCAGGGTTGGCAAATACAGTACCGGAAACACTGGAACAGCTAGTCTTTTTGGCCGGTGACCGTGGTTCCAGTTTTCTTCTTGCACGTAAACTATTGCACTAATAGTGAAAAATGTATATTATTCACTATTATTGTAATAAAGAATGAAGTACAGTTAGCTGGAATATGACCCTCACTGGCAGCTGAAGTAAGTGAAGAATGCTTTTAAATGTCTACTGTGTGAGTGCTTGCGAGTGAGAGTGTGTTTATGTGAGAGAGGGAGAGTGTGCATATGTATGTGTGTAAGCATGTGTGTGTGATTGAAAGTAGAGGTTAAATGGTATGTTATATCACTTCCTCTACTCCTGGAGTTTTGGTGAATTGGCAATCATGATCCAATGTCGATTTCTTTCTGATTCTGACAGTGCAATGTGCTAAATGGAACATATCCTCTTTTTATCTGCTCGTTTTTCTGTTCTGCTGTGTTGTTGCTGCTCTGAGGCCTCGTGTACAGTCCAGTGTTAAAGTAGTTTTGGGCAAAGGAAGTTTCTTTCTGTATGAAGGGACCTAGGGCCAGATTTGTAAGTCACGTGCCCCACAGTAGCGTCATTTTTTTACACTAATGTGACTCAAGGAGACATTCATCTCTGTGCCTTATTTACAGAGTAGTGCAACACATGCATTGCGCAACTTTGCGGCCCCTTGCACCATATTATGCCTGCGTCGGGCATAATGCATGCAAGGGGGCGTTTCGGCGTTAGGAAACCCGCAAAAATGGCACAGTGAAATCTCCAAGATTTCACTGCACCATTTTTGGCGTCAAAGCAGGCTTTAAAATGACACACAGTTGAAATCAATTGGCCTTCTTGCACTTTGCTACACTACTGTCAACATTTTTAACGCTAGTGTAGCAAAGCACCACAATAGCATACACGATGTTGACGTTATTGTTCTAACTACCACCATGGTGTGCCATATTATAAATACTGTGCACACATGGGGCCATATTTATACTCTGGTTGCGCCGAATTTGCGTCGTTTTTTTCGACGCAAATTCGACGCAGAACTAACGCCAACTAACGCCATATTTATACTCTGGCGTTAGACGCTTCGGGCGCCAAAGTGCCCGGAGTGTGCGTCATTTTTTAGCGTGAACCCCTTCCTTGCGTTAATGATATGCAAGGGAGGCGTTCCCGTCTTAAAAAATGACTCCCAGGCCTTTACGTGGTATTTATACTCCCGGGCAAAAGAGACGCCCGGGAGTGGGCGTGGCCAAAAACGGCACATTTGCGCCGCTTTTTAACGCCTGGGTCAGGGATGGCGTTAAGGGACAAGTGGGCTCAAAATGAGCCCAGAGTGCCCTCCCCTGCCCCCAGGGACCCCCCCTGCCACCCTTGCCCACCCCAGGAGGACACCCAAGGACGGAGGGACCCATCCCATGGACATTAAGGTAAGTTCAGGTAAGTATTTTTTTATTTATTTTTTGTGGCATAGGGGGGCCTGATTTGTGCCCCCCTACATGCCACTATGCCCAATGACCATGCCCCAGGGGACAGAAGTCCCCTGGGCATGGCCATTGGGCAAGGGGGCATGACTCCTATCTTTACAATGATAGGAGTCATGTTGATGGGGGATGGGCGTCGAAAAAAAATGGCGCAAGTCGGGTTACGACGATTTTTTCGACGTAACCTGACTTGCCCCATTTTAAGACGCCCATACGCCATTTTCCCCCTACGCCGGCGCTGTCTGGTGTACGTGGTTTTTTCCACGCAAACCAGGCAGCGCCGGTCTGCTTGCGCCGGCTAACGCCATTCCATAAATACGGCGCCCGCATGGCGCTTCAGAATGGCGTTAGACGGCGCTAAATTTTTTGACGCTAAACTGCGTTAGCGCAGTTTAGCGTCAAAAAGTATAAATATGGGCCATGGTGTTATTAAGTGGGGCAAGGGCAACGCAAGAAAAGTGGCGCATTAGTACTGATACATGTTATGACTTTCAGACTTGTGCAATGTTAATGTTGGAATACTGCAATATTGCAGCTTTGAGACTGTCTTTAAAGTCCATGACTGGATACCGCCGTGGACCTCATTTCAAGTTCCCTGTTAACTTCGCAGGGAGATACCAGCCCTGGAGTTAAGAACGCCAGCCAATATTTTCTCATGCGTTAACAGAGATTACAAGTTGTTTCTTCTCAAATGGGGAATAACATGTAAACCTGGTATTACCAATGCTGCGTGTTTTGCCCCTTCCAGGGGAAATAACAGGTCAAATCTTCAAACATTTGACACCTTCTTGCAGCTGTTGGCAAATATTAAAGTTTTTTTTTGTTCTGCGCCCCATGGAAAAATATACAGACGGGCTGGAGCCAAGCATAGCAGTTGCCTGCAACCCCTGGCCATCTCCTAATGAGAGTCCTTGACATTCCCAGGTGACTATAGTGAAGGTATTCATCATTTGAGATGAGAAAGGCTCTTGTGGAAACTGTATTTGCTCTCTTTGCTAATTATCTATGGGGTATCTATCACAATACACCTCAATGTGTTGACTTTTTTGTGTGCATTTCATTTTGGGAGAGTTAGCCTTGTTTGATCTAGACTTCAGCCTTATTTTTAAGGCATGGCACATTGGTCTGATGATGGAAATATCTATGTCATAGAGAGGGCTTGTTCACCATGTTTAAAGTTCTCTGCTATGCTGGCAAAAAAGAATGATGGTCAGCTTTTTTGTTGTGTTAAAGAAGCACATCTCCAAAGGAAGCATTTGTTTCTTCAAAAATAAGAAATATTTTTTTTGGCAAACGGACAGTTTTATTTTAATGTGTGAAAATCATTGTTCCTTATTTTGGGCAGAGCGCGCAAAGCGCTCTGTCCTTGGTGTAATCTCTCTGTGGGCTTTTAACCACGCCCATGTCACGCCCATCAGTTTGGTTGGTTCGTGGGCTTGCCCTTTTAAAATTTGCTTGATTTAATTAGTGAAAGGCATGCATAGGTCATGCCTTTTCCGGTGTTTGGCCCGCCTCGAGAGCACTGGCCAACTACTGAAAACATACGAGGTTCCATCTTTTCGATATAGTTTCTGGACTACTTTTTCTCTCTATTTATTAGGCACCATGATCTCTGTAGGTGGTAGGCAGTAGTCAAGCGTTTTGCATGACATTGACCCTGTTACATAGATAATTGCAACATAGATAATTGCACTTTTGCCAGTTACATGGACAATTGCACTTTTGCCGATAAGTTTCACTGCGAGCAAACTTCTGTTTCATTTTGTGTGCCAGCTTTGTGGTCATGGCGGCTGTTGGATCGCATATGTGAAGCTGTTTTAGTTTTCATTTTCAGTTTATGTGGCAAGAAAAGTCCGGTTACGAGTTTACAATGCTAATAGCTTTAACTCAAGCAAATGTGAGACCCATTGCATTGGAAATGCTTGTTCCTGTTTGTTGCCACAACATATTTTATGGTGGTTACAAACAGGACACCATTAACAATATCAATTGGACTGGTGTTGTCCACTAGGCTTTTGGCAATTCTTGTTGTGTTTTGTCATGGTTTTTGCAAAATGTTATTTTTCAGGCATCTGCAGGGCCCTCAGTAATTAAAAAAAATCAACGGCTAAAGGCAAAAGTGTTGTCCTGGTCTCCAAAAAAGTACTTATTACCATGGTACACTCTGCACTGATGAGACCTACCTTATGTGTGGGTGGGATCCTAGTGAAAGGGCAGCATGCCATAATTCACAGTGATGTCAATTACTGACTGAAGTGTGCTAATGTTGCCCCTTGATGCATGCTGGAGTGGGTGGAAGAAAAATGTTAATGACACAATCACAGACTAATGGATGAAGTCTGGCTAAAAACTCCTATGAGTAACTATGTCAGAACTACTTTTAGTAAAATCAAAAGGTCTTGGCTAAGACAGACCTATGAAAGTCATTGATTTGGCAATTGATTGGCCTCGCCTTCGAGAAAGAAAGGAAAGACAGAAGGTAAGAAAGTAAGGAAGAAATGAAGGAAAAAAGGAAGGAAGGCAGACAAAACAAGGAAGGAAGGAGGGCTAAAAAGGAAATTGCAACAGAGTTCCCTCCCCACCAAGATTCTGGTCTGTCCATCCCATTTAAATTCTGGTTGACCATAGTTTGATGACAGCAGAGACTTCTCCATCTCCTATGGTGAAAATCCTTTGACGGCCCGAGAAAGATTAAGGGACTTTGAAGGTTTGACTTTATGTTTGCAGCCATAATTTAGATGGATGGACATATAGCCCTTTTGTCAATGACCGTCACCATCAGGAAAAAGCTGATGGTAAGGGGCACTAAAAAGTGCTCAATGCCTTCTCGCCTGGGATTTTTTTTTTTCAAATAAGAACAAAAGAAGTAACTTGGACCTATGACTCTGTCATGTTTATGGAGCCGTCTTCAGAATAAGACTGCAAAGGCAACAACCACCATTACATCGGTTTCTGTCGGTGATTTAAATCTCTGCTGTGCAAACGCACATTTCATAACTTGGTGGGTGGCACCCCCATCAGGGCAATGGAGTAATTTTTTTTATGACCCTGGTGGAGGACTGGCTGTCCACCAAATTAAAAATCAAGATCTATGCCATGATGGTCATGTTTAGCCAGTTATTACATTTTACACAAATTATCCTGTGGTTTCTGTGACTGATCATGCACTTTCTCCAATTAACAAGTGAACCAACATACTCCATCTTGCAGAACATTATTGGCTTGAATAAATATGGCTAAAGGTGACTTCCACGAGTGTGTTGGCAGCTACATGTGCAAATATTAACTTTAGTTTCATTTTTCCATAATTGATTAGTTCACACACAGTATATGAAATTTGCTCACTGTCTTTCTGCATTTTATCACGTGAGGACTTTCTAATATTTCTGAAACTGTTTGCTTAAGTAGTCTTCAATGTTTGTGATTTGTTTTTGATTGGTACTGTATGCTGCCAATGTTTGTTAGTGCCTAAAATTACTGGTGAATCTCTCTTTTATTGAACATATGTGCAAGTTCGTTCCCTGGCCCCACAGTCTAAGTGCTATGGTTGCCTGGCAGCTTTTTCCACAACAGGTAGCCATGCACAATTTTGCCAATGAGCATAAATTAATAACACAGCAGGTGCAGTGTCAGTGGCACACCGAGCTTTTAAGAGCTTAGTGCATGTAAAGCATGGCCGTATTTTACTATCTACCCAGTGAACTTGGTCCACTTTCCTTGCTTGCACCCGGAACCAAAGCACTATTGCTATACAATAAACAATGCATTTGAACCCTGACCTGCAGCAATGGCAGCTAACCCAGAATTGGGTCCATACGTAACTCTGAAGTTCAATTCAACCCTTTTTTGCAGCAATCAGCCCAAATCTCCTAGTACTTACTAGGTTCCCTCAGTCTGTCAAGCATGTCATGCTGAAAGTCTGGACACCAGACCCACGTGCAAATTTATCAGTTACACATCATATAACGTGTAGCATTCCTTGCAATTCCAATACTAGTCACTGGTGGCTGCTCCGCTATGGCGGAGGAGCGTCGTCCCCTCACCCCCAACAGCAGCAGAAGCTGCAAAGCTTTCACAGTGAAGGGAAAATAAACTATGTTTATTATCCCTTTGTTGTGAAAGGGGTGGGGTCCTGGGTTGACCAGCACTGAGGGAAGTGCACTGTGCACTCCCCTCAGAGCGCATGTGTGTTTAGCCAGCCATCTCAGGCTGGCCAAACACACATGCGCAGTGTGCTCTCTCCAGCTTGGCACTGCGTTGCTGGGCTGGAGAGAGCCTGCACAGGCTCCCAGTCCACCTGGGAGTACCCAGCCAGGGCACTCCCAGCCAATCCTGATGCGGCTCTGAGCATCGTCAAGATTGGCCGCAGGGCAGGCTGGGAGCCTGTGCCTGCACTGCAAGACTGAGGAGCGGCAGCGCAAGAGAAGCGGAGCGAAGGTAAGATAATTTTTTTTAAAAGTTATTAAAAAACCCACCCTGCATGCACCCCCCTGCATCCTGTAAACCTGGCCAGCCATGACTCTGAAAAAGTTACAGATTCTGAAAAGGTTAACTCTATATTTTTCATAGGAAACATAACTCTGATAATTCACAGTAATCACAATATTTGGAGACGCATTCAATCCAGTCACCGGATTGCACAAGTATATCAATGTTTCCTATCTTCTATCACGAGCTGTTTCAGTATTGATAGAAGCACAATTTGCTATAGCAGTGCACTGTAAATTTGATTTGTGGTATACCTCTTTCAGTGCCATTGCACAACACAAAATGTACCTCAAATTTCACTTTCAGAGTTCTTTATATGTCATTACTGGCTCTCACACACAGCTTTTCAAAGCACCTAAATACCAACCTGCAGCAGTCCCAATCTACCCATTTACGAGACTGAAACAAAACAGCACTTCAATGAACCCTTTTCTCCTTCAGGTCCTGGAACTATATAACATTGCACCTTAAAAGCAGCCTGCAAGTTCACTAACTCTTTACTCAGCACACACATAATTCACTCTCAATGCAACTCAACACTGACCTGCAGTAATACCAGGTATGCTGACACAGCAACCAACACACACCTTTTCCATAGCACCTCAGTACTAACACCCAGAATCCATTACTGAGACTAAGATGCAGCACCTCAGTCAATCCACCTCCAATCTGCGCTGTAGCACACTCCACTTTTCCAAACCTTGAATTCATATGTTCCATTGGCTCAGGGTCTTACTCTGTAGCAGTTCATATCTCTACAGTAATTGAACAAGAAGATTGCACAGTGAGGTAGTGTAGTAATACTCTACAGTCATGTTGCACATCAGTAAGGCAATGCAAACCGCCCTGCTATTCTAATGGTTTGATCAACCTAACCTGTTCTGATGCACCGTAACTCTCACACGCACCAGACCTGGGGGATACACACATATACATTTAAGTGTCCCACTTCTAACCCACAGCAAGCCCTACATTTCCAGTTCAGGGACCCATTCAGAACTACAATATAGCACTGACTATTGTAATACTGGGTCTTACACCAAAACCTGACCAATGTACCCCAGAAGAGGCCTATATTGCCAAATAGTAATACAGCAACAGAGCCTATGCATTGCCCTGAAAATACATCTCAATACTTATCATCAGAAACCCTAAACAAATGAGTGCATAAGACCACACATCCCTGCAGTGTGCATTAATCCTCACCTGCAGCAGTCCTGCATCTCAACACTAATAACACAAATCCCTAAAAAGCATGTCATGCCTGGACTGCAGCCTGTTATTGCAATACTTATTTTGATATTCACTATGGGAGAGTAATAGGATTTGACTTCAAGCACAGCTTCCTATAGTAAATGTTAGAAATGGGGTCTTTGGTTGGCAGTCAGCTTACCCCCTGTCTAAGCAAGGATGCTCACTCTAGTCAGGATAAAGGAGAATCAAATTCAGTTAAGCCCCACTCAACCCCTTGGTAGCTTGGCATGAGCAGGCAGGCTTAACTTCAAAAGCAATGCGTAAAGTATTTGTACCAACACATACAGTGAAACACTACTAAATGGACACCACATCAGTTTAGAAAATAGGTAATATTTATCTAAGTCAAACAAGACCACAACAACAAAAATCCAACAAACACAAGTCAAGATATGAATTTTCAAAAGAATAAGAGTCTTAGGGCCAGATGTAGCAAGCCGTTTGCATGTCACAAACTGCGAAAAACGCAGTTTGCGCCATGCAAACGGCCTCCCACGAAGCTCATTCCCAAATTGCGAGTCGGTACCGATTCGCAATTTGGGAATGCGACTCGCAAATAGGAAGGGGTGTTTCCTTCCTATTTGCAACTCGCCTCGCAATTCAGACTTGCTTTGTGACCGCGAATGCGGTCGCAAAGCAACTCGCAGTTACCACCAGTGTCACGCTGGTGGTAACTCATTCGCAAAAGGGAAGGGGTTCCCATGGGACCCCTTCCCCTTTGTGAATGTCGACAAAAATATTTTTTCAGAGCAGGCAGTGGTCCTATGGACCACTGCCTGCTCTGAAAAAACGAAACCAAATGGTTTCGGTATTTTTTTCATTTTGCAACTCGTTTTCCTTTAAGGAAAACGGGCTGCAAAATGAAAAAAATAACTGCTTTATTTAAAAAGCAGTCACAGACATGGAGGTCTGCTGACTTCAGCAGGCCACCATCCCTGTGAGTGCAGGGACTTGCTATGGGATCGCAAAAAGCGACCCACCTCATTAATATTAATAAGGTGGGTCTTTGCGACCCCATAGCGAGTCGCAGACGGTGTTTGAGGCACCATTCTGCATATGCTTTTGCGAGTCTGAAATTGCGAGTCGCACTGTCTCGCAATTTCAGACTCGCAAAAGCATACCTTGCTACATCTGGCCCTTATTTCCTTAGAAAACAGTGAGAATGCTGTTGTTACACAAAGTATCTGGTCAGAGTAAAAGAAAAAGCTGCACAGGCGTGCATGGGTTAGAAAAGGGTAGCGATGCGTCAATTTCTTACTTGCAAGTGAAGCTGTGCATCGTTTCCTTCTCCAGTCTGGTCGGCGAAGTGTCATTTTTCTCCCTAGCAAGAAAGCAATGCGTTATTTTCCAGACGGGCCACCTCGGATCCATGCAAAGTCGGGTTGACTTTGACACCCAGGGATACTGCATGAAACATCCAGTTGCACGATATCAGAACACCGTGCTGCATGGGGTTTACGTCATTATAAGCCTCTGTAAGTGGGTGTTGTGCATCGTTACCCCATCGTTCGGTGCATCATTTATCAGCCGCGTTTCAGTTCTTGTATGCCAACTTCACCTTTCAAGGGCCCTGGCACTGAATAGGGCACAACCTGGCAGGGCAGGAGTCTCAGCAGAGAGTCCAGGTGCTGGCAGGGGAGGTCTTTGATGGCCCTGAGACTTCTACAACAGGAATCAAGCTCAGTTCAAGCCCTTCGAGATTCTTCTCAAGCAGGAATACACAACAAAGTCCAGTCTTTGTCCCCTTTCACAGGCAGATGCAGCAACTGCCTGTGAAAAAGGCACAGGCAGGGGCTACCCTTCTCCTCAGCTCTTCTTGGCAGAGGTTCCTCTTGAATCCAGAGGTGATCTAATTTTCAGGGGTTTTGAATCCACTACTTATATCCCTTTCTGCCTTTGAAGAAGGCAAACTTCAAAGGAAAGTCAGTCTTGTTTGTAAGATCTTACCTTGCCCAGGCCAAGCCCCAGACACACACCAGGGGGTTGGAGACTGCTTTGTGTGAGGGCCGGTGCAGCCCTTTCAGGTGTGAGTGACGACTCCTCCCTCCTAGCACAGATGGCTCATCAGGATATGCAGGCTACACCCCAGCTCCCTTTGCGTCACTGTCTAGAGGAGAGGTGCAAACAGCCCAACTATCAAACTGACCCAGACAAGGAGTCCACAAACAGGCAAGTCACAGAATGGTTTAAACAAGAAAGTGTCTAATTTCTAAAAGTGGCATTTTCAAACACACAATCTAAAAACAAACTTTACTAAAAGATGTATTTTTAAATTGTGAGTTCAGAGACCCTAAGCTCCAAATTTCTATCTGCTCCCAGAGGGAATCTCCACTGTAATACTATTTAAAGGCAGCCCTAATGGTAACCTATGAGAGAGGTAGGCCTTGCACAGCAAAAAATGAATTGGGCAGTATTTCAATGTCAGGACATATAAAACACATTAGTATATGTCCTACCTTAAACATACACTGCACCCTATGCCTACCTTAAGGGTGCCTTACATGTAAGAAAAGGGAAGGTTTAGGCCTGGCAAGTACACTTGCCAAGTCGAATTATCAGTTTAAAACTGCACACACACGACACTGCAGAGGCAGGTCTGAGCCATGTTTACAGGGCTACTCATGTGGGTGGCACAACCAGTGCTGCAGGCCTACTAGTAACGTTTGATTTACAGGCCCTGGGCACCTCTAGTGCACTGTACTAGGGACTTACTAGAAAATCAAATATGCCAATCATGGAAAGCCAATTACACATACATTTCACATTGGAGCACTTGGACTTTACCACTGGATGGCAGTCGAAAAGTGCCCAGAGTATAAAAAACAGCAAAAACAGAGTCCAGCACACATCAACAACCTGGGCAACAGAGGCAAAAAGTTAGGGGAAACCACCCCAAGAATGCCAAGTCTAATAGTAAACATGAAACCACAAAGGGTGTTTGCATCTTCAGAGTTTCTCCAAATGGTTTTGTCATGTGTTGTTTATAGTGTACTCTATAAACTTGAAGTACCCAAAAGATACTGGAGAAGATACCTCACCCAAAACTTATCATGGCATGCTTTATGGTAAGAAAAACAAATTTCACAACATTAGCAGAGCCTGAATCCTTTTAGGATAGATATATTTTTATTCATATTAATAGCACCTGCTAAGAAGAAGACATTTTGGGGCTTACCCCTAAATATTTGTAATATTGGATCCCTGATTTAGACAAGAAAAGTAATTATATAAGAACTTCTAATTGGGGTGAGTATGCCAGAGTGGTACTTCCTCTGGTGTGGAGAAGATGTCTATGTTGAATCATGCCACAATAAGGTGTGGGTGAGGCAAGTTCTCTAATATCATTTGGATACATCAAGGGGCTTATTTACAAGTCCTCTGCGTGGCAGGTGCGTCACTTTTTGTGATGCACTGGCCACCCATAGGGCAGGCCCATATCTAGCACAAGTCGCTGCATTGCTTTACACTGCGTCAGGGAAGCATTCCATGGGCATTGCAGTAGGGTTTTCTCATGCAACACCCTTGGCTTTTGGTGAATTCACAGATTTACAAGAAACTGTAAACCTGGGGATGCACCAAAATCTTATGCCTCTCCACAGGAAGGCGCAACAAGGAGAAATATCTTTCTCTCTCCTAGTTTTTTCCGCTTTCTATGCGTGCTGCATTCTGCAGCACATATAGAAAGAGGAAAAAGCCTCCATGGATTATTTTTGTGCAGGAAGGTCTCCCCTCCTGCACAGAAATAATTCTGTCTGCGAAGCAGGCATCCTTGCACCATGGTGCAAGGGTGCCTGCATGGGTGCTAGGCAGCCCATTGTGCACAATTGTGCGGGGAGAGGACCTGAATGTGCCATATCTTGTAGATACAGTGCATTTCTGCCCTTTCCTGGTAGCACAGGCAGCGACTTGCTGCACTGCGCCATAGAGCTTATAAATAAGCCACCAAGTTCACAGGGAACACAATGAAAGAGACATTTGAAGTAACTCTGTGGATTCAAGCACCTGTTGTGGTTTCATCATCACTTATTTCCACCGTGATCTCTTTCAACATTCCTCTGTCCTCTGTCCTGACTTCCCACACTGCGTGGCGTTCTTGAATTTGTAATTTGAATCACGTTCATAATATGCACATATGACAACATCTTGAACTGCAACAATGACTATTTACAATTTTGTAATATCGCATATGTTCTTCCATGTTTCATAAAACCTTTAAAATAGCAGAGTTACAAATTTTCTGATATTTCCTGATCTTGCTAAAAATAATTGGTAACCCATTCAGATTAGAAAATGGGGCATATTTATCAAACAATTATGTTTCCCTTGTGCCACGCAAAGGAGTGCAAGACCGACACAACCTTTAAGTTAGATTTATCAAGCCACGCAAGTCTACCTTGCATGGCGTTGTATGGCTTGATAAATCTAGGGCAACGCAAAGCAGAGCAAATTGCACTGTTGCGTTACTCTGCCCTGGGAAGACGTTTCATTGGTGGAGCATGTGTGTTCACATGCATACACTTTTGGATTTTGGTGCATTCCCAGATTTACCATTACTGGCAGACCTGGGAATGCAGCAAAAGGCTACACCTCCCCATGTGAGGCATAACAAGGAGAAATATATTTATTTCTCCTTGTTACTTCCTCTTTCTATGTATGCTGCATTCTGCAGCTCATATGGAAAGAAGAAGGTGCCATGAGGATTGTTTTTGTGCAGGAAGGTGTCCTGTCCAGTCCAGTCAAATCATAAAGGAAAATGAAGCTCGCCAACAGTATTGATGCACATCATCACTCTGATGACAGAGACGTTTTAGGGCATGGGCAAAGAGAGCTTATTTATTTTCTCTTTTTTAGCCAGATTCAGTAACCACTTCAACCTTTTAGAGTTTTTAGTTCTATTTCCACAGGAAAGGCCTTTGCCTTTCTGCAGCATATGCCACTAACTATGCAGTGAACATTGTGGGTACATTTGTTAATCGGATGAATAGTCTGCTCTTCTGGCCAGTCCAGTTGGACCTGCTTCGCCAAGATAGGGCCAAGGGCATGCCAAAGTACAGTGCTGAGAGGCATTGTATGCTCCCTACATGCTGCACTGTCCATCTGGAGCTGCTACTGGGTTGGTACCATCACAATCTAGTGTCACATGACTGAAACACTGTTCCTTATAGAGCCGAGACAGGAGTGCAGTCAATTTAAAAACACCCTCTGTGTGTACAGGCCCAAAGGTGGAGCAATAGGACACATGCAGCAGTCTTGTTCACACATCTGGTACTTCGACTTATCTGTTGCAGGCCAGACAGTAAGACTATTCCAGGCTTGGGCCCAGCTAGAGGCAGGCCAGGGGCGAGGATTGCCAGTGATCCAAAGATAGTTTCAGAGGGTGTGAATGGGCTGAACATAATAATAATAAATGCAAAGTTGCTCTCTGCAGGGTGGCCAAATTATTTTGGGCACAGTGCCCCAGAAATTCTTAAGATTTAGCTGTCGATGTGCATACTGATTTTAAATCAGACCATCACTGCATGAAAAGGTTTCAGCCTGTTGGATCACCAGACTGAATGGTGAACCCTCTACGTAGTTATTCCACAGTACCTTTTGTAGCATGTCAATCATGTAGATAATCATTGACCACAAGCAGTATGCGTCTCGTGAAGGAAAATAAAATGATAATAAAATAGTTTTATTATCATTTTATTTTTCATGTTTTTAGGCTGGCGGGGGGGAAGGGGGCGATGCTCCTCCGCCATAATAGAGGACCCGCCGCTGCTCTTGTCCAAAAGGTACTGATACTAGCTCAATATAATGTACATACAGGACCGCGTTTACTATGGGCTTGCATTGCCCTTCTGTCACGCAAGGCGGTGGGTGCAAGGCAAGCAACTTCTTAAGTGGAAATTACTAAGCACTGCAAAGCCACCTTGTGTGGTTCTGCAAGGTTTAGTAAATCTAAGGTGTGTATTCAGTATCACACATAGACAAAGGAACATGCCTTTAAGGATTGTTTCTTTGCAGTAAGGTTTATCTTCCTGCACAAAAACAATCCTGCCTGTGATGTTGGCACCCTTGCACTATGGTGCAAGGGTGCCTGTGTTAGCACTAGGCACCACACAATGTGTTAGCGCAGAAAGCCAACAGAAATGTTGTATATCTTAGTGCACTGGGGCACATGTGATGTCTCCGTGACATGCAACACAGCGCAGTAAGTTGCCTTGCTGCACACCATTGAGTGAAATGTTAGTAAATCTGGTTCACAGTTTCTACAGTTGCATAATGGGTACTGAAAGCACACCACCTGCAGCCACAGCATACATCGAGTTTCCAAGCTTAAGCAAGATATTTCCTGCACCATTCAAGTCTTCCATGATATAACATTATGCCAATTCCATAAGTTGCAATAAAAGCAGAATTTGTGTGAAATACATAAAATCTAGCATTGGAGATTCACAATAGAGTATAGATGAGTAGTAAAAGTTTTGCAAAGGTCTAGATATAAAATATACATACAAAATGCATAATCTAGAGTCTGGACTAGATAACCTGCCAAAAGGGTGATCATTTAATCTGACGTTCCATTTAGCACCATATTACATATTATGTGTGCTCTTTTATTTCTGTTTTTTCAGTGCTCAAAAGTGGCGACAGGTGCCAAAATCACTTTGTAATTTGCATATGAAAAAAGTAAGGTCATTGATTTATGCTGTTGCAAAACTAGCTGACATAAAATTAAATGTAGCAAACCAACAAGGAGATACAAATCAACTAAAACTATTTCAATCCACTTTGGTGGACAACCACACTTGACCGCACAAAAAAAGTACCCAATCGAAATACCACATCAATGCAATAAGTAACATGGTGTCAAATAGTACCTGAGTACAAATTGGGACTATCTGAGCAAATTCCCTAATGCAGCTCTTGCTCCCAAATCAAACTGTAATTTATTTATAATCATAAATCTCTGCATGAAGTAAAATCACCAGATTATCCTAGCATCCCTCTTCATGGCAAGGGGCATCTTCATATCTCTTAACATTCACTTCAACAATAAGTGACATCAACACCTGTCCCAACAGCAGTTTAAAAAGGAAGTGACATCACTAGTTTCCTGACAGAACTATCTTTAAAAGAAGTGATACCAGTAAACCAATTTCCCTATCATTCATATGTACAGGAAGTTGCATCACAAATTTCAACCTGAAACATCTTGCCTTCTCCCCTACTTCAATCATATCCTCAGAGCATACCACCATCTGGGCGGGAGGATCTAAGGCCCATATTTATACTTTTTTAGCGCAGCACTTGCGTCGTTTTTTGACGCAAAATCAGCGCAAACTTACAAAATACAATTGTATTTTGTAAGTTTGTGCTGATTTTGCGTCAAAAAACGACGCAAATGCGGCGCTAAAAAGTATAAATACGGGTCTAAGGGTCAATCTAGATAGGGGCAGGTCCTTTATGGTCCCATTAGGGACATGAAGGGTCTTGGACTAGACCCCCTCCTACGGTGCAGCCACAAGCCACTTGCACAAGTGCCTCTGCAGGGAGACTTTTTATATTGCAAGTAACAATGACAGCATCAAAAATTCAACAACACATTGAGGACAAGCAACTATAAAGGCATCCAACATCTAAAGCACTGCCTGCACCACAACCTGTCATGCAAGTCTAGCACCAATACCACCAAAAGAGAAGTTCTGCTATTCACTAACAACAACATGCAACAGTTAGTACAAACTTGGATGAATGAAAATCCTGGACAGGTTCTAACTCCAACTTTCACCAAACACCAAGTTCTCACCTTCTCTCTTGCCATCAACCTCAACCTCACGGATTATATCACCAGTAAAACAGAGATGGCCTTGCTCCAGTTCTCTCTGCTACAAAAAAGGAAACCATTCCTGCTAGAAAGTGACTTCAGAAATAGAAGTGCAAGCCCTCATTCTTTTACACCAGGATGTTGGAAATGTCCTCCTCTGTCCTCCAAGGCCTCCCAGACTCTGTAATAGCCCTCTAAGGGCATACCACATAAAATACGATATATAATAAATATGGCCACATTCCCATAGCCTTCATGGAATTTCATCTTCTCACCTTGCCACCCCCCTTCATCTTCAAAAACATTTGCTTCACATATCAAGCTATCATGTCTGGCACCCCGTCTATCTGGCCAATACTACCACTTGCTCCATTGACTTTCTATTGCCTCTTTGCAAGGTTTGCACTATCCAAGTGTCACATGCATATAGGCATACACAAAATGTTGCCTATTTTGCTCTTGGGAAGTAACACATATGGTAGTGATGAATAAAGGTCACCAGCTTTTTAAAATTCTCGTAGAATGTTAAACATATGACTTCTGTGCATAAATATATAAAGGACAAAGAACAGTCAAATCCAAGACAATTAGACAGAGAGAGGGTGTTAGAAATTGAGTTTATGTTTGCCAGAGATATGCACCCTGTCCAAACAGGAACCACAATCCTAGTCAGGGTAAGTCAAATACACAACATAAACTAATCTGTGCTCACCCTCTGGGAGCTTGGCACAGAGCAGGCAGTTTTAACTTAGGAGGCAATGTTTAAAGTATTTGTACAACCCTTGAAACAGCAGAGCAGTGAAAACACCACCCAAAATAATTCACCACTAGTTAGATACATAAATCTTAATTTAATAGAAAATAAAAAACAAGACCAAAACAACAAAAATCCAATAAGTAGAAGTTGAGATATTAATTTTGAAAGAATATCTGCAATACTAGGGCATAGAAACTTAGGCCCATATTTATACTTTTTTAGCGCTGCTTTTGAGCCACTTTTTTACTCAAAAACGGCGCAAACTTACAAAATACAATTGCATTTTGCAAATTTGCGCTCCTTTTGCATCAAAATATGATGCTAATACGGTGCTAAAAAAGTATAAATATGGGCCTTAAAGCACCAAATGGAGCCATCTGGTCGCCCAACACCGGGGTAAATCCAAAGTTCAGGCTGACCACGATGGAGCATGGGCCGGTTACAAGGACCAATCTTGTCCTGCTGAAACAGTGCCTTGTGGGGAGGGTTCTGTGAACGTCGAGGATGCGATGCGAGGAGCAGAGGAGATGAGGCTTTGGTTCTCGTCGACGCAGTCAGCGGATGCGTTGTTGTTGAGCAACGCAGTCATCAACCATCGAGCAGTGGAGTGGTGTCAAATCCTTTGCAAAGAAAGCAATGAGTCATTGTCGAGCTGCGCAGCTGGTGATGCGCCAGGGGTGATGGTGATGTGTCAATTCCTCAGCCGCACAATCGGCAATATGAAGTCTTCATCCTCAGCAGTAGCAGCAATGCGTCAGCATGGAGGACAGATGGAGCGACCCCGATAGGCGCAGTGATGGTGATGTGTGGATTTTCATAGAACACACCTGTAGAACCCACTTCCAAGGGACTAGGACTGGTTTGGCACCACTTGGCAGGGTAAAACTCACAGTTGGCAGAGTGCAGAGCTGTGGCAGAGGTGAGTGAAGTCTTTGGTGTCCCTGAGACTGAGACTTCAGAACAGGAGGCAAGGCCTTGGAGTCACTTGTTTCTGGGGATGTACAGATTCAGGTCCAGTCCTTCTTACTCCCAGGCAAGGAGGGCAGTAGGCAGCAGAGCAAGCACAGCAAAGCAGAGGTCCAGCAAAGTGCAGAAAAGTATTTTCAGTGGCACAGCAGTCCTTGTTCCTGGCAGAATGTCCTCAGGTCAAGAGGTGTACTGATTTGTTGGGTTTGAGTTCCAGTCTTATACCCAGTTGTGCCTTTGAAGTAGGAAAGACTTCAAAGAGATGCCCTTCCTTCCCTGCCTCTAAACAAACTACAAGGGTTTATGCAACCATTTATGAGGGCTCAGGACCCAGCCTATTTAGGTGTAAATATCTGCACCTCCCTACATCCTGCGCAGAATGACCCTTCAAGATGATAATGGCTCATCAGGCACACCTATGCTCCTTTTGTGTGGCTATCTAAAGGGGATGAACAAGAGCCTAGCTGTCACCCACCCAAGCGTGTATTCAGAGACAGACAGAGGCACAGAATGGTTGAAGTAAGAACATGCCACCTTTCTAAAAGTGGCATTTTCAGACTTGCAATTTAAAATCTAACTTTACTATAAGTTGTGATTTTAAATTGTGAGTCTGTAATATCAAACTCAAAATATCTATATGTTCCCATTTGGAAATTAAACTTATAAAATCTAATGAGGCAATCCCAATGTTATCCTATGGGAGAGATAGGCCATGCAGTAGTGTAAAATGTTTGCAAGAGTTTTTTACTACCTGGGCATAAAAAATGTTAAAGTTCCTGTCCAAATTTTTACATACATTGCACCCTGCCCTTGGGGCTGTCCAGGGCCTATCTTAGGAGTGACTTATATGGATTTAAAATAAAGGCTTGGGCATGGCGAGAGGGTTAATTTGCCAGGTCAACATAGCAGTTTAAAACTGCACACACAGGCTCTGCAATTGCAGGCCTGGAACATGTTTAAACAGCTACTAAAGTGGGTTCCACAATCAGTGCTGTAGGCCTACTAGTAGTATTTAAATTATAGGCCCTGGCCACATGTAGTGCACTTTACTAGGAACTTACAAGCAAATTAAATATGCCAATTTCCAATAGGCCAACGTTACCATGTTTTAGGGAAAAAGCACATTTACTTTAGCACTGGTCAGCAGTGGTAAATTGCCCAGATTCGTAAAAGCCAGCAACAATGAAGGCTCTAGAAATGGGCTGTGTGCCCCTCCCATTAATTTATAGTAAAATCCCTGAGATATGGGGTGCCTGTGGCTTTTTAAAGGTTAGGGAGGAGGGCCATATGTCCCTTACCCTTAATAAAGAAAAGGCCCAGGAGTTGGGATCCCAGGGGTCCAAAAGTGGCTTATGGAGGGGACTTTACCAGTAGGTTGGAGTGCAGGGCCTGTCTGCAGGCCAAGCCCTGTGGCCAACCCCATGACATGCAATGCTAAAAGCTTTAAGCAATGTGCGTATGGCTGTCTGTGACCAACCCATTGGTCTTGCATGGTAGGTGTTGGCTTAACATATGGTAATAAAATATTACTTTATGGTAAAAAAAAAACCCTAGAACGTCATTGAAAAAGGTTAAAGTGATGTTATAGTTAGGTGAAAAAGGGTGAAAATATGAAAATTGTCAGTGACAGCGTAATGATTTAAACAAAAAAGAAACACAGAAATTCACCAGTTATCTCTAGTAACTCACGTCCAAAGGTAATTATAACTTGTGAGTGTATGTGTGGATATATATACATATATATATATATATATATATATATATATATGGACATATATATGTCTATCTATATATATATATATATTTGAAACACAGGTTTCTTTATCAAATTGAAGGAATAAACCGCACTCCAAAGTTGCCGTATATGCTGCTTCTTTATTTTCTGGGCTTCAATTCGATTACATACAATTAATGCTGCCTTACGCGTTTCGGTCTGGCAAGACCTTGTTCACCGGCATTTCTGGTTATGGCCCCTTGCTTCCATTTTTATATCCACAATTTCAAATTTAAACATGCTCAACACTCCTCTTTTCAACCTAAATTTGCATATGCACGTTTATAGAGATTACACATTAGATATTCAACGCATTTTTGGGGGTAATTTTCACCGTATCTGACATGCTTTATGGTTATAAGGGTCCATTATACACTATGCATAAAAACCTATATCAAAAAGACCATATGTGAAAAAACACATGTACCAAAGTAAAAATAAAAATAAATGGAGTCTATGTTATTGGCTAGAAATTGTACGACCATTCACAAATGTACAAATAATTATTCGCCCAGATTCATTCCCCAAGGGGTCAAGGTGCGAATCTCTAGAATGTATCCTGACTCTAACTGTCGGAATTTCCTTTCCCTGTCCCTTCCTCGTTAATTAATGGGTACTTGATCGATTGTATAAAATGTCATAGTTCCCCATTGACTGCCATGTGCTTGTTCCATGTGTTTGGCCATGGCATAGCTTCTGTCTACATTAATGGTTGCACGAATGTGTTCCAGTATCCTTTTCTTGGTCTCACAGATGGTACTCCCCGCATATTTCAAAACACAAGGGCATTCAATGACATATACCGTGAATCGAATCTTACACGTGATATGGTGTTTGATCAATTTTTTACCACCATTACCTATAGTATACTCTTTTGTATTTTTGGCAATCCTGCATGCTTTACAATTTCCACATTTCCAGAAACCTAAGTTTTGTAACCAATTTCCCTTTTTCCGGGAGCTAAAATGGCTTTGTGTTATTTTATCACTTAGGTTTGGTGCTCTCCTAAAGGTCACTTTACGATAATCTCCCATAATTTCTCTTATTGTGGGGTCCATTTGAAGAAGAGGTCAATGTTTTACAAGGATTGTACGTATTTGAGAGGCACTGCTGGAATATGTTGTGATGAATCGTATTAGTTCATCTGATTCTCTTTTGTGTCGAGGTTTTGTTTTCTGAACTAATTCCTCTCTCAAAACCTCTGCAACTCTCTGTATTGCCTTGTTGATATATTTAATTGGATATTGTCTAGTGATAAACCTTTCTTCTGAGGCTTTAAGATGTTTTTCAAATTCTGCTGATTCTGAGCAAATTCTCTTGATGCGTAAGAATTCACCATATGGTATGCTCCATTTCGTGTTAGGAAGAGGAAAACTGTTGGCATGTAACACAGAATTGGTTGCTGTGGTCTTTCTGTGTAATGTGGTATGTATTGCACGTTCTTTAATATAAATTTCTGTGTCCAGAAAGGTCACTCTTGTAGTACTGATTTCATATGTGAATTGCAATTTTGCAGAGGTGTTATTTAGGATCTCAAAATACTCTTTGAACTCCATTTCTGTGCCATCCCAAATTAGAAATAGATCATCGATGAATCTAAACCAACTTATCACTTTCTGTTGGAATTCATCATTTTCTTAAGCCCAAGCAATTCTTTGCTCAAACCAGCCCATAGTTAGGTTTGCAAAATTCGGAGAAAAGGAGAAGCCCATCGCTGTCCCCTTTGTTTGTAGGAATAGCTGTTGGTCAAACTGGAAGAATATTGGTAAGGCACAGATTGATCATTTCTAAAAGCATTTCATTATCTTGAGCAAAATGAATGTTCCTTTGACTCAGAAAGTGTCTGCATGCCTGAATGCCTATTTGTTGTTCAATATTGGTATATAAAGAGATCACATCCATCGTTATTAATTTGTAGGTTGTCTGCCATGGTATTCCTTCCAGATGTCTAAAAAGGTCCCCTGTGTCCTTTAAATATGAATTTAAATTTTGTGCAGCCGGCTCTAGAAAGAAGTCAATGTAGTTGGATATGAGTTCCAATATAGACGCATTTGCTGAAACTATTGGCCTTGCTGGAGGGTTTGTGGGATTTTTGTGAATCTTTGGAAGAAAATAAATTGTGGGAGTGATAGGATGTTCCACAGTTAGATAATTAGCTTTATCCTGATCTATGAGGCCCTGATCTGTCCAAGTTCTTAAATATGCTTGAATTTTAAAGGTTAGTTGTTTCGTAGGGTTGACATTTATTGGTTTGTAATAGGTGGTATCAGATAATTGACGCATTGCTTCCTGCACATAATTTTGTTTAGTTTGAATTACCACATTGCCACCTTTGTCTGCAGGTTTTATTACCACAGTTTCATCCATTTGTAAATTGCTGAGGGTTTGTGCCTCTATTGTTGATAAATTATTTTTGCATTGTTTCCATTTTGTTTTGGATATATCATTGACCACAACCTCAGCAAAGATATCAATTTTATTACCAACTGCTAAAACTGGACAAAACCTAGATTTGGGTCTTTTTTCAGTTAAACCTGCTCCTAATGGTGCTATTACCTCATGTTCACTCATAAGTTCTTTATCTTGTGTGCAATCCAAATTTACGAGGGTCATTAGAGTGTCTTTATCCTGTACTTTTAACCGGCATGTTGTTGTTGTTAGATTTATTTTGCTCATTTGTTTTTTGTCTTTATAAAACTTCGCCAATTTAATTTTTCGTATGTATTATATGTCAGTCTGTGTCTGTACTATATATATATATATATATATATATATATATATATATATATATATATATATTTGACACTAGGTAGTTATACTTAGGACCTAGGCCCTCATTACGACCCTGGTGGTGGGTGATAAAGTGCCGGTAATACCATCAACAGGCTGGTGGTAAGTACCGGCAAATTATGACCATGGCGGTGATATCTCCGATAGACAGCCGATGTACCACACCAACCGCCAGGGAGAAAACAGCAGCCACCATGGCAGTAGCCGCCAACAGCCAGGCAGAATTCAAAGTAACGGCCACCATATTTTGACCCTGCAAACCGACACCTTTTCCAGGGTGGTACCATCTCAGGGAAGAACCACCCCACCACAGCTGGTGCCGGACTCTTCCCTTTCATCCCAGGTGGTATGCGGGCCATCAGGGGGGTCAAGGTCCGACGGGCACCCCTTCCTCATTGGGAGGCCATCCCCAGATGGGCCTCTGTGGTCTTCTGTGCTCAGTGCCTCATGCCCTCCCACCGTTTCCGACAGTGGGAGCTCCACCTACCATAGACCCACAGGGTCTGCACGTCCTTGGTACACCATATTCCCTTCTTTTGATGGGCGCTGACCTGCAGAGGCAATACAGATAGGAGAACACCATTAGACAAACAGTCCAGCCTGTCACATAAATGGCCCACCATACCAATTTCCATCACCATTGGCACAAACGTAGCCCATTGTACACCATGTACACCGCCAAGAGGAAATCCACCCCTCCTTACACGATGCCTTCACACACAACTCCATGCATTCATGCCACATGCATCGTGCCTAAAGTGTAGTCACCTGTTGGTCTGGAGGCCCATATAGCTGTTCGTACTGGGGTAGGAGCCCATCCACCAGTCGCTCCAACTCCTCCAAAGTGAAGGCTGGGGCCCTTTCCCCGGTCACATGGGCCATGGTATGTTCCAGACACAGGTCACAGCAGCACCTGCAGTGTAGGTCCTCTCCGATGGAAGGCCAGGAAACAAGTGAGGAATGTGAAATAAAATGGCGGGCAAATCCGCAGCGATGCATACAGTCACGGCCGGCGTAGATCCCCATTGGCCACTGTACCCCATAGGGCCCAATATAAACTATAGAGGAATTGCACAGCAGTTCACGACCACCTACCACCACGGCGAACAAAGTTGGTGACATTACCTCACTTCCACACAGGATAAATAGCACATACTATTAAATTACACTGTCCCAAAACATGATTGCACTATGTTGACTGCTGTTGTGGTATAGTTGTTCAAATTGTGACAGCCTACTCACTCTTGTGTCCCTTAGATACCTACAGCTGCGGATGAATAGGAGATGGAGACATACCCCCGTGTACAGACCCCTGGTGGACTTGGCTACACTAGAGGACAGGCACAATGTACTCACCTATAGACTGGATAGGACCACAATCACAGAGCTGTGTGCCCAGTTGGAACCCGACCTGATTTCAGCTATCCGTCATCTGACTGGGATCCCCCTTTTGTGTAAGTTCTATCAGTGCTCCATTTCCTGGCAACTGGTTCTTCCCAAGTGACAGTGGGCTTGGCAGCAGGAATGTCACAACCATTGTTCTCAATAGTGCTGGCAAGAGTCTTGTCTGCTCTGATAAAACACATGTGGAGCTACATTGCTTTCCCCCAGGTGGAGGATTTGGCCACTGTGAAGGCCGGATTTAATGCAATGGGACATATCCCCAATATAATTGGGGCGATTGACGGAAGACATATTGCGTTTGTCCCCCTCCCCAGCAAAATTAACAGGTGTACAAGAAGAGTTTCCACTCCATGAATGTGCAGATGGTGTGCCTGGCAGACCAGTACATCTCCCACGTCAATGCTAAGTATCCTGGGTCAGTGCATGATTGCCTTTGCCCTAAGGAATAGCAGCATCCCCACCCAGTGTATGTTGGTGTATGCCTATGCTGTAGGCCAAATAAGATAGTATGTGGCTAAATGTTCTCCCCCAATATTTGCAAGTGACTCTGGTTACCCAAACCTATCGTGAATGCTGACCCCTGTGAGGAATGCCAGCACAAGGGCAGAAGAACGTTATAATGAGGCACATGGGTGAACCAGAAGGATCATTGAGAGGACCTTCGGCCTCCTGAAGGCCAGGTTCAGGTGCCTCCATCTGACAGGTGGATCACTATGCTACTCATCCAATAAAGTATGCCAGATAGTAGTGGCATGCTGCATGTTGCACAACCTGGCCCTCAGGCGCCGTGTACCTTTTCTGCAGGGGGAGGAGACTGGAGATGCCCCTGTGGCAGAAGTGGACCCTGAGGACAGTGAGGATGAGGATGTGGACAACAGAACATTAGTGATACGTCAGTACTTCCAATGACACACAGGTGAGACAGTGCAACTTCACATTTCTATGACTATTGGTGTATTCTGTGTGGCATTGGCATGCTGACATTTCCCACTTCTTTCCCCTACTTACTGTTATCTATGGATATTCATTGTGCAGATGTTGGTGATATGACAACAATGTACTGATGTGATCACAACAGCCAGCAACAGGTCATTGATTCTATGCTCAGACTCTGTACAGTTCATTTGCAATGGTTTGAGCTGTTTCAATCAATACAAATTTGCAATACATGAAATACTAGTAGTCGAGTTTTATCCAAGGGTGTTTACTGTTGTGCTAAAATATAGAGGGAAAAGTGCAATGGAATGGGGTGATGATGGAGGAAAGTCCAGGGTTTTGTTGCAGTCTGTTTGTAACAAAGGTGCAGTGTCCATGGGGGCATAGGAAGGGGAGCAATGGCAGTTCATGGTGGACAATGTGACTGAGCGGGACACAAGGGGGACAATCAGGAGAGTGTCATTGTCTGGCGGTGATCTTGGCAAGTGTCTCTGGCTTCTGTCTCGTTCGCAGGGAATGTTTGCGGGGTGGTTCACCTTCTGCAGGGGGATGGATGCTGGTGGCCTGTGGGTCCTGTGGTGGGGCCTCCTGGACACTAGTGGCAGCGGAAGTGGAGGGCTGTTCAGATGACTGGCTGGTGGAAGGGGCCCGCTGGTGGGCTGTTGCCTCCCTCATGATTTTGGCCATGTCTGCCAGCACCTCTACTATGGAGATCAGGGTGGTGTTGATGGCCTTCAAGTCCTCCCTGATTCCCTGATACTGTCCCTCCTACAGCCGCCTGTTCTCCTGCACGTTGTCTAGGATCTGGCCCATAGTGTCCTGGGAATGTTGGTAGGCTCCCAGGATCTTGGGGAGTGCCTCCTAGAGAGTCGGTTCCCTGGGCCTGTCCTCTCCCTGGCACACAGCAGTCCTCTCGGGGTCCCTACTGGCTTGTGCCTCTGTCCCCTGAACGGTGTGCCCACTGCCACTGACCTCAGGTACCTGATTGTCTTGTTGGCGAGGTGTGGCCTGGGGTCCCTGTACAGGTAGGCACACTGCTGATTGACTGGGTGGGTGCTGTGGTGTTGGTTCCTGATGGGGGAGGCTCTGTGGTGTTCTTTGAGTGGCCTTGGGTGACCTGCTGTCCAGTGGTCCCTGATGGAGTTACTGTCATCACTGGGGGCCTCTTCTGATGGGGGACTGGATTGTGGTGGCACCTCCTCTGCACTGACATTGGCTGGGGTACCTGTGGGGATGTAAACGATGTATTATGCTTCAAGTGTTTGACATTTGTTCTTCCGTAGCGTCCCCTCTGTGGCTGGTGTTACCCTGACATCTTTTGCTTGTGTATGTTGGTGCATTGTGGGATTGTTAGTTTCCCTTTGTGATGAGTGTCCATGCAGGGCTGGGAGCGGGTCCATGTATTGGTACAGCATGCAGGGCCTAGCTTTGGGATTAGTGAGATGTGTTGGTGGAGTGTGTGGGCTGTGGTGGAGTGATGGGAGTGAGGGTGAGGGTGTGTGATGGCATGCAGGTATGGGGGTGATAATTGTTAAATGTTGACTTACCAGGGTCCAATCCTCCGCTAGCTCCAGCGAGTCCCTCAGGATGCAGTATTGCCAGTACATGCTTCTCCCATGCTGTGAGCTGTGGGGGAGGAGGTGGTGGTCCACCACCAGTCCTCTGTATGGCGAGCTGGTGTCTTGCTGCTATGGAACGTACCTTCCCCCGTAGGTTGTACCATCTCTTCCTGATGTCCTACCTTGTTCTTGGGTGCTGCCCCAGGGCATTGAACCTGTCCACGATTCTCCGCCATAGCTCCATCTTCCTTGATATAGATATTTGTTGTACCTGTGCTCCAAACACCCTGGCGATTTCCTCCACCATGACCCTTAACTCCTCCTCAGTGAAACGGGGTGCCTTTTTGGTGCCATGGGGGTTGTGTGTTGGTGAGGGTGTGTTGGGTAATGTGGTGGGGTGTGTGATGTGGAGTGCGTGAGGGGTGTATGGGTGTATGTGGTGTGTGTGGCTAGTTGTCTCTGTGCTCTCATTCTCAGTCTCCTGGTGGCGATTGCTGTACATAAGGGGTTGTGGGTAATGTGGGTGTGTGTTTAATAGTGGTGTGGGTGTGTGGGTGTGTGGGTGTGGTGTGTGTCTGAATGTCAAGTGTGTGTATTTGGTATTGTCAAATGTAGTGTTGTTTTGTATGTGGGTGTCCATTCTGAGTGCAGCGGTGTGTACCGCCAATGGTTTACCACTGTTGAATGTCTGCCGTAGTGATTCGTGGGTAATAATGTGATGGGGGTTGTTTTGTTGGCGTAACTGTATGGGTTTTGGGACCGCCACTTTATCACTGGCCTTTGGTCTGGCGGATTTGTGTATGTGGCTGTATTCTGGCGGATTGGTATGCGTGTGTCATAATAAAGTGAACGGATATTTGCAAGCCCAGCGGTAAGTTGGCGGCCGTCAGTGTGGCGGTAAGCGGGATTTACCACCAATGTCATAATGAGGGCCCTAGTTTCTATATAAAAGGTGTTTTTTACTTGCCTATTTCTTTGATGCTGCTTGACAAATCTTCAAGAAACCTTCAAAAAACATTTGCCAGTCACGTCAGCTGCTGTTTAAAAGTTTTGGGGTGATATGTCCCGGGAGTGTGCGGGAGGACAGAGAAGAAGGGGGGAGGTCTGAAAACACTTTTTCACAATTCATTTTTCCATATGGATTTTGAACAGTGACAACGCCGAAACAACTGGACAGAATTACACCAAATTTGGCAGGAAGGTGGGTCCGGGTCCAGAAAGTGACCTTTTTGTTTTGGTGTAAATCAGTTTAGTAGTGTTTGAGAAGTTAAGGGGAAAATATGTGTACATATAGGAATGTGAAGGATTCGTGATCCCTCCCAATCTCGTGCTTAGATCTGATTTGCTGTAAACACAACCAAGAAACCAAGCCAAGAAGTGTCAGCATCCATCTTGAGACTCGGCAGCCAAGCTCCAGAAAAAAAGTAAAAAAATAAATAAAAGGTTTCCGGGTGCAGACACCCTGACCCCTTACCCTGGCCCTTAGCTCTGACCGTGTCCCCTCACCCCCACCCCGGGCTCAAACGCTTTTTAAAAAATGTTTCACCACCATTCACTACAAATCTGTGGATCTGGCAAAAATGATTAAAAAAAACAAAGCACGGACTCCTGCATATTGTTTTATTTAAGTCCCCGGGTGGGCCAAGTCATAGGGACATTTGTTTTTTGAGTGTGGGGGGCTGCCTGCCCCCCCCCCCACAGCCCTGGGGACCACCACCCCACCGGGGCAAAGTAGAAGTTATGTGTGGGGCTGCACGTCCCCTGTGCCCCGGGGATCACCACCTCCCCGGGTCTATATTTTAATAGCATACAAGGGGTCTCACAGCCCCGTGCACTGGGGATCATCAGCTCCCCAGGGCTAAATGGCTAAATTAAACTGGCATGGGGAGGCCTTTGGCCTCCCGTACAGCCCTGGGGACCACCATCTCCCGAGGCTATATTTTAATAGTGTGCAGGGGGTCCCCGGGTGACCTGGGGATCACCAACTCCCCAGGGCTATAATAATAAAGTGAAGGGTGTCCGTTTTGGACCCCCTTAGCCCTGGGGATCACCACCTCCCCGGGGCTTCTTCAAAGTTGGTGTGGGCCCCCCCTGGAGGAGCTACAGATGGCCCTGGGGACCGCCACCCCCCAGAGCTTGCTCCTGCTATTTCGCAGGGTTCCCACCCCCCAGGACATTGCTGTTTGCTGTGGCTTGGCTGCAGCTTTGCAGCTGCACAGCAAACACTCCAGGGTCATACAGGTCCCACTGTCAAAAAACGGTCCTGTCATCTCTGTTCCCCTGCATGCAGTCATGTGTGCAGGGACCAGAGATAAAAGGTTTGCTTCAGCAAGGAGATGGCGCGGGAGGTCTTGAGGCTTCCGCCGCTGTCCCAGATAGCCTGTAAAAGACTTGGTTTAATATAAAAAATATTTTTTAAAATGTAGGGGCCATTTTAGATATTTTCACTACATAGCCTGAGCTATGTTCAAATTCCCTCAAGTTCCTTAAATGTGGATAACCTGTGCAAAGGGGTGAAATGTGCCATCATAGACAACATATCTACATTACCATTATTGTGGTATTCTCTTGTTCTGTGTTAGGTAATTCTACAATGAAATCCATGGAAACTGTATATCATGGAGCAGGATGAGGTGGCAAAGGGTTTGACAAACCTATGGATGCCTGATGAGTGTCTTTACTTTGAGCACATATGCTACACTTGTATATGAATTATTTTCCATCAGCAGTGAGTGAAGGCCACCAGAAACATTTTCTGAGCAACTCATTAGTTTTCTTCTCCCCACGGTGATCTGCTAGAACTTGTGTGTGACACTACGTTAAGGCCTGTTATTGCAAAGGATTTGTAGGCACAAACAACCCTCCCTGTATGTAGTGTATATCATTCACCTTTTGACTATTATGATTAAGAATAATGCCCTTGACTTCTAGAGTTGCTTGTGCCCTAGCTACCTCTGCTGCAAAGCTTTCTTTAGAAAACAGAGGCCCCAAGATTCCGTCTGTATAATTATATTAGAATAGTATGTCTCCTGGTAGTGTATTGTAAAACCCAGCCAGAAAAAATCATCAGCCTTGCCATGTTGACGACAGACTGAAATTGAATGATGTAATCATAGTCATTAAAAAATTGCATCCAATGCATTTAACACATGGATAAGGCTCCAGATGACTTTAAGAATTTCAAATTCCTTATGATCTGTGACTATTTTACCATATGTGAGGAATTCAAGAGGTAATATATCCATTTGTCGAAAGGCTTTTTAATGACCACTAGCACTCTGCCCCCACTTAGTAGTTCCCTTCTGCTGGACTTTATGTTAGACCTGGCATCCTTGGCGTGGTTTCACCTGTCTTTTTGCCTCTGCCGCCTGTATTTTTGACTGTGTGCTGGATTTCTTTTTTGCTGGCTTTGATATTCTAAGCATTTTACCACTGCTGATCAGTGCTAAAATGCAAATGCTCCATGTGTAAATTGTGATTATGATATGCTATCTATGATTGGAAAATTTGATTTACTAGTAAGTCCCTAGTGTAGTGTACCATGTGTGTCAAGGGCGTGTAAATCCAATGCTTCTAGTGGCCCTTCAGCACTAATTGTACCACCCACAAAAGTAGCCCTGTAAACATGTCTCAGACCTGCCATTGTAGTGTCTGTGTGTACAGTTTTAAACTTCTATGTAGACCTGTTAGGTTCACACCCTTGAAAGTCCATACCTTACCTTTTAGTACATGTAAGGCACCCCTAAGGTAGCCCCATGGGCAGAGTCAGTGTATTTAAAAAGTGTGTTTTACGTGTCCTGATAGTGAAATACTGCCCAATTCAGTTTTGACTATTGGAATGCCTATCTCTCCCATTGGTTAACAAGGGGATTGCCTTGAAATATCTCTTGAGTGTAAGTTAACAGTGAGAGCAGATAGAGATATGGAGCTTGGGATCACTGAACTCACAATTTAAAATGGATCTTTTAGTGAAGGTGGTTTTTAACTTGTGGGTTTGAAAATGCCACTTTTAGAAAGTTGGCATTTTCTTGCTTAACCATTTTGTGCCTCTTCTTGGCTGTGGAATACACATGTGGGTCAGGATGACAGTTGGGCTGGTTGTGAATGCACTCTGGAAAGTCACACAAAGGGAGCTCAGGTGTGTCCTGCATATCCTAATGGGTCTTCCTGGGCTAGAGTGGAGGGAGGAGCTGATACCTGCACCTGAATAGAGCTGTGGCTGTCCTTATACAATACAGTTTCCAACCCCTAGAGTGGGGCAGGAACGGCAGGGTCTTGTGCACATCAAAGACTTTCCTTTGAAGTTTTCCTACTTCATGGCAGAAATGAGTTGAAGTATTGGACCCAAAACCCCAGATATTTAGAACACTTCCGGATCAAGAGGAGACTCTGCCCAAGAGAAGAGCTGAAGAGCTGTGAGGAGGAGTATTGACTGTTTGCTATATGTGCTTTTCTGGGGTGGTCTGCAATTGCTGCTTCTGCTTTGTAAAGGAAAAAGACTGGACTTTGCTGTGTATCCTGCTTGTGAAGTTTCTTCATGGGCTTGAACTGAGCTTGTCTCCTGTTAAGAAGTCTCATGGATATCAAAGACTTCATCTGCCATCCACTTTGTTCTCTTGCTAAGGACCCTAATTAGCCAAGAGGTGCCCACCCCAGTTCCTGGGCCCTTGGGAGTGAAATCTGGCATAAAACACAAAGAGACAGGCACATCGACTCCGGGTGACTTCAGAACCGACTCCACTGCCCAACGCCACACCGCTGCCTGCACCTGAAGTCGTGTTCCCCGTTGAAGTGCAATGACAGTGACTGACATTTTAGGCCTGACTCCCCTGCAGCACCTCTGATGTTTCGCAACATTGTGAGTCCTGAGTGTCATGCCACGGACGTCCATGACACACAACTCCACTGTGGTGCCTGTGGCACCGTGGTGTGACCCTGACGCTGGAAGATCATCCCATTGCATCTTGACCTGGTGGACTCATTGACCCCGACAGAGCAGAAGGAATGGGCACCTTGTTGCCGATTCCACCTCACCTTTGCTGCCTCCAAAAGGAAGCAGTGCCTCACCTCCCCTGCATAGCAGTTAGGAACCAACGCCTCAACTCCTGGGCAGCAGTACGGAACTAACGTCACACCGGCTCCAGGACTCATGATTTGGGTATGAGGGAGCTGGACCTGAAGGCCAAGCAGGCCAAACTCAGCAATTTTGATGGCAGCATACTTCCAGTGCAGTCTGAGAGGAGGGTGCACATTCCTATAGATTTATTGAAGGTTTATAAGAGGGAGGATGGCATACAGTTGTGGTTTAAGGGGTATGAGTCAGCTCTGCAATTGAACAGGGTCTTTGAGGTACACTGGCGAGCAGGTCTGTGGAAACACTTTGGGCCATAGTTATACTTTTTGACGCAAAGCTGCGCCGGCGCAGTTTTGCATCAAAATAATTACAGCCGGCTAACGCCATTTCGATGCGCCGTGCGGGCGTTAAATTTATACTTTGATGCACGACGGCGCAACCAACAGGTGGGAGTCATTATTTTGTGACGCACACAGCGGCGTCAAGTCGTAAAGGAAAACAACGTTAACGCGACGCAAATGACTGTGGGTCGATTTACGACAGCGCAACCCGGAAAGCGCCGTTTTTTTTGACGCAATAGCGTCAAATTTACCCGCGAACACTGCCCTTTCAGCAGAGGAGAGCTAAAATGGATCCCAGATGCCAAAACAGACCCCAGGAAGATGACAGCAGACCAGGAACCAGCCAGGATGATCCATACAGGAACCAAGACATATATAGAAAAAAAAGAAAGTGTCGCTTCAGTGCAGAGGAGCAGGAAATCCTGGTTAAAGAGGTGACGGAACACCAGCACCAACTGTTCATCACCTCTAAGTTGCCAATCAGCAGGAGAGAGGCCATATGGCAACAAATTGTTGACAAGATCAACAGTGTGGCTGAAGAACTCAGGACAGTCACCGAGTGTAAGAAACGCTGGCATGACTGCAAACGTAGGACAAAGGAAAAAATGGCCAGGAACAGGAAGGCAGCACTGCAGACTGGAGGTGGGAGTCCAGCACACCAGGAGGCCCTGGACCACATGGAGGAGATGGTCGCAGCCGTCATCCCTGAGGAGATCGTCACAGGGATTCAAGGACAGGACAGCGCAGACTACCACGAGACAACGCACATGCAGGGTAAGTCGCATGGGGAATTATAATGCAATAATGATAACTACAACCGGGGTGGGGAATACCTACTACACAATGCATGTAAGTCAGCATATATATGAAGTGGCATGGGTAAAGGGGCACGGCAGGGGGGCATGCCCAGCACAGACAGAAGCTGGGGCACGACAAAACACAGCACCAACAACAGTCCCATGGGGGCATCCTGTCATGACAACAATGGAGCTAAGGGAAAGCCACGACAGGTGGGAAGGCCACTACGTCAAACTTACATCCAGGCACTCGTCAGTCAAAATGTATCCTACATCAACTAGGTCCCTATCAGTAATCCAGTAGCCAAAACAACAACTGCAATGTAACTGTGACAACAGTTGACACTAACACCTCTGATCTCTGTACAGCTATAGTAGCCAATGGCAGTAACCTCCCCATGGAACATACATACCTAAATTAGGGGGTGAGGATGACATCTGCAACTATTTCCAGAAATAAGACAAAGGCACCAGTACACTCAAATGTCAATGCCCATAGTTGACACATACATCAGCCAAAGTAAACAGCAATAGGAGCCACACAGCACTAAGGACACACACATGCTGCATACGTCAGGGTCCCTCACGTGCCTGGCTAACAAGGCAACATCACTAATGTCATACTGCTCAGACAACAACATTGAGGAGGGGACACATGCAACTGGTCACTGAAACACACCTGCACAGTCTGAGAACCAAATAGGACATTGATACGATAAACAGGGCAATCCAATTAAACATACATTACCCAGCATCAGCTGGAAACATCAACAATGTCTACATCCATATCACATCGTAACATTGCCATGCATAGGATATGCCACATAACAATTACAATTAGGTCAATGTGAATACAAAGATTTTGGAGCAGGTCCTGAGAGGCAAGTGTGCTGCCAGGACAATCACAACACCCACAGCCAGTGAAAGGTCTCACCATAAGAATAGATATACTCGGAGGGACGAGTAGGACAAAAAGATGGCTATTCCCTAATTGGTACAAAGCAACACCTAGAGGCGATTAGGCAGACAAGTCTGATAACTCTATATCATACATGTGACACACAGGTGGGCCATAGGCCTATAACAATGCCCATATGAAGGACAGCAGATACCAATACCAAACCAGAGCACAAAGTAAAGTCAGCAAAAGGCTTGCATGTTATGGCAAAATTGTCACAACACAGACACACTAATTGTACCCTGTTTCATTGCAGAGGAACATGGATCTCCTGCCGGTATGCCTGTCCCTGATTTCCCTGATGACATGGATGACGAGCCCATAAACATTTCCCAGGAGAACATCCAAAAGGTCCTTGAAACCCTCCAGACCCCACCTTCAGTCACAAGGAGGAGCACAGAACAAGCAGCCATCACAGAAGACCCACCCACCACCCCAATTGTAAGACCTGCCAGCTCCAATACAGCTGAGGACTTTGACGACACTGGCACCAGCTTTGAAAGAACTGTAGTTGGTGTACAGCGGGAGCTGGCCAAGGAGGTGCGGGTGGGGATGCAAAATATGGCAGCCAGCCTTGAGGGGGTGCGTTCGTGCATGACATCATTTGCAGATCAGGCAGCTGCTATGCAAGCCCTAACATCTCTCTTGCAGGAACTTGCGAAAACACAGAAGGAAATCAGCACAGCTGTAATACAGTTGACACAACACCTACAAATGCAATCCAGTCAACGCGTGCATGAATGCAACATTGAACCCCTCAGGGCCGACCTGGCTGCCTACCATTGTGATGTGGCTGCTATTCTCAAAAACCAACAGGCCCTCCTTGCAGCAGTACTGCCCTTAAGAACTTCACAGGGAGCAGCCCCCGGGACTCCACGTCTTCTAACACTGAGGTGTGTGTTGCCCCTTCACAACCAACAACAACAAGGACAAACCAGGCAACACACACATCAGAAGAAGAAGACATGGAACAGATCACATTCTCACGGAAGAGTACCCGGAAGCACTAGTCCCTGCACCATGGCCTACTTTGACCAAGGTCCTACGTTTTGTCAAATGCCAGTCTCACTACAACTACACTCAATGACTGTTCTGCTAACCACTGTATGACTTGTCACCATTGCCAGTGAATGTCTCTCTCCTACTATTCGGCAAATCCTGTCCCTCTGCACTGTCTGTGACATCACCCCAGCATGTCAGGAGCATCATCTACACCCCTTCTGTAGGATCACCATGTAAGAATGCACCAGAACGGACTCAGCAAACATGGACAATGGACATTTTGCACTACAGCACCTATCAATAAATAGCACTTGCACACCTAATATGTCTCTGTGTTATTTGACACATCAACTGTGCAGTAGATAACTCTAAAGTGCCTGTGTGACAACCATGTAGCTTGTCAATACAACTGTCCTGACATCATGTAGTCTGATACATCTGTGCAGTGGCCAGGATTGCATCATAGCCTTACCATCCTGAGGAGAATAACTGATGAAGGGACAAACCACACACAATCATGCTGTGTTGGACAGAATAATGCTCCATCTATAGCAATTCAAGTCAACTAATGGTGGCTGATAAATGTAGGCACCATGCAATACTAAAACATGAAATTATGCAGCATAATCTAAGCAAACACAAATAAACACTGGATCAATCACCCTTTCTGAGTATACTTCCATGAAGGGAAGTCATGCTGAATTTGTACACACATGATCTATGTCAGCAATGAAGGCAACAAGACAAGAGTGTTAACAACACCTCATCTACAAAGATCTCCCTGAACATCGCACTGCAGTCCGACCTAATAAATTACCCACAATACCAAGTCTGGAAGCACACTTTGTGATGTAGAATACCTACTCATCAACACAAATCCTTGGTGATCGATGTAAACTACCAATGGTGGGTCTCCCAAATGGTGGATACTTACCAAGTTAGCACAGGGGTAGCTGCCATGTTAAACCTCCATTTTCTGTGGTGTGTAGCATAGGACACAAATGTTCACCTACACTGATGTCAAGGCCATGATAAAGTAGCAGTTAACGCATAATGCAAAGGGTTAACTATATGTTTATTCCTATGTATTCACACCAGAGGCAACTAAGGGAAAAGTCATACCTACACTAATCTAACCTGACTACTCCTAACCCACAACTGTCCCTAACTAACCTAAGCTAAACTTACTCTACACATATAACAAATCGATCTAAACATCAACACCCCACCCACCATTATGAGACAGGACACATGCAGGACAACACATACTAACCTACACACATACTATACTATCCTAAACAATCATATATTTTTTTTTTTTTTTTTTTTTTTTTAATAACAAACAGGAATCCCAACATTGACACCCACCCACCCACCCACACAAAAATGAAAAATAGAAAGACTAAGGACCCCCCACCCTCCTCCCTAACACTAACTAAGCTAACAACCTACACTAGCCTAACACTAATCCCCAAAACCCAACTATCAGTACAAAAAAGGAAAGAGGAGAGAGGGGAGGGGTAAATGTAAAACATGCAATAAAGTCCTAGAGGTTGGCCCTCTGTAGGGTCCGCCTGATGGACCGAACCCTTTTCTTAATATATGCCACATCCTGGCTTAGCTTGTCCACCTTTGAAATAAATTTGTCCATTTTACGGTTTAATGCCAGGAATGCCGCTGGGTCAATAGGAGGGGCTGCTGCAGTCTGTGTGCTGGCAGAGGTGGACGGTGTGGCAGTAGTTGTTTGCCCACTGGACTGTCCTGCGTGTTGGAAATTGCTGGGTCCAGGTCGTGCTGATGAGGCAGTGTCAACTGTCCCCGCTGTTGCTGGGGCCACTTGGGGAGACCTGGTGGATGTGGTGGTGGTGGCTGTTGTGGGCAATGTAGGGCCACCCTGTGGTGAGGCCCACCATGCCCCGGAGGCCCGATCGGCTTGGTATTTTCGGGCCATCTTCCTGAACCCCGACTGCACCTGCAGGATGTGCCGGTATCTCATTGCACGCCATTCAAACAGATGTCTCTCTGCGGCACTCATGTTTGCAGCTGTGAAAAGATATGGCAACTGTTTACCATAGGAAATGTACCGGGTGGAATTGCACAATGGGTCAATTGCACATTACTTGTACTGTATTTGTTACAGCGATTGTCACAACATAGTTCATTGAAAGTCTCAGAGGAAGTACATGTGAAGCCTGCATACAAAAGGGCATCTCACACCTAGCATATCCATGTCTCAACATGATGGGTGACATCAGCCTAAACTTCTCATCCAAATAATGGGTAATGCAGCTGACATTATGGCTGAACCTCTTCTGCATACTGACTTCACTACATATGTCACTCTATGTGATAACTATCACAACCCTCACTCAATGCCATTTGTAAATGTTTTTTGCAAATATTGAACTCATGTGCCAGAACCGAATGTGTACACTAGGTTCTAAACAAAGTTGCAAAAGGTCACAAGTATGTGTAACATACTGGTTGCTACAGTCCTAGGTACCCTATTCCCAATCACATGGCAGTCTTTGAGGGTGGGGTGGGAAGAACAACCAACAATCCCAGATTCAATGCACACCCAGGAGTGTATAGAAAGGTCAACAAGTATTTGCCTCCACACACAAAACCAATGAAGGGCTAGCAACAAATTGGAGTCAGCCAAACCTTGTCCTATCCAAGGTCCACACATGTCAAAATGCACTGACTTCGGCCAACATCACATACTACCAGTGAGGCATATTTTAGCACACACACAGAGAAGCAAGAACACCCATGATCATGAGTAGAATTAACACCAAGGCCATTGCACTCTAGTCCCACACACTTCTAGTTCAACTTGTGGAAGTACATGCCCCCGGAAGATCCAACCTACAGTGTACTCAGTCCATCCTCAACTAGGGAAGCTGCATATTTAAGACAAGCCTTTTGCAGAAGCTATCTGGGAGAATGTCAGTCTGAAATGCAGACTCAGTCCAAGCCAAGTCCCAGAGCAACTCTTACAACTCTTACTGCTACAGTTACACACCCTACTACACACATGCAGTGGCCAGGACAGTCATGTGGTGTCAAAGATACACCTCCATTAGTATGCCCCAACAATATCGAGGTGCATTCATCTCATCATGTGCATCCCAGAGAGACATCCAAAAGCTGGTTACTTGAGGACTGCATGACCCCTCAAACTCAAACAGGCTATGTGGTCATTTTCAACACACACCAACCAGACACACATGTGACATATGTGTGGACAACATAGCTAACTTCAATTGACTTGAAGGCACCACTCATTTATAGCATCATATTGGGTTTACAAATTTCTGTCTAGCTATGGCTTCTGCATATGTAGGTATGATGTTTCAACATCCATTTTTCACTGGCTATTATGACCTGTAGAGTTCAAATAGAGGCATTAACGTGTCGCTTGTCTGACACAAAGGCAACACTACGTTACACACAGCTACAGGCATCCGGTATGTGTAGAAAACATGAGCTATCTGACTGCTAGCATTTGTCTCAACAAAGAGGGGGATCGGGAGAATTAAAGGTCCAGTGTACATGCTCCCTATACATGTAATCAATAACAAAGGTACACTGTTCCTGACTATAGGGTGAACAGTTAAAGTTTAGGAGCTAGAACCCTCACACACCCAAGAAGGGTGTCATGCTTCATCATCGGGAAGCTCCTCGTCAGACCGGCTGGTGCAATGTCTGACGGGCTCCCCTTTCGGGGGCTCTTTGCCGGAGATCTTTTTTTGGTGTGTGGTGGCTGCCGTTGAAGTTGTGGAGGTCAGACACTCTAAATGGCAGGAGAGTGGAAAGGATTTAAGATTGATTAGAAACCCCTGAACTTATTCTGTTTAATATCTAACCAGAGGGGTTACGATCAAGATTAAAAACAGACTTCCAGGGTGAGCACGCCTGTGGGTAGGTGTCTCAAATTGAAGACTCCGATAGAAAAAAGCTATTGGCTGGATCGTGCTACTCCCTAAGGGGCCCCCCATACGAAGAGGGCGGGCGACTTTTTTTGTTTCAGAATACTGACGAGACAGTTCACATAAATGTAAGTGACTGCTACTTAGTTTTCATACACATAATTAGATAGTGTTTTCTTTCTTTTTGTATATAGCCAGGAGAAGTCCAGTTTGATGTAGGTCCTGATGAAGCGTTAGAGGATCTTCCACGACCAATATTACGCGAAACATGTTGACCAGACCCTAGGGGGCAGGTGACAATTTCCCAGTACTCCAGGCTTTCTTAAGTGGTTGAGCATTATTCTCGATTTCCACTTAATAGTGTTTTTAATCTTGATCGTAACCCCTCTGGTTAGATATTAAACAGAATAAGTTCAGGGGTTTCTAATCAATCTTAAATCCTTTCCACTCTCCTGCCATTTAGAGTGTCTGACCTCCACAACTTCAACGGCAGCCACCACACACCAAAAAAAGATCTCCGGCAAAGAGCCCCCAAAAGGGGAGCCCGTCAGACATTGCACCAGCCGGTCTGACGAGGAGCTTCCCGATGATGAAGCATGACACCCTTCTTGGGTGTGTGAGGGTTCTAGCTCCTAAACTTTAACTGTTCACCCTATAGTCAGGAACAGTGTACCTTTGTTATTGCTAGCATTTGTCTTCCCACACATTGTGCAACAATCACCCAGTAGGTTTCCCTAGCATTACACACAGTCAGCTACTTATCTAGCAGATTGGGTAACAATCATCACATGTCCCCACACAGCTTTCAATTATTCACATGTAATTGATTTGTACTCACCAACATGGCCACCAATCCTGATTCCCAGGTGGTCCAGCAGATCCTGCTCCCTGGATATCAGATCAGCCCAGCGGTGCTTGAGTTGATGGTCATTCCTCAGGCTACCGTAGACCCGGACCAAGTGATGGCGCACCTTCCCCCACCGGACTTTACGTGCCTCCGTGTGATACCCCTGTATCACACGGCCACCAGCCTCCAGCATGAGTGGGAGGAAATGGCAAACAAGCCATATAAAGCCCCCCAATTCCTCCTCACCCATCCTGCCAAGCCATGGCCTACCTGACATCTCTGCACTTATAAAGGTGAAAAAGTTGGAACAAAAAGGAAAAGGGGGAAATGGGGAAAGGTAGAGTAGTGAAAAATAAAGGAAACTTAAGAATAAGAGCTCAACTAACCCCAAATTTAAACTACCCAGAACAGACTCCCACAGACAATAAAAGAAACACTGGACTTGACAAAAGTATACAAAACAGACTCAGACAATATTCAACAACAACACAATGATCACAAAAGCACAATAGAGAAGGTACACTGGACACAAAAGCACTAAAACACAGGATAACACTTTCCACACAGCCACACAGTCTAGAATAATCTGAGACTGCAAAGTGAAAGTGAAAGTACACCCACAGTACAGAATCTGTAAACAGGATATCCTATTACATCACATCCTGCATAAAATGGCCGCCGTTTTTATTTTTCCGTTATGCGTCATATTTTCACGCATACAGATTGTGCGTCATATTTTTTGACGCATAACAGTGCACAAAATGCAGAGTCAAATATTTTTTCAACATTGTTCCCTTATATTTGTGTGAGGCTTATTTTACAGTTCTAGAGTTGAAATTTATGCCGCTGGCAAATATGATGACCAGATATGAAAATTAATTTTGACTCTGCAGAATGTGCACTCCTGTACGTCAAAAAATTATGACGCCCAAGCTGTATGCGTGGAAATATGACGCATCATCGAAAATATGGTGGCCATGTAATTCTTCTTATTAATATATTAATTTCTAAATGATATTTTTTGACTCTGCATTATGTGCACTCCTGTACGTCAAAAAATTATGACGCCCAAGCTGTATGCGTGGAAATATGACGCATCATCGAAAATATGGTGACCATGTAATTCTGCTTATTAATATATTAATTTCTACATGATATTTTTTGACTCTGCATTATGTGCACTCCTGTATGTGAAAAAATTATGACACCCAAGCTGTATGCGTGGAAATATGACGCATCATCGAAAATATGGTGGCCATGTAATTCTGCTTATTAATATATTAATTTCTAAATTATATTTTTTGACTCTGCATTATGTGCACTCCTGTACATCAAAAAATTATGACGCCCAAGCTGTATGCGTGGAAATATGACGCATCATCGAAAATATGGTGGCCATGTAATTCTGCTTATTAATATATTAATTTCTACATGATATTTTTTGACTCTGCATTATGTGCACTCCTATGGTTAAAAAAGTTATGACGCCCAAGCTGTACGCGTGGAAATATGACGCATTTTGAGAAATATGTCTTAAATTAGTCAGATTGTGAAAGGAATTTTGTCATGACCAATCGGTGCTAAGTGATACACATTTGGGGTTAGCTATGACACATGTCCCTTATAGGATGTATAGAAGGCATTCACAGTGTAATAGTAATGATTGCTCAAAATGGTTATTACCCATAATTGTACACATATTTTGGGTAATTGCTGATGGCTAATTTGAAATGATGAATGGGATACCAGGATGTATTCCTTCGCAACAATGTGTCCACATTTATCACGGTAATCCAATTATCTATAGTCCAAACAGGTTGTGCAATTGTCACTTACACTTTTTATGGGGGTAACCATCTACTGATTTTGAATTTGTGTATCTTATATGTGTTTTACTTTTGACATGTATGCCACACATGCGCCTTATGCATGTGTGTACTTCACATGTGCATATTTCATGTATATTTGGGGGGCGGTATAGGTGGACTTAGGCCCCCAGCACCCTAGGGTTTGCCCTTCCAGATTTGCTAATTTATCCAAGGGTTTCATTTATTCAGTAATGCTAAACCTGCAGCAGCAGGCTCATGGAAGGCAATAGGGTATTATTCACTGTTTGCCATTCACTAATCCTATTTGCACATTTGACGTTTGCCCTATTGATTATTTGGAGCAATCTGACATACCATTTTGCATTGAAATGTTTTTCTAAATCTCGGCGTTCCTCATGTGCTGATGACAAATAGGTTGTTGATGTACGTGGCCCTTCATGCATTACCTGGTTTAGTGGCATGTTTCATTCTTCCTGCTAGGTTCCAACTGGGACACTACTGTGATCGGCTGCTTGCAAATATTTGGTTGATAGGATGGCACATGTTTATATGTGTGGTCCAATGTAGATCCACTATCAACTGTCTGGGTGTATGTTGTCACTGTAACTTCCAGGTCTCCTCATGAGTTAGTGGCAGCTAATCTTGTTCTAATTGGGCATTGTTTGTAGCAAAAATGGAGAGAAGCCATTGAGGACATGGTCACCTACACATGGATGGTCCCACCCTGTCACTGAACACGTGTAATGAGACTTTCAAATGAGCTACATGTTTGTGCTGAGTGAGAGAATGTCTCAGGTGTCTGGATCAGATATGTGTCATTGCCACATTTGTACTCCTGTTGGCCTCTGTGGATGGTAATGTATCATGTAACATCATAGCCTCTGTGCAGACATTTGTGGTGTATATTTTTTGTGTGATGAGTGTTATGTCATTATTGCTCAATGAGACAACATTCTTCTTCAGCAATTTCAAACTAAAGATGGGCAGAAATGAATAGGCCAAACCATGATGTGGTGTTTGTTATCTGTGTTTATTTACAATTGTGCATTAAGTGGTGATATAAGAAATTATGAAAATAAATTATTTACAATCTGTTGGCGCCTACGCACTCCAGCAGCCGTGTTTGGTTGTTCCCCCTCCTGTTGCAGGCCAGCATCCTCCTCTTCGTCGTCTTCAGGCATGTCTGGGTCTGGTTCGAGGAGGGGAATGTTCCTTTTTACACAAATGTTGTGCAATATGGCAAAAGTGAGTATGATCCTACAGACCATCTCTGGGGAATATAGTAGGCTACCGCCAGTGATGTCAAGGCAGCGGAACCTTGACTTGAGGATCCCAAAGGTCCGCTCAACAATGCTGCGTGTCCTCTTATGGGCATCATTGTATGCCCGCTCTGCAGCAGTAGTCGGGTTCCCAAATGGTGTCATTAGCCAAGGCTGGATGCCATACCCCTGATCAGCTGAAAGAAAAACACAGAATGGGATCATGTAGATGTAGGAGGCACTCTTGTAAAGACCTTTAATGGCAGTAGTTGTCTTGTGTTGTCTGTGACTCTTTTGTGTACTAATGTGAAAACCTATACTTGTAGGCTAAAACTTTTGCATTGTGTTTTTTCCTTGGCTGAGCAAGTGTTTGTTAGCTAACCGTTTGTCAGCAGTATGTTTTGGGAATTGCAATCGAGTGTGTCCTCCCTAGCATTGTGACTTGTGATACAGGTGTCCGTGTGTCTTCACTGGGGGTGACATAATAGTTCCATGCAGAGTTAAAATTGAAAGTGTCGTTAACACGTTCATATGAAAGTACCCTGGACATCCCATACCTTTAGACTTATGCAGTGTATTAATGTACAGGTTATTGTGACACTTACAATTTGCAAGGTGACATTTAGGCAACCACACTCATTAATGTCTTCACATTAAGCTGTACAGTAAATTCTAATGTGTGAGAGGTTCAATGGTGAGTTAAGAAACATGGCTAGTGATGTGAGGACCTCAGTGTGTTCCTGTCGACATGTTGCTGTTGTGGTGTATGTGTTGTGTGTCCTAGAGGGTTGCTGTGCAGTGTGTATATAAGTAGATTTCTGTACTTACCAACAAGTATTCCAGTGCCATACCGTCCATCCTGGAAGTGTTGGTTGATGGTAGAGTGACGAAAGATGAAGGAGTCATGTACACTCCCAGGATATTTAGCCACATTGTTGCTGATCAATCCTTGGTGATCGACTATGGCCTGCACGTTGATGGAACGTGTGTGCTTCCTGTTGCGGTAGAGGTGTTCTGTTGCAGCAGGTGGCACAAGGCGTACGTGTGTGCAGTCGATTGCACCAAGGACGTGTGGGAAGCCACTGATGGCGTAGAACCCCTGTTTTGTTTCCTACTGCTTCTGCAGTGTGTTAGGGAAGCAGATGTGGAGGGGTGTCAGGCGAATGATGGCATCCAGTACTTTTGGCAGAAATGCGGAGAATGATGGTTGTGATATTCCGCCAACCAGGGCACCAGTTGTCTGAAACAAGCCACTTGCCAGCAGGTGAAGTACGGCAAGCAGCTTTGTTTCTGTTGGGATGGTGTGGGGTGTCACTAAAGTGGGGGCCAACTGCTGTTCAGTATTTCTCAGCAGCTGCTGAATGGCCTGCCAGTTCAACCGGTACCTCTGTATGATGTCGTGTACCCTGAGGCCATGCAGGGTTGCTCTTGGGCGGAATATCCTCTCCTGCCTTCTGCGCTGCCTTTGGGGTCCCTGCTGTTGTTGTTGTAGCTGCTGTTGTTGCTGCAGGGCTCTGTGTCTACGTGCACGCTGGATAAAAATCACCTCCATGTCTCCCTGTTGCTGCTCTGCTGCTCTGTTGTTTGTTCTGTGTGTTCTGATTAAATACAGGTGTGTTTGCCCCATTTTAACGCCTGCCCTGACCCAGGCGTTAAATTTTGACGCACATCGGCCTTTGCGTAATTTTTTTGCTCCGCCTCCCGGCCGAGAGTCATTTTTACCCGGAAGCACAAATACGACGCACGGCCGTGTGCGTCGTTTTTTGGACAGGAACGCCTACCCTGCATATCATTAACGCAGGGCGGGTTGCCGCATCCAGAAAATGACGCACATTGCGGATTTTTATCGTCCGCGGGCTCGGGCGTCAGGGTTTAAATATGGGGCAACGTTTGCGCTGATTGTGCGTCAAAAATTTTGACGCACATTCGGCGCAAACGGAGTATAAATATGCCCCTATGATGTAGAGGGTAGGAACACCTTAACAGCCTTAGGGGATCCCCATGGGCTCACCTACTCTATCATGAAGGACACCCAACTCACAAAATGTGGTCTCACCCAGAGCAGTACACTGAAAAGTTTAGGTTCCTTAAGAAGTTGGATTTCCATTCTTGGCTAGAATGTGTGGATTCATTTTTGCAGAGCACTGGATAGGTGGATAAAGGGCAGCAAGGTAACAGATTATGAGGGGGCTGTACAATTTGATTGCATCGGAGCACGTGAATAGTCTTTGTTTTCCAGAGCTGCACCAGCATCTGTTGATAGCAAGCTGAGTGACCACAGGGAGCTTGCCCCGGAAGCGGACCGCTGGGAGAGTACAAGGGTCCATGAGAGGTATCGGGGAGACTCCGCCATGGGTGGGCATGGTCTCATCAGAAGAACTCCACACACTCCGGGGCCTCCACGGACCCATGCCCCAATCACGTCTTCAACACAGCTGCAGCCACCATCGCCCCCAAGCTCCGCCTCACCATCAACTGCTCACTAGCTGCCGCCACCTTCCCCAGTGACTGGAAACACAACAAGATCAACCCTCACCTCAAGAAACCCTCAGCTGACCCCACCAACCTCAAAAACTTCAGGTCTCATCTCCCTACTTACATTTCCTGCGAAAGTCATAGAAAAAACAGTCAACAGCCAACTCACCATATTATTAGAAAGCCACAACATCCTCAACATCTCTCAATCTGGATTCAGGTCAAACCACAGCACCGAAACAGCCGTCTTGTCCTCAACAGACAACATCCGCTCCTTACTGGACAAGGGAGAGATGGCAGCACTCATCCTACTTGACCTCTCGGCCACGTGCAACGCAGTCTCCCATCACACCCTGATAAGAAGACCCCACAAAGCCGGCATTAGAGACAAGGCTCTCGACTGGATCCAATCCTTCCTCTCTGGCAGAACGCAATGAGTGAGACTCACCCCTTCCTCACAGAACCCACACCCACCACCTGTGGAGTGCCCCAAGGATCCTCCCTCAGCCCCACGCTGTTCAACGTCTATATGGCCCAGCTAGCTACCATTGTCAGAAGCTACAGAATAAACATCATCTCCTATGCCAACGACACCCAACTCATCCTCTCCCTCTCCAACGAACCAGACAAGGCCAGACTCAACTTCCATGAGGGCATGAAAGCAGTGGCCGACTGGATGAGAGATAGCTGCCTTCAACTCAATACAAACAAGACCGAGGTACTCATCCTGGGCCCTCAACCCAGTGCATGGAACGACTCCTGGTGGCCACCCACCCTTGGAAACCCACCCACCCCAGCCAGCCAAGCCCGCAACCTCAGAATCATCCTGGACCCGACCTCAGCATGAACCATCAGATCAACTCAGTCACCTCTACCTGCTTCTGCACCCTCCTCCTCCTACGCAAGACCTTCAAATGGAATCCCCTCGAGCATAGAAAGACCATCAAACATGCCCTCACTACCAGCAGACTGGACTACGGCAATGCACTCTACACCGGAATCAGCAAAAAACTCACCCGCATATTGCAAAACATCCAGAACGCCCCTGCCACGTTGATCCTTGACCTACCCTGACACTGCTGTTGTGTAGCCATTTTAGTTATAACCCCATGCACGTTATTTTAACACACTAGGCAGCTGTGCACTCTAACCTAGATATATTTTATTCGGCTTCGTTTTATTATTATTACAATAACCATTTTTGCGGTCTTATTTTATTTTCATCTGTCTAACTGTTTTTGCCTAGGCCAGCACTCTGTTCTCAAACAAGACATTCTTGATCACTCTGTGCTTCTTCCAAGGCTACAGCACAGTACATTGCCGGTGAATGTGGTAGAAGTTTAGTCTCCATCATTTGTAGAAAACACATATCCTTACGTAGGGACATTTTCTCAGAACATCAGCTGTGTTGTTATAAAAACACTTCCTTGTCGATTACACGTTAGAGGGAGATTCCAGCCAGAGAACCACGACTGTATGCTGATTGCCGAATGCTTCACTACAGATGCTAGTGCAGACCGCAGACCTTTGCTCAGGTATGGGGGATGATGTTTTCCCAGGGGAACCTAAAGGACAGAATTAGAGCTTAACATGCTGTGCTCAATTATAACCTAGATAGGCAATGATCCATTGAACATAGGCCCTCGCCAAGGTTGAACTGCCGGGTGGCCGCCAATGGGGGCGCACTCCAGTGGGGACTATTTTGAGATCCCCGCTGGGCTGGCGGGCAGAAAACTGGTTTCTGCCGGCCGGCCCAGCGGGGATCTCGGCCGCAACACGGCGGTGTTGCGGCTGTGTGACGGGTGCAATTGAACCCGTCGTGCAAAGCTGCATGGTGCCGTGGCAGGGGGCCCCTGCACTGCCCATGCCAGTGGCATGGCCACTGCAGGGGCCCCCAGGGGCCCTGCGACTCCCCTTTCTGCCAGCCTTTTCATGGCAGTTCAAACCGCCATGAAAAGGCTGGCGGGAGGGGTACTCTTAATCCCCTGGGCAGCGCTGCACTGGGGGATTTAAACCGCCGAGACTAAAGTGGCAGGAAACCGCCAGTCCCGGTGGTGCGACCGCGGTGCTTCCAACACAGTCGTAATTCCCCAGGAAGCACCGCCAGCCTGTTGGCGTGATTCCGTCAAAACAGCCCTAGCGGACAAAGACCGCCAGGGTTGTAATGACCCCCATAGTGACAATATGATAGCGTTGTTTTTATGCTTCACTCTTCTCGTCACAATTTTAATACTGTCATTTTGTGTCATCCTAGTTATTGCAGCTCACGCTTTGCTATCTACGATGCAGTCATTTTTATTAAACTCATTATTGAAACATATACTGCTTCTGCCAGTCATTTATATATGAGACTAGATTGCAAATGAGAGAACCGGATGAGACCTGAGTGACCACAACTTCCTTGAGAAGCCTAATATGTCATGCGCCCGGCTGCCCAATCATCACTATCCTTTGGAAGGGGTGAGGCACTGCTAGTTAGCTGGAGCAAAACCCGGATTGGAGCGACAGGTGTCACCCGCAGTGGGTTAGACTCAGTAGAATAATGAGAGCCTACGCGACACTGCCACATCTCACCACACCTACGCACGCTGCACTGGCTCCCCATTGAGAAAAGAATCACTTTCAAAATCCTCACCTACGCACACAAAGCCCTTCAAAACACCGGACCTGCCTACCTTAACCAGCGACTCAACTTCCAAGTACCCCACAGGACCCTACTGCTCAGCCAAGCTCTCTCTCGTAGAAGTACCCCGCATCAGATAAACCAGAACAGGAGGACATTCCTTCTCCTACTTTGCCGCCAGCCACCACCACCTGGAATGTCCAACCCATACACATCAGACAAACCACCTCCCTCCCTGCTTTATGAAGGAACTGAAGCCATGGCTTTTTTAATCCTTCTCCGGTACACTCTACACCCACCCCAGCACCTTGAGACCCTAATGGGTGAGTAGCTGTGCTTTATAAACTCTGATTGATTGATTGATTGAAGTTAGGGGCAATGGTAAAAAGGGAGAGTTGTCTAAGGTTCCCTAACCTAGTTCCCGGGGTAAGGATTTCCATCCCCCAGGTGAGAAGAAGCCTTGGCTCTCACAAGTGTTATGTACAGGAGGGTCACATAAGTGGGGATCCCAAGTAGACACCGGCACTCACTGGTGCACAGTCACAGGGGTTGGCCAGTGTAGTGTTTGGGGAGTAGTTGGTTCCAGGAAAAGAGTGGGAGTCAGCTGAGATGACCCTTGTCTTGCTATGGGACAATGAGATGGTCCAGAGGACCCTCGTGACTGAGAACACTAAGAAGTACAGGCAGTGGGTGACCATCAAAGGACAGAGGGTGAAGGCTAGGAGAGATACAGAAGCCAGTGTGACTACTTTCAGGTGTCACCTAGTGTCTGAATAGCCGGTGGCCCCCAATTTGTTTCAACAAGTAGTTGCTGTGGACAACTCTGAGAACCAGCACAAGGTGGCACAACTTCCCTTTGAATAGGTGGGGTCTTAGGTTCCTTGTGGGTAGCTGTGAGTCCAACCATGCCTGTTGATGGTCTACTAGGTAACGACCTGGAGGATTCCCCTTGATGTGAGGTGGAACACAGGTCACACTTGGAGATGGTGGGTCCGCCTAAGTGAGCATGCATGACCACTTAGTCTATGGCAGGCAATAAGGGTGATCAGGAAAACCTGAAGCCTGAAAAAAGTGGCCCAGGTGCCTGCCAGGAAGAAGAAGACCAGGGGTCATGGGAAACCCACTCCAGAAGTTCCCACTGTCCGGGAGGAGGGTAAACCTGAGGGGGACACCCCAGAACCTACAGGGGAGCAGGTGGCCAAACTGGGGATGTGCCTGAGCTGACCCATTTGCAGCCAGAAAGGGGTCCCAACAAGGATGAGTTTTACGAGGTGCAGAAGGCATGCCCTTCTCTTGAAGGACTGTGTCCGCAGGCAGCAGACCAGGCAGTTTACAAGGAGTCTGGATTACATTGGATCTACAGGGAGAATGGTCTCCTGTATCGTGAGCCGAAGGTTGCTGATCCTGGGGCAGCATGATTGCTGGTGATACCCAAGTGCTTCAGAACCTTCCTACAAGGTCTGGCTCATGAAGTGCCTGTGGCAGGACATTTGTGGCAAGGCAAAACATTTGAGAGGATTATCACCCACTTTTAGTAGCCCTGAATGCGACGGCACTCTGATGTACATTGTAGGTCTTGACAGACTTGTCAGGCAAGTGGCAACAGGGGGGGGAGATGCAAGGCTCCTCTCCAACCATTCCCCATCATGAGCACCGCTTTTGACCAGGTCAGGATTGACATTGTGTGGCCTCTGGAAGCCAAGGCAGCCATGTGCCACAGCTACATCCTGATCCTGGTGGACTGTGCCACGCGGAACCCGGAGGCTCCCCTTATGAGGTCAGTACCGTCACCTGTGGTTGGCCGGGCATTTATGGGGCTCTTTTCCTGTATGGGGTACCCCAAGGAGGTCGTATCCCACCGGAGTGCCAACTTTATATCCACATATGAAGTATCTATGGAAGAAGTGTAGGGTGACCTACAAGTTTACCACTCCTTACCACCCCCAAGAAAATGAGTTGGTTGAAAAGTTCAACTGTACCCTGAAAGGCATGATTATGGCTCTGTCAGGCTCCATGAGTCGAGAGTGGAATGTCCTCTTTCCATGTCTTCTGTTCACATACAGGGTGGTACGGCACAAGGGACCTGGCTTTAGCCCCTTTGAGCTGTTGTATGGGCATCCTGTAAGAGGACCTCTTAGCCTGGTGAAAGAAGGCCTGAAGAAAGCTCACAGTAGCCCCCCCCCCCCCCCCGGGACATATTTCGCTATGTGCTGGCCTTCAGAAACTAGACCACTTCAGGAAACTCAATCAGGCAAACCTGGAAGCAAACCAGAAGGATGTGAAGTAATGGTATGACCAGAATGCCACTCTGGATGGCCAGAAAGTGTGGGTCATGGCCCCAGTAGAGCCTCCTGCTGTTCAGGACAAGTGGACTGGGACTTTTGAGGTGGTGGAGCGCAAGAGTAATGTCACCTACCTGGTGGAAATGTAAACTCCAAGGAATGTTTTGGAGGTCATACATGTGAACCAACTTAAACCACAGTTTGTGAGGTCTTAACAGACCATGCTCTTGGCAACAGATGATGGCATGGAGCCGGAGAGTGAAACTCTACCTGACCTCCTGTCTGTCGAAGAGTAAGATGGTCTCTGGCGGGTGTGAACCTCTCCCCAACACTGACCCTGGGACAACAGAAGGACACTTTCCAGTTGCTGGGGCAGTATGCCTCTCTGTTTTCCAGGACCCCAGGAGTCACCCATTTCGGTACCCATGAAGTGAACACTGGGGACAGTGTACCCCTGAAACATAGAATCTACAGGGTGACTGACACAGTCAAAGCCAGCATCAAGTAAGAGGTCCCCATGATGCTAGTGTTAGGAGTGATAGAGTTCTACAGCAGTCCTTGGGCCAGCCCAGTGGTCTTGGTCCAGGCTGCTGCCCCAGGTGCCACCCCTAAACTGAGATTCTATATTGACTACTGTCACTAAGACTGATATGTACCCCATTCCCAGAACTCATGAGCTCATAGATCGGCTAGGAGCTGCCAAGTTCCTAAGTACATTTGACTTAATGTCTGCGTACTGGCACATTGCTTTGACAGAAGGGGCCAAAGAGAGGTCAGCGTTTTCAATGCCAGAGGGGCACTACCAAATGCCTCTGCCACATTTCAGAGGTTGGCCAACCAGGTCTTGGCTGGGGTGGATGATTTGGATGACACTGCAGTGTTCAGCTTCAGCTGGGAGGATCACTTGTATCGTCTCTGTGAAGTCTTGAAGGACCTGCAAAAGGCAGGTTTCATTATTAAGGCCAACAAGTTCCAGATAGGCAGGAGTCAGTGGTATACTTAGTCCACCAGGTGGAGAGCGGACAGGTGGTACTCCTACAATCCAAGATTGACACTATTTTGGCTTGGGAACCCCCCAAGACCCAGATAGAGGTGAGAGCCTTTTTAGGACTCACTGGTTATTATGGGAGATTTGTCAAGGGTTATGGCACCATTTTTCCCACTTGACAGAGCTGACTTCCAAGAAGCAGCCCAAAAAAGTGACCTGAACTGAGGCTTGTCCGACTGCTTTTGATGTCCTGAAGGCAGCCATGTGCACGGCACCCTTGCTGAAGGCACCCAGCTTCTCCAAGGAATCTGTTGTGCCGACTGATGCTTCAGAGCTGCATGGTGTGGGGGCAGTTCCAGCACAGCTAAATGAAGATGATCTAGACCAGCCTGTAGCCTTCATTATCTGGAGATTACTCCCCAGGGAACAGAGGTGGAGCACAATTGAAAGAGAAGCTTTTGCTGTGGTCTGGGCACTGAGGAAGCTAAGACCCTACTTGTTTGAGACTCATTTCTGGGTTCAGACAGACCACAAGATCCTTAGATGGTGGATGCAGATGAGGGGTGAGAACCCAAAACTATTGAGGTGGTACATCTCCCCCTCAGGTAATAGACTTTATGGTAAAAAAAGCCTTAGTACAGAGCATGCCAGTGCTGATGTTCTGTCCAGATTATTCTGTCTTAGTGATGAGAACTCCCCTGAGGTTGGGTAGTTCTTCCCACTCAGCTGTGCACTACAAAGACTTTCCTTTGAAGTTTGCTTACTTCATGGCAGAAATGAGTATAAGTATTGGACCCAAAACCCCAGATATTTAGAACACTTCTGGATAAAAAGGAGTCTCTGCAAAAGAGAAGAGCTTTGAGGAGGAGTACTGCACCTTTGCTGTATGTGCTTTGCTGTGGTGGCCTGCAGTTGCTGCTTTGGAGGGGAAATAGATTGGACTTTGCTCTGCATCCTACTTGTGAAGTTTCTCCACGGGCTTGGACTGAGCTTGCCTCCTTTTAAAAAGTCTCAGGGACATCAAATACTTCACCTGCCATCCTCTGGGTTCCCTGGCTGGGGACCCTGAATTGCCAAGTGGTACCCACTCCAGCTTCAGGGCCCTTGGGAGTGAAATTCGGCATAAAACAAGAAGAGACAGGCACATCGACTCCAGACCAATCAAGAACCGACTCCGTAATTCTGCCTACAATTGAAGTCATAGTCCATGTTGAAATGTGAGAACTATGACCGACACCGCAGGCCCAACACCACCAAAGCACCTCTGAAGTCCTGCAACTTTGTGAGTCCCGAGTGTCGTGCCACTGACATCCGTGACACCCAACTCTGTAGCTGTGCCTGTGGCCCCATGGTGTGACTGCAACCCCGAGAGGATGCCCCATTGTGTCTTGACCTGTTGGACTCATCCAACCTGCCGGATCATAAGGAGCCGACACCTCCGCGTTGATGCTGCCCCACCTCCGCTGCCTCTGTAAGGGACCGATGAATCACATTTCCTGCGTAGCAGTAAGGAACCAACACCTTACCTCTTGCGCAGCAGTATGGAACCAATGCCACACCGGCTCCAGTGATGCCTCACCTCCCCGACTCCGTGCCACGTCTTTGACTCTGACTTGTTTGTAAGATACTGTACCTGGGGTCCGTGCCACTCTTTGACCAGCACCACACTCCCTCGCACCAGTTGGAACTAGTGTGTATCTAAGCGCTTTAATTGCGAGTTAATCTTTAAAACTTCATATTTTTACTTGCGTATGTTGGATTTTTGTTGTTTTGGTCTTGTTTTACTTAGATGAATATTAAATGTTTCTATATAATGGTCTGGTGTCCATTTGCAGTGTTTTCACAGTAACACAGTGTGTGGGTACAAATACTTAATGTTTTGCCTCTGATGTAAGTCTGGCTGCTCATGCCAAGCTACAAAGGGGGTGAGCCGGGGTTATGTTAGGAGTGTGACTCCCTTCCCCTGATTAGTGAGGGTCCCTGTGAGAAAACAGGGCTTATTGCAGAGGCCCCCTAACCTTTTGCCCCTATTTTTCACTTTTTGCTGGTGTTTTCCTGACTCTGATGGTGCCCTGGGTACTGCTAACCATTCCCGGGCCCTGTGTTCCGTATAAAATTAATACAAATTAGGCTAATTATAATTGGCTATGTCAACCTACCTATACGTCTCTAGTAAATGGTAGGGTATGTAGGTTTAGGGACCCCAGCATAGGTAGTGCCCCCATAGGTGGCCAGTGTCATTTTACAGGCAGTCCTGCCTTGCTGGCTGCTTTTAAACTAAAGTTATGTGCAAATTCGACTTTGAAATTAAAAGTACTTCCAAGGTCTTAAACTACCTTATTTGTACATATACGTCACCCCTAAGGTATGCCCTATGTGCCTCTAGGGTTGGGTGCTATATAACTATAAGCAGGGACCTTATAAAAATTATTTAAAAGCCCTGGTGAGGTAAAACAGCCAAAACTGTTTTTCCCTCACTGTAGTGAATGGCTTCCAAAGGCTAACATAGGGAGACTTTATTTTAATTAACAAAGTCCCCATAAGAGACAGATACCTTAAGTTTGGTATCACATTAATTGTTATAATAAATCCTACAACTTGCCATTTTTAGATTTAATATAACTAGTGCAGGTAAAGGGTTTTAAAACTCTACCTAAAAGTTGCCAACTTCAGGTCTGCAGTGCCCTTCCCAGATGGGCAAGCCTCTGGCAGCCTGGCCAGGCTGCCTTGATGAGGTGTGAAGTGGCCCGGGCTGAACACAAAGGATGTGCCTGGGGGAGGAGATCTGCCTCAGCAGATGGTGAAGCAAAACAGGGGGGAGAGCAGCCAAACTGGTCTTCAAAGGCAGGGAAGGACATTTGGAGCAAGCCAGGACCTCCCTCACATTCTGCAACCCCAGACAAGTAGGTGCCCTCTTAATTAGGCTAAGAGAGGGCAAGAGAGTGGTGTGTTTAGGATTTTTATCAACACCAGTGGGTGCGCTCTAACCTCCAAAAATCACTTTCAGCCACGTTGGATGTTTGAAGAATGTTGTTCCCTGGGATTGATTTTTGCCACACTTCCCAGGAAAAGGTCATCAAAAGGGGAAGGAGCCTGCCTTTGGTGGGATAACCAGGGCCCCTCTACTTTGCGCCCAGGAGCAAGGATAAATATGGCAGAGCACTACCCACACCTGAGATCCCTACAAGGAACAAGACAAAGAAGAAGAAAGACTGCCCTGCTGAATCCCTGTCCTGCACCTAGACACAGCACTGTGAAGGACTGCACCAGCTGCACACTTGGGCTTCACCACTAAAAGGACTTTGGTGGTCATTCTGACCCTGGCGGTCTTTGACCGCCAGGGCGGAGGACCGCGGGAGCACCGCCGACAGGCCGGCGGTGCTCCAATGGGGATTCCGACCGCGGCGGTAAAGCCGCGGTCGGACCGGCACCACTGGCGGGGTCCCGCCAGTGTACCGCCGCCCCATTGAATCCTCCGTGGCGGCGCAGCTTGCTGCACCGCCGCGGGGATTCCGACCCCCCCTACCGCCATCCAGATCCCGGCGGTCGGACCGCCGAGATCCGGATGGCGGTAGGGGGGGTCGCGGGGCCCCTGGGGGCCCCTGCAGTGCCCATGTCACTGGCATGGGCATTGCAGGGGCCCCCGTAAGAGGGCCCCTACATGTATTTCACTGTCTGCTGCGCAGACAGTGAAATACGCGACGGGTGCAACTGCACCCGTCGCACAGCTTCCACTCCGCCGGCTCGATTCCGAGCCGGCTTCATCGTGGAAGCCTCTTTCCCGCTGGGCTGGCTGGCGGTCTGAAGGCGACCGCCCGCCAGCCCAGCGGGAAAGTCAGAATTACCGCCGCGGTCTTTCGACCGCGGAACGGTAACCTGACGGCGGGACTTTGGCGGGCGGCCTCCGCCGCCCGCCAAGGTCAGAATGAGGGCCTTTGTCTGTCTTCTACTGCTTCAAAAGGGACTCCCTGTTTGCTACAGGTGCAAAGGAGCTGACAAGAGTCCCCTGCATCAAGTCCAGCAAGCAGAGCCCAGCCGACCAGCGTCCAGTGGCCATTTGAGAATTCTGACGAGGTGCATTCTGGGAATTGTAGTCCCAACTCCCAAGGAGCACCTCAGAGCTTCTGGAACCTTGGATCAAGTTGTGGATACTTCAAGGACCCAAAGAGGACTCCTGGGAGAAGATATAGAAGTTTGGGGATGTTTGGAGCAACTCCATAAGTTGAAGAGGTGCATTGTAGGAGTTGTGGTCACAGAACCCAGGAGACAAACCAGAGTCTCTAAATCCTTGTCTGGTGCTGTGGACCACTTTCCTGAATCAAGAAACACTTCTGAAAGTAAGTGTAACAGTGTTTCCTCACGATTGGCATGAACTCTGGACTTTGTCCATTTCCAGTGTGACCGTTTTTTAACTCTTTGAGCGCCAGTTGCTTCTATACGTTGGAAAACATTCTTTAAAAATTCATATCTCCCATTCCCCTTATCCCATTTTAATCATTTTGATGTCATTTTAAAAATAGAATTATAATCTATTTTTATAAATTGGTGTTGGATTTTAATTGTATTTTGTGTTTTACTTATTTACTGTTTATTGATTTTTAAATTCTTTACACACTTTTCTCCTAAGCTAAGTCTTGTCACTTGTTGCCAAGCTACCTAGGGTTGAGCTCGGTTTAATTTATTGAGACCTAGACGGACCTAAGTTGGGGTTAGTGGCCTATTGCTAGGTGTAGGTACATACCTGCCCTTACAAATAATCCACTTTCCAACAGTCCCTACTTGGACAGGGTGTAAACTGACTGCAAACTAGAGACCCCATTTCTAAAACTTAATATATGGGAGAAATATGCTAGTGGATGGAGTTTCCCAGTCTCTGGATGTCTTCCTGAAATAACCCCTCCCATTGCAACTTGAGAGGCATCTGCTGCAACTATAAATGGTCTTGTAGTGTCTGGATCTTGCAGGATGGGTACACTAATAAATAGACCTTTCAACTGTTGAAAGCCTCTTCTTTGTATCGGAGCATTGAAACTTAGCTATATTTATTAATAATAACTGGGAAATGGGAGCTGCCAGTGCAGAAAAGTGGTCAATTAACCTACTTTGAATAAAAGCAAATCCCAAGAAGCTTTGTACCTCTTTAACATATTTCGGTGTCTTTCATTGAACAATGCTGATACCTTTTGGTGGATCATACAAACATCCTGTGCTGGCAAGATGTAGCCTAGAAAAGACACTTTGGGAACATAAACCTCACATTTTTTTGATTCCACAGTTTGTTGTCTTGTAGTCATTTTAAAATACCCTTGACATGTTTTCCATGTTCTGACATGGAGGAAGAAGAATCTAAGATGGCATCATGTAAGCCACTCCACAGATATCCAAACATTCTCCCATGACCTCATTAATAAAAAATTGGAAAGGAGCACGGGCATTGCACAGCCCAAAAACCAAGACAAATATTCATATCACCCATACTTTGGACAGAAGGCAGTCTTCCACTCATCACCTTCTCTGATGCATACCATTTGGTAAGCGCCCCTAAGGTAGAATTTCGTAAACACCTTAGCGTCCTTGACTTTATCCAACAAAAATAGAATTAAAGGTAAGGGGCAACAGTTTTTAACAGTCACCTCATTGAGCACTCTATAATTGATGCATGTTCACAGTTGTTCCATCCCTGTTTTGATACAAAAAACAAGGGAGAAGAAGCTTGGGACCCGGACAGCCTGATAAACCCAGTACGAAGCATCTCATCAAAGAATTCCCTCAGATAAACGTTCTCCTTTTCTTTTACAACATAAAGTCTACTGCAAGGAATGAAAGCTCCTGAGAGGAGATCTATCCAACAATGATAGGGCCTATGTGGGGGAAGACTTGTTGCCTTTTGTTTGTGAAATACAAATGCCCAATCTTGATAACAGGTGGGAAAAGGAAAGGAGAACTGTCCCCATTATTCGTGGATCATGAGATTCAGTGACAAGAGAAAAACACCTCTTCTTGCAAAAACCAGAATAAAAAGTTAAGCAATGTTTTTCCCAGTTAATTTCTGGGTTCTGAAACTCCAACCAAGAAATACCCACTATAGCTTGAAACTGACGGACTTGGATTAATTCAAATCATATTTTTTCCTTATGTGTCTTCTGAATACATCACAACATGTCACCAGTGGAGTGTGTGAAGGGACGAGATTTCAAAGCACTACCATCACTCGTCTTAACTTCATCCACCTTATCCTTAGGCAAGATTGAAAGTCCACAATGAGCGGCCAAGGGCTCATCCGTGAAATTTCCAGTTGCTCCTGAATCAATTGACAACTGAAAACACACAGAGCCCTCAACTCAGGTCAATTGAGCAGTGACATAAAAATATTGGTACATACGGATTAAAGTAACCTGGGCTAGAACTTTTGAGGCTAAAGAAGCCTGAAACACTTGCATCCAAAAGTCTCAGGTCAACTAGTTTCCCGACTTGCCTTTTCTTTTTGGCTATAGCGGACATTCCCCCAAAAACATTTCCCTTTTTCCACAGTATATACATAGTTCCATATCCAAACACCTTTGTCATTTTTCCATGGTTAATGGGTCTTTGACATGCCCTATCTTCATAGGCTCAGAGTCCTCACTGGATTTTTCTGGGTCTGTCTTTTTTTCCCGAACCACAAAGACTTTAGCATCGGACCTCCCTCTTTCTTGGTGGTGTTCAGAGAGAGGGTGATCTGGTTTCACCACTAAATCTGTCAAATCATTATAGTTTTTGGGGAATCTATAACTTGAGCTAAAAGGTCTTTTAGCTCATTTTTAAGTTCTTGGTAAAAAGAAGAGCTCTTTTTTATTTTAGGGCCACCCTGCTTCTGCCATAAATCTATTAAAACTGTATATATAGGTAATAAGCGCTTTACTGCCTTGACGTAGCTTTATTGGCTTGGTGTCCACAGATTGCATAAAAGAATGATGATCAAACATCTTCTTTAATTCAGCAATAAATGTTGAATAGTTATATAATTGGCCCTTTTGACTAAAGGAATGGACTAAGTAGCTGCGGTGTCACCACAAATATAATATTACAAAGGCTACCTTTGACTGCTCACTTGGAAAACACACTGGTTTACACATAAGGTGTAATTGACAGTGATTCACAAATGATGCAAATTTATCAGGATCCCCAGAAAACCATTCAGGAGAAGACAAAGGAATGGTAGAGAGAGCTTGACTTGAATGATGGAAGTGATCGAACCCTGATATGCATCCCTTGAAGAAAAATGAGTGAACGTGTCAGCTGATGATTGTACTCACATGGACCTGCATTTACTATTCCCTGTAATGCATCAACTCTATAATTTAAGGCCTGGGTTTCTTTCTGCAAGTTACCTATTATATGAGCCAAGTCTGCCAAGGAACTGACTTGTACCTCCTTTTCACTCAGGCTAACACTCCATGTGGACTTGCCATACTGTTAGGATCTTATGAATACTTTTCGAATGAGTGAAATGTGGTCACAAGAAGAGGTCCCAACCTCCTCATCAGACAGGAAGACCTAACAATGTCAAAGTCAAACCTGACCAATGGGTAAGAGGGGAAGGAGGGAAAAGAAAAGGAAAAGGTGTCTTCAAAGTCCATTGCGTCCTACTTCTGGGCCACCCATGGTCCTTGCATTCTCACCTGTAAAATAAACAAGACAATGTTTAACATTTCAAATACGTGAGTGTTAAAACCCCTTCACTGGGACCCATCAGCCCTTTTCTAAATATATGATAATCCCCTTTTCTGGCTTTATGAAATGTGTGTACTACTATTTGTATGACTCTGTCTAGAACATGAGAGAGATACCCATGAGTACTATATATAGGAACAGGTAATAGGGTAAGTATGAGCTAAGTAATAATGTAGCGTACCTAAAATGTCATCTAGGAACATGCAAATGTCAAGAGTTAAAGCAAAACAAAACACAAATCTATACATACATATGCATTACTTCATGCATCAAAATGTCAGAAACAGTTATATACTGCAATATCCCACAAACTCATAATGCAGTACACTAAATTAAGTAAAAACAGATCAATAAACTTGGCCAATCAGATAATCTTGCATGGACTAAAGTTCATGTGCTGATTGTCTTTACAGATTAAAACCGGGTTGAAACAAGGAATCAGAATTACAGTCACCAGGAAAACATATCAGATAAGTGTCTCTTAGTTCAATAATAATGCTGAGCACTCATGGCGTGTTATCCATGGAATGTTTCACCAGTTGAGTTCTTATCTAGTTTTCTTTCCATTTTGTTTTCCAGGACCGAAGAGCAAGTTCCCACCAAGTGATGAAGACCAAGAGAAAACCCGATGCTGCAGCTGCAACAAGGACCCGAAAATGCCAGGGAGATTCAAAGACACCCGGAAGATTCCATAACACTGAGATGCCAGCGCCAACCATGAGGAAGCAGAGAAAGAGGGTAGAGAAAACTCAGAAACATAGTAGCAGGAAGCCACGCACGCAAAACACTTGTACAGCAAGCAGCTTTCTGTGGTGGTGCGCACAGCTTTATAGGCTCTGCTCTGCATGCATTAACATTGCACGGAGTACCGAGCCTGTTAGCATGGCAGGCCTGACAGTTTTTACCTTTACACTATATAACTGCGAACAACGTTAAATCATGCAGTTAAGCCATCCTAAGGTAGGTGGGTAGGTGACCCATTGGCTACTACCCATAATGCCCACTAAATGTAGAATTTAGTGGGCATCCCTAGACCAGCAGATCACATCTGATGAACACAGGAAGACCATTAACAAAGAAGACCTGAAGCATGAGAACAGAAGACCTGCTGCAACAAGAAAAAGGTGAAAGGATGCTACAAATCCCCCGAGGACGTCCAGCCTTTTAAAAATCGCCAAGAACCTCCCTCAGACTGCAGGTATCAATCTCCTGCGACCTGCAAGCAAGGAACCAGTGAATTCCAGTTCACTGAATGGTTGCTGACCAATGAACAGGACCCAGCATCCCAACCAAAATCCACAAAATGGACCCAAAGGACAAAACCAACCAGTGTGCCAAATTCAGTGGCACTGCAGTTTTCAGGGCCTGAACATACTATTGCCCGGGGTACTCGACTCCCAACGTCAGACACCCAGAGGTCAAGTCCACTTTGGACTCTCAAAAGCTCAGAAGGAAGCACCTGTTGAGGGACTTCAGGGCACCCAAGAACCATCCCCCAGAGTGGCCCTGCTAATCTGCCATTGACCCTCTAAATGACCTGCTTCTGGATCCAAGAACTCCCTGACTCACAACTCTTGGCTAACCTATCTGCACTGCACTGACCTCCCTGGCCCATTCAACTCCAAACCAGCAGTGCTCTATGGGTCCCTCACCCCTGGTGACCACTAGCCTCCAAGGGGACCCACCTGGCTTACCTTGAAGTCCACTTGTTCAATATGTTTCCAAGTGATCCCATTCTCCATTGTTCACCAGCTCCTAGACTTTCAGCTGTTGCTCCCACTTGAACTAGGAACTGCCTGAACTTCTCCAGCTGGCCCACAGGCCTGCTCAATGACCTCAACATAAAAATGGAAGGTGCCATTTGTGAGAGCATTGCTTGATTTTATATGCATCTTTAAAGATTTTCTCATTCATTCCAATGGTGTGTAATTATGCACAAAGGGCATTTAGGCCCTTGTTACGACCCTGTCGGTCAGTGATGAAGTGACGGTAATTACGCCAACAGGCTGGCTGTAACTACCACCAAATTATGACCATGGCAATGATATCTCCAAAAGACAGCCAATGTACCACACCAGCCGACATGGCGGAAACAACAGTCACAACAGCGGTAGCGCCGACAGCCAGGCGGAAGACAAAGTATCGCCCACCATATTATGACATAGCAATCCGCCACCTTTTCTGGGGTGGTACCAATGCCATGAAAAGCCTGGTGGAAACAGAGCTCAGAAGTCAAAGGACTCACCATTGGAGACACAGGGAAGAACCACGCCGCCATGGAACCAGAACTGAAAGTCTTTCCAGTGATCTTCTACATTAAGCTTCACCACGAACACCAACGCCGGCGAAGACGACAATGGTGAGTACAACCGCCTACCACACAAGGCGAGGGAGGGCGTAATACGAGTGTGACACACACATGCACAACACACACCCCACACACACACCATACACACAACCAGTTGCACAAGAAAACAATTTATCCCAGTAAATTGGCAGAATAATCAGGGACCACAGGAATTGACTAAAGTGATTGTAATAAGATCAACATCAAAAATAATAAGTTGATGTGGCAATGCAACAGATATGTACAAATGTACAAAAAAGGGACACTGCCCAGTCCACAGTTCACACGGGCCACATGGCCACAGGGTAAAGTCCAAGGCCCCACTCAATCCCTGCACCAATACGGAGAGAACATTGCAGGGGCATCAGTTGGCCAATAGGCAGGCACCTCAGGGGGAGGGAGGGGCACCTCAGCTGGATGCAGAAACAAAACCACTGGTTCTGGAGGGGGCAATATGCCCATTGCTTGGTCCTGGGGAGTGCAAGGCCACAATCTCTCGAGTGGGTGTTCTGCCCACTGGTTCTGGAGGGGGCAGCATGCCCTGTGCTTGGTCCTGGGGAGTGATGGGCCACAGTCTCCCGAGTGGGTGCTCTGCCCACTGGTTCTGGAGGGGGCAACATGCCCTGTGCTTTGTCCTGGGGAGTGATGGGCCACAATTTCTGGAGTGGGTGACTGTCCACTGGTTGTGGAGGGGGCACCATGCCCTGTGCTCTGTCTTGGTTAGTGCAAGGCCACAGTTTCTGGAGTGGGTGATTTGCCCACTGGTACTGGAGGGGGCAACATGCCATGTGCTTTGTCCTGGGGAGTGCAAGGCCACAGTCTCTGGATTGGGTGACTTGTCCACTTGTTCTGGTGGTGGCAGGCCGCCCAGCAGCCCATGGAGGCTGGGTCTTATGGAGTCTGCCGGAGGGGACATCTGCACTGTGGTGGTGGTTGTGGGAGGCTTCTGCTCAGCCCCTGCACCCTCTGATGGCTGCACTGTGGTGGTGGTTGTGGGAGGCTCCTGCTCAGCCCCTGTACCCTCCAATGGCTTCACTGTGATGGTGGTCATGGGAGGTTCCTACTCAGCCCCTGCACCCTCCGATGGCTGCACTGTGGTAGTGGTTGTGGGAGGCTCCTGCTCAGGCCCTGCACCCTCCGATTGCTGCACTGTGGTGGTGGTTGTGGGAGGCTCATGTTCAGCCCCTGAACTCACTGATGGCTGCACAGCCACGGCTGGCGGTGGGGTCTCTGTGACAGCTGCTGGTGCAGGCTCCTTCCCCTTCTTGTTGGGTGCTGCAGGCTCCTTCCCCTTCTTGCTGACTGGTGCAGGCTCCTTCCCCTTCCTGCTGGCTGGTGCAGGCTCCTTCCTCTTCTTGCTGGGTGGTGCCTGCTCCTTTCCCATTCTTGCTGGCTGGTGCTGGCTCCTTCCCCTTCAGTATTTGTGGCCTGGAATCCTTTCCACCACGAGTAGGTGCTGATGAAACTGGGCCCGTGGACTGTTTGGCTGAGGTTCTTGGCTGGGTCCTTGATACCATGGCCATACGTCCAGGGTCGGGGGGGGAGGGGTAGGTAAGAGGTCAATCTGGGAAAGAAAAGGCTTTTTAGGGACATTGGGTGGGAATAGGGAGCTGTAATGGGAGTGGAGGGAGTGGTTGTTAGAGTTGTTTGTCTGTTGGATTTGGGAGCAGGTGCATGTGTTGTATGCTGTTGTGAGGTGGATGGCTGTTGGGTGTCTGAGTGCTTGCGTTTGTGTACTTTAGGAGGAGGGACAGACAGAGTGGGAGAGGACACAGGAAATGTATGCATGGCTATTTTGGAGGTGTCTGCCAGTGATGTGTGTGTTCCGCTTGGTGTGGTGATGATGCAGGTAGTGGATGGTGATTTAGTGCATGCAGGTGTGAGTGTGGACGTAACTGGAAGGAGGGGGAGACAGTGGAAATAGTGGATGTTGTTGTGTCTGCAAATGAATAGTGTTTGTGTGAGTGCCTGAGGGTAGAAGTGTGGTGCTTGTGTTTGTCTGTGACACTCTTGTGTGTTGTCCTGTGTACATGCTTGTCTGGTTGTGTGCTTGGGAAAGGTTGGGGTTGAGGAGAATGGGACTGGGATGTGGTAGTTGGAGGGGGGATGGTTGAAACAGGGACAATGGCTGCCATCAGAGAGGAGGCCAGAGCCTGGATCAATGTCTGTTGGGCTGCCAATCCACTGTGAATGCCCTCCAGCTATGCAATAGATTGCTACATCTGGGCTGCCAGCCCCTGGATGGCATTCACAATGGTTGACTGCCATACAGAGATGTATCTCAGGAGGTCAATAGCCTCCTCACTCAGGGCAGCAGGGCTCACTGGGGCAGGGCCTGAAGTGCTTGGGGTGAAGGAGATGCCCACCCTCCTGGGTGAGCGGGCACAGGCAACTTGCTGAAGGGATGCTGGAAGGGGGTTGCTGGTATGGGGGTGGCGGTTGTACTTGCAGCTGGGGTGGTCACAGAGGTTTCCGCCACCACCAGGGAGCTCCCATCAGAGGAAGTATCAGAGTCTATATTGTCCCCTCCAGCCTCGGCTGTGGTGCTCCTCTTGCCCTCCGTGCCCCTGGTGCCCTCAGCATCGGTGGACTCTGCTTCCTGGGTCCTGCGGGATGCATCTCCCTCCGTCGCCAGTACCTCTGCTCCTCCGCCAGATGGTGCTAATGCACATAAAGACAGGATGACAAAACAAGAAAGAGGGGGAGAGAGACAAAGGACACACTGGGTCATTGACTGCACCAAACCACCGTTGGCGTACACAGCAACCTCACACACAGGGTACAGGCCTACGCGCTGTGCATTGCACTACCAGTGATATTGCTAGCCAACAAGGCATGAGGAGGAGCATACATCGCCAACTGCAGCACACCTGGGACCTAAGCAGCCCTGACCAGTATTAGATGCTAACAAGCTATGCAGGCAGTATTTTCCCCTTCAGACCCTTAGCCATCTTAGGACCTATGCTGCTATGTCTGGCCTGGCCTAGGGGCACCCACTGACACACACCCACCAGCTGGATACTACCGCTCCAGCCGTTTCCTTCAATTATGGTCATTGTACTCAACCCCTTGTGGCTGCTGTGATACCCTCAAGTGCTCATCCAGCTCTGGATAGACCACAGCCAGTATGTGGGCCGTCAGGGGGGTCAAGGTTCGATGGGCACTGCTTCCTCGTTAGGAGGCAATCCACAGCTGGGCCTATGTGGTCTTCCGTGCCAAGCATCTCAGGTCCTCCCACCGTTTGCGACAGTGGGTGCTCCACCTGCCACAGACCCCCAGGATCCGCACCTCCTTGGCGATGGCACGCCATATACCCTTCGTTTGATGGGCACTGACCTGCAGAGGCAATATGGATGGGAAAACACCATTAGACAAACAGTCCAGCCTGTAACAGGCATGAACCACCATACCCATTTCCATTACTATTAGCACACACATGGCACAGCACTCAATGTGTACCCAGCCAAGAGGACATCCCTCCCCCCTTACACGATGTCTTCACACACACCTCCATACATTCATGCCACATGCATCGTGCCCACAGTGTACTCACCTGTTGGTCTGGAGGCCCATACAGCAGTCCGTACCGGGGTAGGAACCCATCCACCAGTCTCTCCAATTCCTCTGAAGTGAAGGCTAGGGCCCTTTCCCCGCTCACACGGGCTATGGTAGGTTCCAGACACAGGTTACAGCAGCACATGCAGTGTAGGTCCTCTCCTATGTAAGGTCAGGAAACAAGTGAGGAATCAGATAGAAAATGGCAGTCACGTTTGTGGCGGTGCATACTGTCGCCACCGGTGTAGATGACCACTGGCCACTGTACCCCATAGGGCCCAATATTAACCAATGAGGAATTGCACGGCAGTTCCCGACCGCCTCCTGCGACGGCGCACATCGTCAGCGGCATTACCTCACTTCCACCTGTCCCTCCACACAAGACAGGCGGACTCCATTTCATGGAGGCTCAGGCCTATGGAATAATGTTGCGTCACAAGATAAATAGGGACATACTTGACAAATCACACTGTCCCATAACATGTTTACAGATTGCGGACTACTGTTGTGGCTCCATTGTTCAGTTTGTGATAGCCACCTCACTCTTTTGTCCTTAGATACCTTATGCTATGGAAGAATAGGAGATGGAGACATACCCCCGTGTACAGACCCCTGGTGGACTTGGCTACACATGGAGGACAAGCACAATATCCTCACCTGTAGACTATATCTGCTATCCGTCATCCCACTGGGATCCCCCCTCTTCTGCAAGTGCTATAAGTTCTCCATTTCCTGGCAACTGGTTTCTTCCAAGTGACAGTGGGTTTGGCAGCAGGAATGTCACAGTCAATGTTCTCAACAGTGCTAACAATAGTGTTTTCTGCCCTGATAAAAACACATGTGCAGCTACATAGCATTCCACAGGTTGAGAATGTGGCCACTGTGAAGGCAGGGTTTTATGCAATGGGACATACCCCCAACATAATAGGGGCGATTGACGGAACACATATTACATTTGTCCCCCCTGCCAGAATGAACAGGTGTTCAGGAATCATAAGAGTTTCCACTCTATGAACGTGTAGACGGTGTGCTTGGCGGACCAGTATATCTCCCATGTCAATGCTAAGTATCCTGGGTCGGTGCATGATGCCTTTGTCCTAAGGAATAGCAGCATCCCAAATGTGATGCCCAACTACAGAGGCACAGGGTGTGGCTAATAGGTGAGCCCTGGTTCCCACCCAGTATATGTTGATGTATGCCTATGGTGTTGGCCATCTGGGATAGTGTGTGGCTACATTTTGTCCCTCAATATTTGCAGGTGACTCTGGTTTCCCAAACCTATCATGGCTGCTGACCCCTGTGAGGAATGCCAGGACTAGAGCAGAAGAACGTTATAATGAGGCACATGGGAAAGCCAGAAGGATAATTGAAAGGACCTTTGCCTCCTGAAGACCAGGTTCCGGTGCCTCCATTTAACAGGTGGATCCTTGTGCTACTCACCCAAGAAGGTCTGCCAGATAGTGGTGGCATGCTGCATGTTCCACAACCTGGCCCTCAGAAGCCATGTGCCTTTTGCTTCAGGAGGAGGAGGAGATTGGAGATCCCCCTGTGGCAGCGGTGGACCCTGTGGACAGTGAGGCTGAGGAGGCAGAAGATGAGGATGTGGACAACAGAACATCTGTAATCCATCAGTACTTCCAATAACACACAGGTGAGACAGTGCAACTTTACATTTCAATTACTTTGGTTGTATTCTGTGTGGCACTGGCATGCTGGTATTTCCCACTTCTATGCCCACTTACTGTTCTCTCTGGCTATTCATTTTGCAGATGTTGGTGATTTGACAAATACTCCTGGTGTGATCACAACAGCCAGCTACAGGTCATTGATTCTATGCTCATTCTATGTACAGTTCATTTGCACTGGCTGTACTTGTTTTAATCAATACATATTTGAAATACATGACATAATCGAAATTGATTTATATCAAAGGGTGTTTATTGTAGTGTTAATATATAGAGTGGAACGTGCAATGGTATGGGGTGATGATGGAGGAAAGTCCAGGGTATTGTCCCAGTCTGTTCATAGCACAAGTGCATTGTCCAAGGGGACATAGGAAGGGGAGCAACGGCAGTTCCAGGTGGACAGGATGACTGAGTGGGACACAAGGGGGACAATCAGGAGATTCCCATTTCCTGGCAGGGGTCTTGGCAAGTGTTTACGGGGTGGTTCACCTTCTGCAGTAGGAGGGGTGCTGGTGGCCTGTGAGTCCTGTGACGGGGCCTCCTGGCCAATAGCGGCAGCGGAAGTGGAAGGCTGTTCGGATGACTGGCTAGTGGCATGGGCCCGCTGGTGTGAGACTGCCTCCCTCATAATGTTGGCCAAGTCTGCCAGCACCCCTGCTGTAGAGATGAGGGTGTTGTTGATGGCCTGCAAGTCCTACCTGATCCCCTATACTATCCCTCCGGCAGCCTCCTGTTCTCCTGCACGTTGTCTAGGATCTGGCCCACCGTGTCCTGGGAATGTTGATAGGCTCCCAGGATTTCAGAGAGTACCTCCTGGAGAGTCAGTTTCCTGGTCCTGTCCTCCCCCTGGTGCACAGCAGCCCTCCCATTGCCCCTGTTGGCCTATGCCTCTGTCCCCTGAACTGTGTGCCCACTACCACTGACCCCAGTTCCCTGATTGTCTTGTGTGTGAGGTGTGGCCTGCGGTCCCTGTACAGGTGGGCACACTGATGATTGACCTGTTCAGGGGACAGAGATTTGGGGATGCTTGGTGGGTGCTGTGGTTTTGTTTCCTGATGGGTGAGGCTCTGTGGTGGTCTGTGACTGGGCTTGGGTAACCGGCTGTCCAGTGGTCCCTGATGGGACAGGTAGATTGTCCAGATCCTGAAGACCAGAGTTACTGTCATCACTGTGGGCCTCTTCAGTTGGGGGACTGGATAGTGCTGACACCTCCTCTCCGGTTACATTGGCTGGGGTACCTGTGGGGATGTAAATGATGTGTTATGTTTTTTTATTTTTTTATTGTTTTTCATTCAGGCAAACACAGCTGATACCAACAAGAATACATCTTCTGCTACAGAATGATATAGTTATGTACCTTTACAATCACTTCATAAAGATATAAAAAATGACCAATCAATACTATAATAACAAGGCAGTCCCGTACATTGAATCAATAAAGAAAACAAAGATATAACTAATGACCCACTTGAGGAGCTTTCTACTAACACCACAGCATTATCTAAGAGTAATTGAGGCTAGCTGATGCCCCAGCTTGAGACATTGTATCCTTCACCCACTTACTCAGTGCTGACCATATCCGCTGTCCCCATCGTCTCTTTCTATAACGTTTGGGCTTATATAAACTCATCTCCAGAGTCTGGAAAGCCAATAGTCTTGCTCTCCAGTTGTCAAATGTTGGGGGCTCCACCTTTAGCCAATTTGAGGTGATATATAATCGTAAAATAGCTATGGCCATAAAGAGAAAGTATTTCTCTTTATTCAAACAGTCATTAATTTGTGCGGGGTCCAACACCCCCAACAATACCAATGTGGGTGTAAGAGCAACCCGTACCCCAATAATATCCCCTAAAAAAAGCTCAGTTGTCTGTAGCAGCAGTTTCAACTTGGAGCAGGTGTAGAACATATGCACAATCTCTGCCTCCGATTCCCCACAACGGTTGCGAATGCCACCAGACCCGGCCCACTTACGAACCTTTGCCGGCGTATAGTAACTAAAAAACATAGTCGTATAATGGTGCGTTTTTAGACTGGATGCAAGAAATGCTCTTTCTGCCATTTTCACAGATTGTTCCAGCCAATTTCCCTGCTTCCCAAACCTTGTGTTCCATTTTTCGTTCTGCAGCTCCATATCATCCATCGGCTTATCAAATAGTAGATTGTAAAGTGCTGCTATCCTAACCTAATGCCTAACTGCTTATATTATTGGGATTTTAGCTATGAAGGGATATTCTTTTTTATCGCAGTGAAGAAAATCTCAAATTTGTAGAAATTGAAAAAAGTGAAATCGAGGTATGTCATATTGCTGCTGCAGTTTGGTAAATGCCTTGAATGGATTGCCGGAGCATAAATTACCAATCCGAATTATTACTTGTCGCTTCCAGATCTCCACTATGGAACCATAAAAAATAGAAGAAGGGAGAGGAGGAGCTGACAATGGTTTATAACTATTTATCTTCCGCATAGAACACCGTCGCTTCAGTTGCCACCATATCAGCTGGGCTGCCCGCAGAACCTTAAATCTTGTTTTCTTATAGTAACTTGGTTCTATATGCTTCTGGAGCCACGCTTGAGCCTCCGAGCCGAACATCATCTCATAAATTTAGGGAGAATCAGTGTAAGAACACCCCTGTGTTTCCCCAGTAATCAAAACATTCATTTGCTGCAGGGCATATGCATAATAATATAAGGTTAACCGGGGGACGGACCAGCCGCCCCGGGATCTTGGGAGTGTCATATAGTTCAATGCCCTCCTTGACTTAGTATATCCCCACAGGAAGCTGTTTGTGATACTCTCCAACTTGGTAAGCCAATTTTTTTTTAATTCTAGGGGGATAGCTCGGAAGAGATACAGTATTTTGGGAAGAATATTCATTTTTAATACATTACAACAACCTAAAAGGGATAAATGTAAGTGATTTATCCTATCTAAGTCTTTCTTAATTTTAGCCAACATCAGAGCCATATTCTGCTCCACAACCTGACTAACCATGCCAGTAATTCTTATCCCTAGATATACAGCATCGGATACAACCCGATTGTCTCTGATAATAGTCTGGGGAGAACAAATAATCTGGGTTTTATCCTTATTCAACTTATAGCCAGAGTATACTCCAAATGCACTGGCCAATCTTTCAATTTCCTCAACCGCTACTTCCGGATTGGTTGCGACTATCACCACATCATCTGCATATGCTAGTACCTTGTAACTCTCCCCATACCAAGTAACTGGGATAATATCCTTGCACTTTTCTAATACACTCAAGAAATGATCTATATTTAGTGCAGATAGTATGGAGAGCAAGGACATCCCTGTCTCGTTCCTCTGGAAATGCATATTAGATCACATTCTAAGCCGGCCATGCGTATCTGAGCTTTGGGGGTTATATACAGTCCCTTAATAACTGTTAAAAAACCCTCCCCAACCCCCTTCCATCTCAAAACCTCCCATAAGAAGGGCCAAGTTACACTGTCAAATGCTTACTCTGCATCTAACAAAATCACACCTGGGGTGTTTGTTGTGCTTCCAACAAATCAAGAAAGGATATAACTCTTATGATATGATCTACCGTTCCTCTCTCCGGAATAAAGCCATGCTGTCTTCTAGATACTAACGGAGCAATAACCCATGCCAATCTGCTTGCAAAATCTTGGCATAAATTTTCCCATCTCAGTTCAGCAATGAGATGGGTCTATAAGACCCCGGGGTCTGTTGCAGCCCTGTTTTTTTTCAACACTACTATAGTGGCTAAATTACAGGAGGGTGGGATCTGCCCTGACTGGGCTGTTACAAACATTAGTGGCATATCCTTACATAGCTCTTGCCAGAACACCTTAAAAAATTCTAATGGCAAGGCATGTGGTCCTGGGGCTTTTCCGGCGGCCAAAGATTTCATAGCCTCAAATATTTCATCCGATGATATTGGGGCATTCAATAGATTTTGCTCCTCCTGGGTGAGTTTGCCTGTTTGTAATTCGCTCAGAAACTGTCTAGGGCCCCCATGGCCCCCAGGTAGTTGTTGTTCGTCGTGAGAGTATAACTTCTCATAGAAGCCCCTAAAGACTTCCAAAATAGCATCCGGCTTGTCCACCTTATCCCCCTGGGAATCCACCATCTCTGTTATATCCCTATTTGAAACCTTCTGCCTAACCCGCCTAGACAGGATTTTACCTGTGGCTTCCCCATACTCATAGCATTCGGCCCTAGAACTCTGGTATTTCTCTGCTACTACCTTACTCAGGTACTGGTTGGCCTTTGCCTTAAGAATTGTTACTTTGGCTTGATCAAAACTAATATCTTTCCCCTTTCTGATAGTCGCTACTAATTTAATCTTTGCCTGCATAGGTTCTTGTGTTAAACTCCTAGCCTCAGCCTCCCTTATTTTCTGCAGATATCGGCCAAAACTCAGAGTCTCCCGTCTGATTCCAGCCTTTAATGTATCCCAAATTATTTCTGGTGCTGCGGTGTCTCTATTATCATCTAAAAAATGTGTCAACCATGTTCGCATATGATCTACAATAGCTGGATCCCAGAACAATTTTCTATCAAACGTCCAGACAAGCCACAGCCTACTGATTCTGGCCAATGGTTTGGCCAAGCACAGCGGATTATGATCTGATAAAATTCTAGGGGTTAATTCTATCTGTACTCCAGAAATCGATGTTAATGTGATAAAAAAAATAATCAAGGCGTACCAACCTATTGTGGGGAAAGAAGTAATATGTATAGCCTCGGTCCTGAGATTTGAGTCTTTCCCATACATCTAACAGAGCGTGATATTGTACCAGATCACGCAAGGCTTTGTAAACCTTGGGTTTACGTCCATAATATCTACCTGCTGACGTAAATCATTTGTTAACTTCAAGATGAATATCAAAATCTCCACACAACGCGAGAGGAAGCGGCCAAGAAGCTAATTCCACATTTAACACATCAAATATTTCAACTTTGTCAGAATTAGAGCCATAGACAGTACAGAGAGTAAATTTGGCAGCACCTTCTGTACATTTAATGATGATCCATCGACCACCATTATCTCTCATCATATGGCCAATACTACATATAGACCCCGTGGCCAAAATTGTAATGGCCCGTGTCGCCCCTGTCTGCTGTGTACAGGCTAGGAGTGTCATGACTAACCCTCTCAACACCTCATGTTTTCCCCAGGGGATATGGGTCTCTCGCAGGCAGAACAAATTTGCCTGCATTGCTTTTATTGCCAAAGCTACCTTACTTCTCTTTTGGGGACTGTTCAAACCACATATATTAACCAAGCATATTTTTAACATACGTGCCATATTCTTTCTTCTAACGATCCCACTTTAGATAGAATTATTTTTCAGAGAAAACAAGTCCCCCAACCATTTTTGTCCTCCTGTTTTTTTATAGAACCAATAAAAACATCCAGTTTATATATCATCAAGTAGCTATTTTCCTTGCCCTTCCTTAACCCCGGCTTCCACCCTGACCCCACAGCCCACCTCCAGCAACCCCCCTTTCTCTCCACCCACCCATCCCCAAACCCTTTCCCCAGTTGGAGTCCCCCCCTGCCCCAACAACCCAATTCTACCCCTTCCCCTAACCCCTGGACTCCCTCCCATCTCCTCCAACAATTAGAAGGCACAGGACCAACCAGGTCCTTCCCCTGATGGATTAGTGCTCCCCTTGCATCTCCCCTGACCCACAAAACCACCTCCAGTCTAACCTGAATTGTCTTCTGCCCCCATGTATAGTTACAGAAAAAGGAAAAAAAGAAATGGCATAACATCATGTAGTAGAGATAGCATTACAGCTTTCCACTCCCCATTATAAATTCATTATAATGTTAAAATGAGTCCAAAAACTCCTGAGCCTTTACTTCCGTGAGATATAAAAGAGTCCTGTCACCGGCTATCACTTTCAATTTAGCTGGGTTCATCAAAAAAGCCTGAGCACCTGCAATTGTGAGATTAATTGTCTAAGCCTCCACCTTCTTTTAACCGTGGCGTGACAATAGTCCGGCCTGGCAAAACGTTACATCCTAAAGCAGTGCGTTTGCGATCCGGACGAGCAAGATCATACACCGCCTGTCTTGCCAAGTAGTTATGAAGACATATTAATATAGCCCTGGGTTTCCATCCTTCTAGATCAGTTTTTCTCAGTTTAAAGGGAAATCTATGGACTCTTTGAAATTACTTCTCCCAGTCCCATTGTGGTAAATCTGGAAAAGCTTCCTTAAATACGAACATCCGTGAATCTGCCCCTTCCGACCCCTCTGGGTTGCCCAGGACACGAAGGTTATTTTGCCTTGCTCTATTTTCCAAATCTGCCATCTTCCACTGAATGTCCTCCATTTGACTCCTCAAAGATTATTTAATTTCTCCTTGCGTAGAGGTATCATCCTCGAGTTTCGATATACGGGTTTCATCATCTCCTATACATATCGCAAAGTCAGTGCATGACGTAGCAACCCGCCAAAATAACTCCATGTATTTTGCGGCATGCCAATTGTGTTCTGCGGCTTTCCGCTTTAGTCTCCACCCGATGCTCCATTATACTCTGGTGTATCATTTCCAACGATATTTGAGTTGTATCAACTGAAGGGCCACCCAGGGAGTCAAGGCCGCCAAAATTGGATACAGAGGAATAGTCCCATCGTAAGATTTTAGATGTTGTAGAAGATGGTTGGCGGGAAGGTGATCCTAAGCCAGAGATTCTCTTTTTCATCTTATTTGTAACCGTGGCAACTTTAGATTTTTCAGATTGACCTGGCCCCTTCCCCCTTTCAGGCTTTCCATCCTCCTCTTCACCCGGTGTAGTAATATCGAATCCTGCTTCGGACCAAGATGATCTATCGGCCTGGCTACTCCTCTCCCTGAATTCCATAGTCTTGTTGCTGGTCCAGCTAGATTAATCTGATAGGGAAAAAAATCTGTCCCCCAGATCTAAGTCTTGACCACTTTTCAAAATCAGCCTCCTTTTTAACCAGGTCTGCTTGCCCTTATGTATTTCCTCGCCCATATTTATGCTGAAAGATCGCAAACCAGGGCCTCTGTCACAGCCTGTACTTCTGCCTGGGCTAGGATGTTTCTAGAGATAGAATCGTTAACTTTTCCCAGTTTATTGCCCAAAACTAATTCTTCAGTGGATAGATTTATACACCCTGGGGTACAAAGAACATCAGCCTTTTCTATTTGTGGAGGTTCCTTGTGTGTTTCTTCCTCTCGCTCAGTCACACAATCACCAGATAGCGTGTTTACTTTTGGCTCAACATTTCCACATGTATCACTATTATTGCCAGTAATGTCTTTCGATTTTGCTGCCACATCAGCGTGTGTCATTGCTTTAAAGTATGTCACTAGCGGGGCACTCACCACTTTTGCCCGTGACGCTGCTCTAACTTTGTCTGGCTCAGCTGCCGATCATGTAGAAGCCCCCAGCATCTTGTTCTCACTTACACCACCTGAACCACGGCTTTTTTCCTGCCTCGCGGCGGCCCCAGCACCAGCACCGGTGGGCACCGCCTTTGTTCCTCTCGCTGGCCTTCGTACACCATACCTCTTCACCAGCGCAGTGAAACACTGTAGCAGAAATTGTAGCACACTCGCTACCAAACGGGAAGAAAAACAAGCGAACTCCAAACACCAAGGTGAACTTGCGTAGCGTCTGAGGCTGATCTGAGACAAAATCATACCAATGTCCGCTAGGAGGATAAGGGCAGAAAGACATATACATCCAGTCGGTCGGGGGGAAGGAGGGAGCGCATTATGACCGAATCACTCAGCCGCCATCTTGCCTCCTATTGGCGCAGCTAGATGATATGTTATGGTTAATGTGTATGACATATTGTACATCCCTGGCTTCCCCTCTATGGTTGGTATTGCCCTGCCAGCTTTTACTTGTGTATGTTGTTGTATGGTGGGATTGTTGGTTCTCAATGCTGAGTCCAGTCCTCTTCTGACTGCCGCCTGGCTATCAGGATGCAGTATTGCCAAGACTTGCTCCTCCCATGCTGGAAGTTGTGGGGGAAGAGGTGGGGGTCCACTGCCAGTCCTCTGGATAGCAAGCTGGTATCTTGCTGCTGTGGAACGTACCTTCCCCCGTAGGTAGTTCCACCTCTTCCTGATGTTGTCCCTTGTTCTGGGGTGCTGTCCCACGGCGTTGACCCTGTCCACTATTCTCCGCCATAGTTCCATCTTCCTGGCTTTTGATATCTGCTGCACCTGTGCTCCAAATAGCTGTGGCTCTACCCTGACAATTTCCTCCTCCATGACCCCTAACTCCTCCTCAGTCAAAAGGGAGCACCTTTGTGGTTCCATAGGTGTTATATGATGTGTGTTGGTGAGGGTGTGTTGGGTAATGAGTTGGGGTGTGTGAAGTGGGGTGCGTGAGGGATGTATGGGTGTATGTGTTGTTGTGTCTATGGTCTTAGTGTCAGTCTTGTGCCAATGATTTGTAATCGTATAGGGTTGTGGGTAATGTGACTGTGTGTTTTACAGTGGTGTGGGTGTGTGGGTGTAGTGTGTGTATGGCTGTCAGGTGTGTGTTGTTTGAATTGTCCCATGTGGTGTTGTTTGTCTCTGGGTGTCCATTGTGAGCGCAGCAGTATGTACCGGCAATGGTTTACCACCGTTGAATGTCTGCCATAGTGATTTGTGGGTCATGTGGTGGGCATTGTTCTGTTGGCCTTTGGTCTGGCGGATTTGTGTCTGTGGATGAAATCTGTTGGATTAGTGTGTGTGTCTTAATATGGGGAACGGATATCCGCCGCCGTCAAGGTAAGTTGCCGGCCGTCAGCGTGGTGGTAATCAGGATTTACCGCCAGGGTCGTAATGAGGGCCATATGTTCTAAACTTTGCAAAATCATAACAAAAGAAGTACTTACCACTTATTGATGATCTTGGAATTAAATTTTTTATAGAATCTGAAGAATTTTTACAAATTGGTCTACAGTTATTCTTCCAAGTCTATGTCCACATTTATTGATACTGTGAGTACAACTAATGCTTAGCATATCTCCAAGATAAACCTAACTGCTCACCCACACTACAACAAAAACAGAGCATTAGGTGCTCTACTTTTTACCTCTGGACACCAAGGTGGGGGTGCTTGGACTCTGCATAGTGCATGTCATTTTCATACACCATATAGTGAGCCAGCCTCCTACACTGAGTGAGTGAATGCATGACTGGCTGTATGAGTGATAGGGTTTATGAGTGCTTATATCATGGAGTGACTGAGTGCATGAGTGACTGTATGGGTGAGTGACTGTGTGAGTGGGTCTATAGGTGAGTGACTGGGTACATGAGAGCTGTATGGGTGAGTGACTGGGTGTTGGAATTTCTGTATGGTGGGTAACTGGTTGTGTGGGTGGCTGTATGGGTGAGGGAGTATGTGCATGAGTGGCTGTATGGGTGAGGGAGTGCATGCATGAGTGGCTGTATAGGTAAGTGGTAGGGTGCATGAGTGTATGAATGGGTGAGTGAATGGGTGCATGAGTAGAGGAATGAGTGAGTGTATGGCTGAATAAGTGGATGTATAGGTGAGTAACTGATTGTGTGAGTGGTTGTATGGGTGAGTGACTGGGTGCATTAGTACCTCTATGGGTGAGTGATCTGGTGCATTGGTGGCTGTATGCATAAATTACTGGGTGCAGGAGTGGCTGCTTAGGTGAGTGAGTGGAGTTATGAGTGATTTTATAGGTGAGTGAGATGACGTAGTAGTTGCTGTATGGATAGGTAAATGGGTGCATGGGTGGTATGTGTATGAGTAGGTGTAGCAGCGACATATGGATGACTTAATAACTATATGAGTGGTGTATGTGTGAGTGAGTGATAGTATATCTGTCTGCATGACTGAGTGAATGACCTAGTGAATGTATAAGTGATATATGTACAGTTGTATGAGTACGTACACGACAGACTGACTGTGTGTGTGTGTCACATACTGTATAGATTAGTAACCAGAAAACACACAGGAGGCAGTAGATAGAGGACAATTTCTGAGGATGAAGAGCGTTCCATTGATGTCTAGTAATATATTCAAAACTCTGATGACATATGCCTCCATTCAATGTTGAAAAGAAAGAATATAGTTTTGTTAGTATCATGCTTAGAAGAGATGCGAAAGAAGCTATTATACATTAATTATGCTATAGCAGTATATGACAATTTAATACAACATTTTATTTTCCCTCTTTCCTGTTCTCAGTCATTATATTAGTACATATAAACAGAGTACTGTATAATCATCATTGAACAGTGGAGAAAAAAACAATCATTTAGACTGTCGAAAAAAAACACATCTCCACAGTATTTCACTACCAGTGATACTGTGAACTGCACTCACTACAATTTTAACATTATTTAATTAAGCCATACATATCACATTAACCAAGAGACCATGGTGGTCATTACAACCCTGGCGGTTGGTGTTAAAGCGGCGGTAAAACCGCCAACAGGCCGGCGGTAAAAAAAATGGAATTACAACCGTGGCGGAAACCGCCAACATAGCCAGCCACTTTAACACTCCGACCGCCACGGCGGTACAAACAAACACCGCAGTGGTAACTGCCAACCGACAGGCGGAGGACAATGTACCGCCCACACTATTACAACCCACAAATCCGCCACCTTTTCCGGGGCGGATTTACCGCAAACAAAAACACGTCAGAAACAGGACTTCAAAGGGAAAACGTTCACCTCTACACACCCCACGAGGAACCTGGACGCCATGGAACCGGAGCTCCAAATTCTGCCAGCCTTTATCTTCCTGCTCCTCTACCAGGAGCAGGAATGCCGGGGGCGAAGACAACGGTGAGTACTGCACCTACGACACAGGGGAGGGGGGAGGGAAAAAACAGTGACACACACACTCAACACGCAAAACCCCCACCCCACCCTCACCCACTACAACACACACACAAGTACATGTTGATACATCACAGTTACACCCCCCAACCACCCTTGGAAGAATGCAAGGACAAAAGGAAATGAGTCGAATAATTGTGATATATTCAAAGACATGAATCAAAAATAAATACAAATATATACATTTATACTATATACAATTATATACTCCAAGAACACAAGTCCAAGGGATTCCACCATCATAGTCCCTGGATCACTGGGCCCAAAAGGCATGGGGGAGGACCACACTCCCGATCAAAACGGAGATAACACTGCAGGGGCATCAGATAGAAATAAAACAGGCACCTCAGGGGGAAGGGAAGGGGGGCACCTCAGCCGGTTGAGTGCACGACGCCAGATCCACGAGGGGGCTCCATGCCCATTGATGTATCCTGGGGAGTGCAAAGCCACAGTCTCACAAGTCTCTACAGTGGGTGGTTTGCCTACTGTTCAATCCTGGGGAGTGCAAAGCCACAGTCTCTCAAGTCTCTATAGTGAGTGGGTTGCCCACTGTTCAATCCTGGGGAGTGCAAAGCCACAGTCTCTCAAGTCTCTACAGTGGGTGGTTTGCCCATTGTTCAATCCTGGGGAGTGCAAAGCCACAGTCTCTCAAGTCTCTACAGTGGGTGGTTTGCCCACTGTTCAATCCTGGGGAGTGCAAAGCCACAGTCTCTCAAGTGGATAACAGTCACCACTGGTTCTGGAGGGGGCCTTGTGCCCAGAGTGCTTCATACTGCCAAGGACAGAGGTAGTGGATATATTTCTCCACTGGTTCTGGAGGGGGCCTTGTGCCCAGAGTGCTTCATCCTGCCAAGGACAGAGGTAGTGGATGTATCTCTCCACTGGTTCTGGAGGGGGCCTTGAGCCCAGAGTGCTTCATCCTGCCAAGGACTCCTTTCTCCACTGGTTCTGGAGGGGGCCTTGTGCACAGAGTGCTTCATCCTGCCAAGGACAGAGGTAGTGGATGTATCTCTCCACTGGTTCTGTAGGGGGCCTAGTGCCCAGAGTGCTTCATCCTGCCAAGGACTGAGGAAGTGGATGCCTTTCTCCACTGGTTCTGGAGGGGGCCTTATGCCCAGAGTGCTTCATCCTGCCAAGGACTCAGGTAGTGGTTGCCTTTCTCCACTGGTTCTGGAGGGGGCCTTGTGCCCAGAGTGCTTCATCCTGCCAAGGACTGAGGTAGTGGATGCCTTTCTCCACTGGTTCTGGAGGGGGCCTTGTGCCCAGAGTGCTTCATCCTGCCCGTGGCGGACTTAGTAGCGTCGGAATCATTTGCGCTGACTGGCCTGCGGGGCTGCTGGTGGCGGTGTCCTGGGCAGCGGTGCTTGTGACGGTGTCCTTCGCAGAGGTGCTTGTGGTGGCGGTGTCCTAGGCAGCGGTTCAGCTACTGGCGGTCTTGTTCTGCCCTGCGGGGCTGCTGGAGGCGGTGTCCTGGGCAGCGGTGCTTTTGCCGGTGTCCTTGGCAGTGGAGCTTGTGGCGGTGGTGTCCTGGGCAGCGATGCTTGTGGCGGCGGTATCCTGGGCAGTGGTTCAGCTGCTGGCGGTCTTGTTCTGCCCTGCAGGGCTGCTGGCGGCGGTGTCCTGAGCAGCGGTTCAGCTGCTGGCGGTCCTGCCTGTGGCAGCGGGGCTGTGCTGGTGGTCACTTCCTGGGCAGCTGCTGGCGGTCGCTTCCTGGGCAGTGTGGCTCCTGGCAGTCCTGTCTGTGGCAGCGGGGCTGCTGCTGCCGGTCGCTTCCTGGGCAGCGGGGCTGCTAGCGGTCCTCTCTGGCAGCGGGGCTGCTGCTGGCGGTCGCTTCCTGGGCAGCGGGGCTGCTGGCAGTCCTGTCTGAGGCAGCGGGACTGCTGCTGGCGGACAATTACTGGGCAGCGGGGCTGGTGGCGGTCTTGTACGCTGTGCTGATCTTCCCAGACTTGCCGGTTTTACTGTGCCCCTTTCCCCCCTTGGATGGTGTTGCAGCTGTCTCCGCACTCCCAACTGTACCCCTGGCAGCGGCTTTTGTGGCTGGTTTCTTTCCCCTCTCCTGCCGGGCACTGTTCAACTTTTTATGCTTCACAGGTAGAGGAATGTCCGTGCTCTGGCTCCTTGCCACACTGCCTGCCCTGCTGCCTGGTGCACTCCATAATACGGTGACTACTGGCACCACTGGTAGCGCCGATGTTGTGGCTGAGGTGCTAGGTTGGGACCTGGAGAGTCGGGCGCTAGGAGACTGAAGGGGTGGGGGAGGTGACAGAAAGAGGTCAAGCTTGGCCAGGAAAAGTTTCTTAGGAACACTGGGACAGGTAGCTGGAGGGGGTTTGGGAGTGAAGGAAGAGGTAGTGGTTGTAGGTGGTGTACGTTTGGTGACTTTTGGTGAAGGTGCATGGGCCGGAGGCTGTCGTGAGGTGGATGGCTGTTGGGTGGGTGTGTGGCTGCATTTGTGTACCTTGGGAGTTGGCCTCACAGACACACTGGGAGAGGACACAGGGGATGTGTGAATGGTAGTGGGGGTGGTGAGTGCACGTCAGCGGGGTATGGTGGTGGGTGTGCTGGTGATGGACATAGTGGCTGAGGATGTAGTGCATGCAGCTGTGAGTGGAGACGAGACAGGGAGGGAGAAGGGAGATGAGGAGGAGGGGGACACAGTGGAGGCAGTGGATGTTGGTGTGTCTGCATGTGTGTGATGCTTGCGTGAGTGCTTGTGGGATGTGTGGTGCTTATGTTTGCCAGAGCATCCCTTGTGTGTTGAGGTGTGTGCATGCTGGTCTGATGGTGTGCTTGGGATAGGCTGATGTACAGGGGTGTGGGTCTGGGTGGAGGAAGTTGGAGGGGGAGGCTAGAGACAGGGACAATGGCTGCCATCAGTGCTGAGGCCAAAGCCTAAAATGCTCTCTGTTGGGCTGCCACACCAGAATGAATGCCCTCCAGGTATGCATTTGTTTGTTGAAAATGCCTCTCAACACCCTGGATGGCATTCAAAATGGTTGACTGCCCAACAGTGAAGGATCTCAGGAGCTCAATAGCCTCCTCACTGAGGGCAGAAGGGCTGAGTGGGGCAGGGCCTGAGGTGCCTGGGGCGAAGGAGATGCCCACACTCCTGGGTGAGCGGGCACGGGAAACACGCTGAGGGGCTGCTTGGAGGGCGGTGCTGGTAGGGGGTGGTGGCTGTACCTGTTGTTGTTGTGGGCACAGAGGTGCCCGCCACAGCAAGGGAGCTCCCATCAGAGGAGGAGTCTCTGTTGCTGGTGTCCCCTCCTGTCCCCATCGTGGAGCTCCCCTCACCCTTCATCCCACTGGTGCCTTCAGACTCCATACATTCACCCTCCTGGGCCATGTGGGTTGCAGCTCCCTCCTGCTCCGGTGCCACTGCTCCTCTGCCAGATAATGCTAATGCACACAAGGACAGGGTGACAAAACAAAAAGGGGGGGAAAGACAGAGGTGACACATGGTCAATGCCAGCAACACCACTACCGTTGGTGGACACAACACACAGGAAGCAGCCCATGCACTAACAGTTCTTAGGAAAATCAAATGCCCATGGGGGACCATGCCTAACCCCATTTGCTGCACACCTGGAACCCACAGGAGGCTGACTAGTTGTAGATGGCCACTACCACTATTGGGGTTGGAGTGCCACAGAGGCTGCCTAACAAGGGACCTAACCTACCAAGTTCGCCCTGGCCTAGGGGAACCCACTGCCCAGACACCTCGTAAAATGTGCAGAGTCAGCTGAATGAGACTGTACTCACCCCCTTGTGGCTGCTGTGATGCCCTGAAGCACCCATCCAACTCCGGATATGCCACCGCCAGGATCCGGAACATCAGGGGGGGTCATGGTGCGACGGACACCTTTCAAGGTTGGGAGGCCATCCCCAGCTGGGCCTCTGCCGTCTTCTTGCTCCAGCGGCGCAAGTCCTCCCATCTCTTGCGGCAGTGGGTGCTCCGTCTATGATAGACCCCCAGGACCCGCACTTCCTTGGCAATGGCATGCCAAATACCCTTCTTCTGGTGGGCGCTGACCTACAGGTAAGGTAAAGTAAGAATGGAAATTACTCCCCTGTCCGGTTCTTCATACTCTTTGGCCACCAGTTCCCACCCATGCCCTGAAACACATACACTGACCATCCTCACATGCAGGCCTCATCCCCCCCACAACATGTATCTTCCATCCATACCACTCCATACATTCATGTCCCATACTTCATGCTCACAGTTTACTCGCCTGTTTGTCTGGAGGACCGTGGAGTAGCATGTACTGGGGGAGAACCCCATCCACTAGTCTCTCCAGCTCCTCCGAAGTGAAGGCAGGGGCCTTTTCCCCAGACACTTGAGCCATTGTCATTTCCAGACTGAGGTCACAGCAGCACTTGCAGTGTAGGTCCTCTCCTGTTGAAGGTCAGGTATCAAGTGAGTGAACAGCTTGAAAATGGTGGTCACGTCCGCGGCGATGCGTACCGTCACTGCCGCCATACATCGTCATTGGCTCCTGGAACCCAGAGGGCCCAATGATAACCAATGCTGAATTGTGCGGCGGTCTTCGACCGCCTACCGTGACGCTGCACAACGCCAGCTCAGTTACCTCATTTTCCCTTGTCTCTCCTTACAGGTCAGGCAGCCGCCATTTCAGGTGGGCACATGGCAGGGCACCTAACTGCGTCACAGCACATTTGGGCAGGAATACGGACAGACATTGCCACACACCGATTAAATCACATTAGTGCAAAACACCCTTGACAAACCTATTTGGTACATGACCCTCTGCTCACCATTCTCCTCCATAGGGCACATCCGTTGGGGCAGATGATGAGGTGGCATCGTCCTCCGGTGTACAGACCCCTGGTGGACCTGTCGACAATGGAAGACAGACACATCACTATCACCTACAGACTTGATCGTGCCACAATCCAAGAACTTTGTGCCTAATTGGAGCCAGACCTGATGTCAGCTATCCGCCATCCCACAGGTATCCCCCCTCTAGTTCAGGTCCTGTCAGTGCTCCATTTCCCGGCCAGTGCTTGCTTTCAAACAACAGTGGCCATGGCATCAGGGATATCTCAGCCAATGTTCTCGAACATGTTGTCCAGAGTGTTATATGCCCTGCTGAAACACATGCACAGCTACATCGTTTTCCCCCAGGTGGAGGATTTGCCCACAGTGAAAGCTGACTTCTATGCCCTGGGACATATCCCCAACATCATTGGTGCCATTGATGGTACACATGTGGCATTTGTCCCCCTCCCGCAGGAATGAACAGGTGTACAGAAATCGTCAAAGCTACCATTCAATGAATGTGCAGATGGTGTGTTTGGCAGACCATTATATCTCTCATGTGAATGCCAAGTATCCTGGTTCTGTACATGATGCTTACATTTTGAGGAATAGAAGCATCCCTTATGTGATGGGGCAACTCCAGAAACACCGTGTGTGGCTTATAGGTGAGCCCAAGGTCCCCACACAGTATGAGTAGGTGTCTGGGTATGGGGTTGTCCCTAAGGGTTGGTGTGTGTCTAACAGATATCCCTCGACATTTGTAGATGACTCTGGTTACCCCAACCTGTCATGGCTACTGACCCAAGTGAGGAATGCCAGGACAAGGGCAGAGGAACGCTACAATGAGGCACGTGGGTGAACTTGGAGAGTTATAGAGCGGACTTTCGGCCTCCTGAAGGCCAGATTCCGGTGCCTCCATCTAACAGGTGGCTCCCTATACTACTCACTGAAGAAGGTGTGCCAGATCATCGTGGCATGCTGGATGCTGCACAGCCTGGCTTTGTGACACTAGGTGCCTTTTCTGCAGGAGGATGGGCCTGATGTTGGTCTTGTAGCAGCTGTGGAGCCTGTGGACAGTGAGGAAGAGGAGGCTGAAGAAGAAGATAGTGACAACCGAAACATCATCATCATGCAGTACTTCCAATGACACACAGGTAAGAGACTGGCACTGCTCATCTCATATCAGACTACTGTGGGACATTGTATAAGTCTGCCTTATTACCTCTGTGCATGGACCCTGACAGTTCACTTTGGCTTTCCTTTCACAGATCTGGGTACCACATTCTGCAGTCTGTTCTGTTCACTGCTGCCCAACACCTGTCATACTTTGGTATGTGCAAATGAACATTTACTATGTTATTTGTTAAAGAGGTTGTAATAACACATTTGTGAAAGTACAGACTGACTCCAGATTGTTTTGTGATTCAAGGGTGTTTATTTAAGTGCTAATAAGTGGAGGGGGATGTGCAATGGGCTGGGGTGATGGTGGAGGAATATCCATGGTAGAGTCCAGTCTCTTTGGATCACAGGTGCATTGTCCAATGGGGCATGGGAAGTGGAGCAATGGCAGTTCAAAGTGGTCAGGGTGACATAGTGGGACAGAAGGGTGACAATCAGGAGAGTCTTATTTCCTGGCGGTGGTCTTGTCAATGTTCTCTGTCTTGTGCCTGGATCGCAGGGACCATTTGCGGGGTGGTTCTCCTTCTGCAGGGGGTGGGGTGCTGGTGGCATGTTGGTCTTGTGGCAGGACTTCCTGTCCACTAGCGCCGGCGGATGTGGAGGGCTGTTCATTGTTCGGGCTGGTGTCAGTGGCCTGGTGGTATGCCACTGTCTCCCTCATGGCATTGGCCATGTCTGCCAGGAACCCCTGCAATGGTGACCAGTGTGGTGTTAATGGACTTCAAGTTCTCTCTGATCCCCAGGTACTGTTCCTCCTGCAGCCACTGGGTCTCCTGAAACTTGGCCAGTACCGTGCCCATGGTCTCCTGGGAATGGTGGTATGCTCCCATGATGTTGGAGAGTGCCTCATGGAGAGTGGACTTCCTGGGCCTGTCCTCCTCCTGTCGCACAGCAGTCCTCCCAGCTTCCCTGTTGTCCTGTGCTGGTAGTGCCAGTGCTGGTGATGGTGCCTCATGTAGTGTGTGCAGGTTCCAGGATGTCTCCTGCAGCCTCGGACGGCTGTCCACTGGGGATGATGCTGATATCCGCTGTAGTGGCACTGGCTGGGCACGTCGCGGGGCAGGTGGTGGTGGCTGCGACGAAGATGCTGTTGGTGGTGCAGGTGTCTGTACTTGTGGAGGGAGACACCAGGCCATCTCCTGCAGCCTCGGACGGCTGCCCACTGGGGATGCTGCTGCTGATGTCTGCTGTAGTGGCACTGGCTGGGCATGTCACGGGGCAGGTGGCGGTGGCTACGGCGGTGTCTGCGGCGGAGATGCTGCCAGTGGTGCAGGTGTCTGCACTTGTGGAGGGAGACACCAGGCCGTCTCCTGCAGCCTCGGAAGGCTGCCCACTGGGGATGATGCTGGTGACTGTCGTTGAGGCAGCTGCCATGCAGGTGGCGGGGCAGATGGCGGTGCAGGTGGCGGTTGTTGCGGCTGTGCTCACCGCGGTACAGGTTGCTGGGCTGTCTTGCGAAAGGGGGGACACTAGTCCCTCACCCGGAGGCTCCGTGCCCTGAGGTGACTTCCCTTTGCTCTTGTGTCCCTTCCCCACCTTGGAAGTCACTGCTGGGACCTTGGCACTGTCCTCTTTGGTTCTGGATGAGGCTTTGCTGGATGGGTGGTGCGGCTTTTCGCTTCTGCTTGCTGGCCCCTTCTTTACCTTGGCAGGTGGCGGAATAGGGTGGTCCTTGGCTTCACTAGGTGGCACACTGGCAGCCCTGATGGGTGCCCCCTTCGATGTTCCTGGACTTGCAGGGGCACACTGGACGAGGATTTGGTGGCTAAGGTGCTGGTCAGGGATCTAGACAACCTGGCTCTAGGGGAAGGACGGGGGGAGGTGTAGGGAGGAGGTCAATATTAGCCAGGAAAAGTTTCTTAGACACACTGGGATGGGAAGATGGAGGGGGTTTGGGAGTGGAGGAAGAGGTAGTGGTTGCAGAAGGTGTACGTCTGCTGAGTTTGGGTGAAGGTGCATGGGTTGGAGACAGTTGTGAGGTGAATGGCTGTTGAGTGGGTGTGTGCCGGCGATGGTGTACTTTGGCAGGAGGGCTCACAGACACACTAGGAGAGGACGCAGGGGACATGTGAATGGTAGTGGGGGTGGTGATTGCACGTGAGTGGTGTGTGGTGATGGGCGTGTTGGTGATGGAGGTAGTGGCTGAGGATGTAGTGCATGCAGGTGTGAGTGGAGACGAGGCTGGGAGGAGGTGGAGGATGTGGAAGAGGTGGACACAGTGGAGGCAATGGATGTTGGTGTGTCTGCATGGGTATGCTGCTTATGTGAGTGCCTGTGGGATGTGTGGTGCTTATGTTTGTCTGAGCCACTTTTGTGTGTTGATGTGTGTGCATGCTGGTCTGATGGTGTGCTTGGGATAGGCTGAGGTTGAGGAGATTGGGTAGGGGTAGTGGAGGTTGGGGGGTGGGAGGCTGGACACAGGGACAATGGCTGCCATCAATGCTTAGGCCAGAGCCTGAAATGCTCTCTGTTGGGCTGCCACGCCAAAATGAATGCCCTCCAGGTATGCATTTGTTTGTTGCAAATGCCTCTCAATACCCTGGATGGCATTCGAAATGGTTCACTGCCTAACAGTGAAGGATCTCAGGAGGTCAATAGCCTCCTCACTGAGGGCAGAAGGGCTGAGTGGGGCAGGGCCTGAGGTGCCTGGGGCGAAGGAGATGCCCACCCTCCTGGGTGAGCAGGCACGGGAAACACGCTGAGGGGCTGCTTGGAGGGCGGTGCTGGTAGGGGGGTGGTGGCTGTACCTGTTGCTGTGGTGGGCACAGAGGTGCCCGCCATGGCAAGGGAGCTCCCATCTGAGGAGGAGTCGCTGTTGCTGGTGTCTCCTCCTGTCCCCATCGTGGAGCTCCCCTCGCCATCCGACCCACTGGTGCCTTCAGACTCCGTACATTCACCCTCCTAGGCCATGTGGGTTGCAGCTCCCTCCTGCTCTGGTGCCACTGCTCCTTCGCCAGATAATGTTAATGCACACAAGGACAGGGTGACAAAACAAAAAGGGGGGGAAAGACAGAGGTGACACATGGTCAGTTCCAGCAACACCACTACCGTTGGCGGACACAACACACAGGAAGCAGCCCATGCACTAACAGTTCTTAGGAAAATCACCTGCCCATGGGGGACTATGCCTAACCCCATTTGCTGCACACCTGGAAACCACAGGAGGCTGACTAGTTGTAGATGGCCACTACCACTATTGGGGTTGGAGTGCCACAGAGGCTGCCTAAAAAGGGACCTACCCTACCAAGTTCGCCCTGGCCTAGGGGAACCCACAGCCCAGACACCTCGTAAAGTGTGCAGAGTCAGCTGAATGAGACTGTACTCACCCCCTTGTGGCTGCTGTGATGCCCTCAAACACCGATCCAACTCCGGATATACCACCGTCAGGATCCGGAACATCAGGGGGGTCATGGTGCGACGGACACCCTTCAAGGTTGGGAGGCCATCCCCAGCTGGACCTCTGCCGTCTTCTTGCTCTAGCGGCGCAGGTCCTCCCATCTCTTGCGGCAGTGGGTGATCTGTTTATGATAGACCCCCACGGCCCGCACTTCCTTGGCAATGGCACGCCAAATACCCTTCTTCTGGTGGGCGCTGACCTACAGGTAAGGTAAAGTAAGAATGGAAATTACTCCCCTGTCCGGTTCTTCATACTCTTTGGCCACCAGTTCCCGCCCATGCCCTGAAACACATACACTGACCATCCTCACATGCAGGCCTCAGCCCCCCCACATCATGTATCTTCCATCCAGACCACTCCATACATTCATGTCCCATACATCATGCTCACAGTTTACTCACCTGTTTGACTGGAGGACAGTAGAGTAGCGTGTACTGGGGGAGAACCCCATCCACTAGTCTCTCCAACTCCTCTGAAGCGAAGGCAGGGGACCGCCTACCGCAATGCTGCACAACGCCAGCGCAGTTACCTCATTTCCCCTTGTCCCTCCTTACAGGTCAGGCAGCCGCCATTTCAGATGGGCACATGGCAGGGCACCTAACTGCGTCACAGCACATTTGTGCAGGAATACGGACAGACATTGCCACACACCGATTAAATCACATTAGTGCAAAACACCTTTGTCAAACCTATGTGGTACATGACCCTCTGCTCACCATTCTCCTCCATAGGGCACATCCGCTGGGGCAGATGATGAGGTGGCATCATCCTCTGGTGTACAGACCCCTGGTGGACCTGTCGACAATGGAAGACAGACACATCATTATCACCTACAGACTTGATCGTGCCACAATCCAAGAACTGTGTGCCCAATTGGAGCCAGACCTGATGTCAGCTATCCGCCATCCCACAGGTACCCCCCCTCTAGTGCAGGTGCTGTCAGTGCTCCCTTTCCCGGCAAGTGGTTGCTTTCAAACAACAGTGGCCATGGCATCAGGGATATCTCAGCCAATGTTCTCGAACATGTTGTCCAGAGTGTTACATGCCCTGCTGAAACACATGCGCAGCTACATCGTTTTCCTCCAGGTGGAGGATTTGCCCACAGTGAAAGCTGACTTCTATGCCCTGGGACATATCCCCAACATCATTGGTGCCATTGATGGTACACATGTGGCATTTGTCCCCATCCTGCAGGAATGAACAGGTGTACAGAAATCGTAAAAGCTACCATTCAATGAATGTGCAGATGGTGTGTTTGGCAGACCAGTATATCTCTCATGTGAATGCCAAGTATCCTGGTTCTGTGCATGATGCTTACATTTTGAGGAATAGAAGCATCCCTTATGTGATGGGGCTACTCCAGAGGCAAAGTGCGTGGCAAATAGGTGAGCCCAAGCTCCCCACACAGTATGAGTAGGTGTCTGGGTATGGGTTAGTCCCTAAGGGTTGGTGTGTGTCTAACAGATATCCCTCGACATTTGTAGGTAACTCTGGTTATCCCAACCTGTCATGGCTACTGACCCAAGTGAGGAATGCCAGGACAAGGGCAGAGGAACGCTACAATGAGGCACATGGGTGAACTTGGAGGGTTATAGAGTGGACTTTCAGCCTCCTGAAGGCCAGATTCCGGTGCCTCCATCTAACAGGTGGCTCCCTATACTACTCACTGAAGAAGGTGTGCCAGATCATCGTGGCATGCTGTATGCTGCACAGCCTGGCTTTGCAACACCAGGTGCCTTTTCTGCAGGAGGATGGGCCTGATGTTGGTCTTGTGCCAGCTGTGGAGCCTGTGGACAGTGAGGAAGAGGAGGCTGAAGAAGAAAATAGTGACAACCAAAACATCATCATCACACAGTACTTCCAGTGACACACAGGTAAGAGACTGGCACTGCTCATCTCATATCAGACTACTGTGGGACATTGTATAAGTCTGCCTTATTACCTCTGTGCATGGACCCTGACAGTTCACTTTGGCTTTCCTTTCACAGATCAGGGTACCACATTCTGCCTTCTGCTATGTTCACTGCTGCCCAACACCTGTCATACTTTGGTATGTGCAAATGAACATTTACTATGTTATTTGTCAAAGAGGTTGTAATAACACATTTGTGAAAGTACAGACTGACTCCAGATTGTTTTGTGATTCAAGGGTGTTTATTTAAGTACTAATAAGTGGAAGGGGATGTGCAATGGGCTGGGGTGATGGTGGAGAAATATCCATGGTAGTGTCCAGTCTCTTTGGATCACAGGTGCATTGTCCAATGGGGCATAGGAAGTGGAGCAATGGCAGTTCAAGGTGGTCAGGGTGACATAGTGGGACAGAAGGGTGACAATCAGGAGAGTCTTATTTCCTGGCGGGGGTCTTGGCAATGTTCTCTGTCTTGTGCCTGGATCGCAGGGACCATTTGCAGGGTGGTTCTCCTTTTGCAGGTGGTGGGGTGCTGGTGGCATGTTGGTCCTGTGGCAGGACTTCCTGTCCACTAGCGCCGGCGGATGTGGAGGGCTGTTCATTGTTCGGGCTGGTGTCAGTGGCCTGGTGGTATACCACTGTCTCCCTCATGGCGTTGGCCATGTCTGCCAGCACCCCTGCAATAGTGACCAGTGTTGATGGTGTTGATGGACTTCAAGTCCTCCCTGATCCCCAGATACTGTTCCTCCTGCAGCCACTGGGTCTCCTGACACTTGGCCAGTACCGTGCCCATGGTCTCCTGGGAATGGTGGTATGCTCCCATGATGTTGGAGAGTGCCTGGTGGAGAGTGGATTCCCTGGGCCTGTCCTCCTCCTGCCGCACAGCAGTCCTCCCAGCTTCCCTGTTGTCCTGTGCCTCTGTCCGCTGAACCGTGTTCCCACTGCCACTGACCCCAGGTCCCTGATGAGTGGGTTTGCCTGGGGTCCCTGTAGTGGTGGACACATTGCTGATTGACATGTCCTGGGGACAGTGGCATGGGCCCGCTGGGTGGGTGCTGTGGTGGTGTTTCCTGAGGGGGGAGGTTCAGTGGTGGTTTGGGACTGTGGCAGGGGCACCGACTGTCCAGAGGTCCCTGATGGGCCGGGCTGGTCATCTTGATCCAGGCGTGCAAAGCTGCTGTTGTCACTGTGGGCTTCTTCTGTGGGGGTACTGGATATGGTTGGCACCTCCTGTCCGGTGACGTTGGGTAGGGGTCCTGTTGGTGTGTAAATGCATAGTTATTGTATCTGTGTGTGCCATCTTGTGCAATGGGTGAGTTTCCCTCTACTCCTGTGCTTGCATTATCGCCTTGGCCCTTGTGTAAGTGGTGATTGTGTGCCCTGGCTGAATCTCTCTACTGGACATGCTGTGGTGATGGGTGTCCATGCAGGTCTGTGATGGGTGTCCATGCATTGTTGTCACATGCAGGGCTTGGTATTGGGATGTGTGGGTTGTGATAGTGTGGTATCTGTGAGGTGTTGGGGTGATGGGTGTGAGGGTAGGGGTAGACGTTTGTGATGGCATGCAGGTAGGGTGGGGGGATATAATAGTAAAGATATGGCTTACCAGAGTCCAGTCCTCCTGCTACTCCTGCAAGGAACTCAGGATGCATGATCGCCAAGACTTGTTCCTCCCATTTTGTTAGTTGTGGGGGAGGAGGTGGGCGTCCACCGCCAGTCCTCTGTACGGCTACCTGGTGTCTGGATACCAAGGAACGTACCTTCCCCCGTAGGTCATTCCACCTCTTCCTGATGCCATCCCGTGTTCTTGTGCATTGACCCTGTTGACAATTCTCCGCCAAAGCTCCATCTTCCTAGCAATATGCGTCTGCTGTGCCTGTGATCCGAATAGCTGTGGCTCTACCCGGATGATTTCCTCCACCATGACCCTGAGCTCCTCCTCAGAAACCCTGGGGTGTCTTGAGGTGCCAAGATGTGGTGTGGGTGATGTGTGAGGTGATGGTTGATGTGTTGTGTGGTGTGTGTATCAGGTGTGTGTATTTTGATTTGTCCAATGCGGTTGTGTTTTGTAAGTGTGTGTGTATTTTGAGCGCGGCGGTGTGTACTGCCAATGGATTACCGCAGTTTAATGACCGCCCCATTGATTTGTGGGTTGTGATACTATGGGTGTATTCCTGTTGGCGTAACGGAGTGGGTTTTCCTATCGCCAGTTTATCACTGACCTTTGGTGTGGCTGTCAGCACGGCGGTCCGCGGCCTTTACCGCCAAGGTTGTAATGAGGGCCATAGTTTTCACAAGTTCCTTGAATTGAAAATATTGCCAAATGTTTACATTGCCAATACTTTCCCATGAGTTTCAAGTCTCTTTTTGTGAAACAGGTTTGAAAACAGACTGTCCCTTTACAGGAGTAAGTTGTAGTAGACCTCTAAAAACAATCAAATGCTTTCCTCCAAATATACATTGTATTCATTCTTTTAAATCAGTTGCATTCTTAGGTGAACAAAAGCAAGCATTAGATTCAAAACAATGCTTCCCTCATCAATAATTAAAAGCTTCATTATCTTAAAAGCTCTTGCCACCTCATGACAAGCTTCACCAATAACTTCTGATATTCCAGTTTATTGTTGTGTTCAGCCGGTAGTTGTAGTCTATGTATAGTAATTCCTTTGATATTGTGTGCAGCTAATCCAGTAGGTGCTGTTACTACACACGATACGTCTGAATCTGTAGTCTTTTGTAGGTAAGTAGAAATAACATTAGTGAAAAAGCTTTTTCTGGTACCAGCTTGATCATTAATATATAATAGTATTGACTTGAATGATGAGCAATTGCATTCTTTCTTCTCATGAAGTAATCTATATTTCATTTTGTCTTTTACTTCAGTATATATGCCACACTATTCATTGTTGAGTTGTCCAACTAACTGTTCCAGATTTCCAGATTCCTGTATAGTTTGTTCCTTTGGAGCTTACACTTAATTCATAGTTATTGCAGCTTCATTTTCAAAAGTAGGTTGCCCAAGAGGATCCTGACTTATAGCTGATGAACTTCGGTTGCTTTGAGAACTATCCTTAGCTACCACAGCAGCTACCATTTCTTCCTGTTGACTCTCATTGTTTAGCATTTGTAAATCATTTTTAAAGATGGGACACTGAATACTATCTTTATTTTTGTTTTACATGTCTCACTAAACATCTGTCATATTTATGTACTGCATATTTCCCTTCTTGTATGTTATCACTTGTCTTACTTCTATATCTGTAGTTTTGAAAAATTTCATAAAGGCACTTGTCTTCTAGTGACTTCTTCTTGAATAGTATTTACCTAACATATTTGATTTTACAAGGTCTGTACTTTCTGGTTCAAACTCTGCTAGGTACTGAATTTCAGCGAAATGCTTTGATACTCTGGCCCATATTTATACTTTTTTAGCACCACATTTGCATCTTTTTTTGACACAAAATAGGTGCAAACTTGCAAAATAAAATTGTTTAAAAAATGACACAAATGGAGCGCTAAAAAAGCATAAATATGGGCCTCTGTTTCTTGTACTAGATAGACCAAGACTTACCCAAATGATTCCTTTTGATTTTGAGAACAAACTTGCCAACCTCAACCTGCGCAGGCCTCAATCAACCACATTTCCCCATGGGAAAGTATTTACAAGCTGAAGGAATACCATTTCTTGCTAAGTGTTTTCTCTGCAGAAACTTCCTCCCACATCTCTTTCATCTCTGTTTTTTCAGATTTTGTAATATAGGATGAAGGAAAGTCCATCCTTTTTCCTCGGTCACCCCAAAATGTTTGGACAGATACTGGTGGTTACTGACTCTTGGCTGTCCCCTCGGTACTGCTTACCAGTCCCAGGGCCAGCGCTCTGTGTAAAGTAGATATGCAAATTAGGCTAATTAAAATTGGCAGTATCAACCTACCTATAAGCTCCTAGTATATGGTAGGGCATGTAGGTTTAGGGGCCCAAGCATAGGTAATGCGCTCATAGGTGCCATGTTAAGGTTCCCAGTGTCATTTTAAAGGCAGGCCTGTCTTGCTGGCTGTTTTTAAAACCAAGTTATATGCAAATTTGAGTTTGGATTTAAAAGTACTTCTAAAGTCCTAAACTACCTTATTTTTACATATGTCACCCCTACAGTGTGACCTATGTGTCCCTAGGGCTGGGTGCCATGTAACTATAAGCAGGGACCTTCTAAAAAATGTTTTATGAGCCCTGTTGTGGTAAAATACCCAAATTAGTTTTTCCCTCACTGTAGTGAACGGCCTTCATAGGCTAAAATAGGGAGACTTTATTTTAATTAACAAAATCAACTTAGGTGTCAGATACCTCCAGTTTTGTAGCAAACTTACAATTGTTGGATTTAATATAAATAGTTCAGATAAAGAGTTTTAAACTCTACCTGAAAAGTTGGCAACTTCAGCTCTGTAGTGTCCTTCTCTGATTGGCCAGCCTCTGGGAGCCTGGCCAGGATGCCTTGATGAGGTGTGAAGTGGCCTGGGCTGAACACAAAGGATGTACCTGGGGGAGGAGATCTGCCTCAGCAGATGGGGAAGCAGAAAGGGGGGAGGGCTGCCAAATTGGTCTTCAAAGGCAAGGAAGGACATTTGGAGCAACCCAGCACCTCCCTCACATTCTGAAACCCAAGACAATTGGGTGCCCTCTTGATTGGATTAGGAAAGGGCAGGAGAGGGGTGTGTTTAGGATTTTTTGCCACACCAGTGAGTGAGTTCAGCCAGATCTAACCTCGAAAAATAATTTTAAGCCATGTTGGATTTTTGAAGAATGTTGCTCTCTAGGATTGACTTTTGCCACAATTCACAGGAAGTGGTCATCACAGGGGTAAGAACCCTGCCTCTGATTGGGCACCCACGACCCCCCTGTTTTTAAGCCAGGAGAAGGGATAAATAAGCCAGAGCTGCACCTAAACCTCAGATTCCTTCAAAGAAGAACATCAGACAAAGATGGACTTCCTGCTTCACCCCTGACCTGCACCTGGACACTACACTCTGAAAGACTGCACCAGCTGCACACTTGGGCGTCACCACAAGAAGGACTTTGCCTGGCTTCAACTGGTTCAAGAAGGGACTCCCTGTTTTCTACAGGTGGAAAATTGCTAACTAGAGTCCCCTGTCTCAGATCCTGAAGAAACTTACCAGTTGACCACTGTCCAGTAGTCGTTTTGGAGTTTGCAGCAGGTGCATTCTGGGCGTTGTAGTTTGCACCCTCCAGGAGCAGCTCAGAGCTTCTGGAACCTTGGGTGAGCTGTGGACTTCTAAAGGACCTTAAAAACCTTGTGGAAGAAAATCCAGAAGTTTGGAAAAGATTGGAGAACTTTTTGATAAAGATCAGTAGAGGAACCGACATGCCGGGGTGATTCTAGCCGGCTTGCCTCAACTGCGACCCGGCCCGAGTTGCAGGTTCGGCCTGCTGAAGAAAATCTCAGAAAAAGTGACTAATTCCGAACGTAGAAAGTTGACTGGGACCTCTTGCGCAGTGTATCCGGGCTCCAGGGACGTTGGATTTAGATTCAGGTTTGGCCAGGTCAAAGGATTTTCATCTTGAAAAAGCGTCTAAGTTCATTTGTAGAAATCTTCACCGAGGTTTCCTGCCATGCGTATCTGAGTAAGGGCTCCAGGGAGGTTGGATCGGACTGTGACTTCGTCCTGCTGAAGAAAATCTTCAAGAAAACGACTAAGTCTGAATGTAATCTTTTGACCAAGGCCTCCCTCTTGCTGTAGCCGAGTAGAGCTTCATTGTGGTTGGCCTTAAAGTTTGACTTTGCCCTGGTCGAGGTGCGACCAGATGACCAGATTGCTGCTATTTGTTTCTATGCGCTAAAAACATTAATTCTTTAAAAAATCATGTCTTTAGTTCCCCTTATCTGATTTCAATTGCAAACTAGAGTCCCCTGTCTCAGATCCTGAAGAAACTTACCAGTTGACCACTGTCCAGTGGTCGTTTTGCAGTTTGCAGCAGGTGCATTCTGGGCGTTGTAGTTCGCACCCTCCAGGAGCAGCTCAGAGCTTCTGGAACCTTGGGTGAGCTGTGGACTTCTAAAGGACCTTAAAAACCTTGTGGAAGAAAATCGAGAAGTTTGGAAAAGATTGGAGAACTTTTTGATAAAGATCAGTAGAGGAACCGACCTGCCGGGGTGATTCTAGCCGGCTTGCCTCAACTGCGACCCGGCCCGAGTTGCAAGTTCGTCCTGCTGAAGAAAATCTCAGAAAAAGTGACTAAGTCTGAACGCAGAAAGTTGACTGGGACCTCTTGCGTAGTGTATCCGGGCTCCAGGGACGTCAGATTTAGATTCAGGTTTGGCCCGGTCAAAGGATTTTCACCTTTAAAAAGCATCTAAGTTCATTTGTAGAAATCTTCACCAAGGTTTCCTGCCATGCGCATCTGAGTAAGGGCTCCAGGGAGGTTGGATCGGACTGTGACTTCTTCCTGCTGAAGAAAATCTTCAAGAAAGCGACTAAGTCTGAACGTAATCTTTTGACCAAGGCCTCCCGCTTGCTGTAGGGCTTCATTGTGGTTGGCCTTAAAGTTTGACTTTGCCCTGGTCGAGGTGTGGCCAGATGACCAGATTGCTGCTATTTGTTTCTATGCACTAAAAACATTAATTCTTAAAAAAATCATGTCTTTAGTTCCCCTCATCTGATTTCATTTGTTTTGGTGTCAAATTAAAGCTAAATATATTTGCTATTTTATAAATTGGTTTTGGATTCTTTAAATGTTTCCTATGTTTTATTTAATTTCTGTTTTATGATACTTGAATGCTTTACACACCTTGGGGCTCATTATGACATTGGCGGTAAATATCGGCTACCACCACGGTAACAGTCGCCAACATACCGCCCTGGCAGCTACCCGATGGTGGTGGACAGTGGTAAGCTGGCACTGCTAACACAATCATCGCCCCACCAGCAGAACGCCGCCAGCCATATTGTGACCAGTAATACGGCCTGGTGGTATTCTGCTGGCGGGGTGCTGCTGGTTGTAGCAGCACCCCTTCCCGTTCCCTGTCAAATGACCTCCTCGCCGGACAAGGTAAGTTGAGTGTCCAACAGGGGAAGGGGTAGGAGGGCGGGGAGGGTTGTGTGTGTGTCTGAGTGTGTGCATGAATGTGTTTATGTGTGTGTGTGTGTGTGTGTGAATGAGTCTAAGTGTGTTGTGTTGTTTGCGTAGTTGTATGTGTGTAAGAATGGTGAAGTGAGTGTGTGTCTGCATGTCAGTCTGATTGTGTGTAAGAATGTGTGTGAGTATGTCTGGAAGTATGCATGTATAAATGCGTGTATGCCAGTGTGTGTAGGATTGCGTGTATGCCAGTGTGTGTATGAATGCGTGTATACCAGTGTATGTGAATGGGTCTATGTGTGATGCGTGTGGGTGTCTGTGTGCGTGTATGCGGGGAGGGGGCTGTGGGGTGAGAGGCACTGTGACTGTAGTGACATCTGCGGCCCGGTGGCTCATACCACCATGGCCATGGCGTTATGAGTGGAGAAGTGGCGGGTTGGCTGGAGCCACATTATGATGCCTTTTGTCTCCTAAATTAAGCCTTGCCGCTAGTTACCAAGCTACCAAGGATTGAGCTGAGGTTAATTTATTGGGATCTAACGTATCTAGTGGGGACTAGTTGCCTATTGCTGGTACTTACTTGCCCTTACCAATTTTCTACTTTCCAACATATGACATGACATAACGAGCCATTGCTATGGAGTTGTCTGCAACAAATTGCCTGTCCATATGAGCATTCCTCATTTTTAAAAATCACGGGATTGTAGTCCTTAATATTTTTGGATTCTTCAGTTCCTTTTAAGTTATATGTGTTCTTTGGTGATTTCCGCGTCAGTGTATGTATGATTGAAGACAAGCAGCTCTTTACTCTTCGTTATGAAATGACAGCTCTTGGAAATCCAAATCAGCATCTTATGCAAAAAGTCTCTTTGGACCTGTATCTTCGAATACAGTACATCTCACATCCATGTGTTTGGAAATGCAAAACTTGTTCTTTGAGACCTATTTTACCGGTGTGTTTTGGTATGGTGCTTGTGACATACTGTTCATGAAAGACAACACAGACTCATCACTGTCTGCTCCAAATCTGAGTGCGTCTTTTATCCATAGTAGCATTTGAATATGAGGAGCACCTCCTGCCTGGTACTGTGCCAAAAGACATCACTTTCTTTCCCAAGAGGAGGGTTGCTTTTATTGGGGATAAATACAAACATAGCTATCTTTGAACCTGTGATTGAAATAGCTACAAACATTAGCAGGATCTAATGAGCAAAGTTCCCCAGCTGTCTTTACACTGATGTCTTTTATGTTAGAGTTTGCTTCTCTCAAGAATTGAATCAGGTCATCCCAAGCATACTCAGCACAACTCAGTGTAAAAAACCACGTTTGTGCTCCCAGGTTTCTCAGCATACACTTCAGTTCTCCATGGCGACTGAACTAATATACCTTGGTACCACTTTGGCATGCCACTAAATTAATCAAGTATATTCTAAGTTCTCATCCTTTTCATTAACTTTGTTAACAAAATCTCTTGCAGACATATTTTGAAGATTAACTCCTGTTTTTAGACTGTTATTTACTGCATACAAAATCCTGGACAAGTCACTCTCAAATAGAAGGTCAAATATGTATGGCAAACACTCCCTGACTTCTGGACTCCTGAATACAATCATGTTGATTGATATTCAGCTGCTGGTATTTGTATGGGCAGTCATCATACTGACCTCCTACTCCAGTGGGAAACAAGTGGCAAAAACAGCAAGCCTCTAAACTTTTTTTCCAGACAATCATGGGAGCTCCTTTCGCTTGCTCAATTTGGAAAAGGTCAATGGCATCACCAATGACATCTTTGGAATATAATGGATGGTTGCTGTGGTGCTCATACATTTGTTCTGATCTGGATGGATCTACCTTTTCTATTTGTCACCTTGCTGGCAAACTGTCATCACTAACATTTGATACATCAGGTTCCACATCAACATTTTATAATAAAAATAATTTTGTACGAGGTATAACGTTGCTTGTTAACCTTTATTAACACCAACCAACTCTTGCCAAATTGTTTCATTCTTAGTCAGTACACATTTTCTTCATATTTTTAAGAAAATTCTGTATTACCCTGGCACAAAACATTCTGGGCCTGATTACAACTTTTGAGGAGTTTGTTAATCCATCCCAAATGTGACGGATATCCTGCCCAACGTATTACGAGTTCCATAGGATATAATGGACTCGTAATACGGCGGGTGGTATATCCGTCACATTTGGGACGGATTAACACCTTCCTCCTAAGTTGCAATCAGGCCCTCTGACTCTAATTTCTTTGAACTGTTGTTGTCTTCTGTTTAACCTATCTGGTTTCTTCAATGATTTCTTCATCTAACATTATTTTTGTCCTTTCTTGGTTGAATTCAAAACTTTCCTTTTTATTTACATCATTTTGCATACTTTACAGTTTTCCCATATATAGTTTTAAGAATGTTTCTGCTTCTCTGACCAGCAGCTCTTTTCTCTTAAACCACAATCTCCTCATGTCCCACTTTTTGTTTCTATGTTGCAAGTAGATAGTAGGCTTTCGTCAGTTTTTTTGTTTTCATTTTTTTGGCATCTTATATAAAACATAACAAATATAGCCACAGATATACATTTGCATATGAAAATGTTCAGTTTGGATTGTTATAATATACACTTAATGCAATCCGTCACATAACTAGATTGTAGGCAATATACATCTATTTTTTATTAATTGCCTGGCTGTCTCACCATATCTTTCAGTAGCAATGTATGCAGCACTGAAGAGGGAGAGGACAGACATGTGCTGTATCTTGTAGATGCAGCACATTCCTCCCCTTTCTCAGTGGCACAGGGTGGTGCAGCAAGACACTTGTAGTGCCACCCTGTGCCATGCGCCTCATAAATGAGGCCCTATATATCTTAAATATAAACAGATTAAACAGATACCACCCACCCTATAACAAATATACTTTCTACTTTAGACATAACTTCTATCTACTAAAAAAGTAACTGTATGCTTTGGATTTAAATACCAACTCAACTTGCATCATAAAGTGTGCATATGAAATCTACAGTACTAACTAAAAGGAATAATTTTAAACCTTTTACTGTTAATCATTTTCTAACATATTAAATACATTACTATAGATATGAATACAAGTGTCAATACCTCTCTACCTATAGCTGAGTTAACATAGTTTTATCTATATCATATACACATTTATCATTGTTATTTACAAACACAGCTTGTTTTGAAACTAATACTTTTATTCACATACCTTAATAGCTTCAGTTGACAGGTAAAATACTATCACAATATCAAAATATAACTTTGGCTCTTTTTTTTATACAGCAATTATAACTCAGAATAAGAATGGAACACCACTCTTAGACCAAGGAACCAGTAATGGCAATCTGTTCACCTTTGCTCTCAGTGATACTCTCTTAATTATCAAATCAAAAACTATAATTTCATGGTTTATTTATGTTATCACACATTTGAATGGTTTGTGGTTGTTAACCATTTCTTGTATTTTGCGTAAAAAGCCCAATTTGCTTCTGTGTGCTGCTGGAGTCGCAACTCCATCGTGGCCTTCAGCCTGGTCCGTGTAACTTTGCGATGGAGATGAGACTCCACATGGGGTTTAAAATTTATTTTCCATTATGTTTTGGAACACTTTCAGCTACATTTTAAGTTTTGTGATAATACTGAATTAGAAAAATATTTTTTTCTAGTTCTTTGTCTACCAAAATGTCTCCTATTTGAAAAAAATTTATGTCTCCTTTAAAAGCTCCCCTCTGCCCCCCCACACTCTTTCTCCTCATCTGCCTTAGCAACCTCCTGCGGAACACTGTACTGTACCAGTAGTTCAAAAGTTCACAGCATTTTTTCTTAGCAGTAAACTAGCTTTAATGTGTGCTGTAGCAGGTGCGGTTGAATTATAGAATATAAGCATATCCAAAATTGGATTACTTGTTTATAAAAAAACAAGAACCAATCAATGACTCACTGACTTCATATTTTTAATCACAACCTATTTGTACCATCCAATGTCTCTACAATAGCCAATCAAAATTGTGTTTTTTAATTCACTTCTCCGGCCATTTTAATCACCTCACATTTTGAAAACTCCCTCATTCAACAGCAGCCTTCTCCTGTGTGCTACTGCTCCTTCACTTGAAAACTGCATTGTAGGTCACAGCTATTTTTTTGGGGCTAGTGAGTACGTTAGAAAGAGTGGCATTAGCAGGGACCTTTGTTTGCCAAATGTGGAAATTACTTGGGCTGGCCAGAGATTGAAAATGGCAGCAATTGCTTCCATTATTTGAAAGCATTAGAGATTGCTATCCACCTCATCTCATGATTGTGCACTGTGGTGGTAATGACCTGGGCACACAGACTAGGGTAGGATTGGAAATCCTAATGAAGGGTACCTTTGTTCAATAATGTACCTTTCCCCTACACTGCTTTTATGGTCTCTGACATAGGCCAGGGGCATAAATGGAAGAGGTCAACTGAATTATGTCCACAGATAGGCAAAGCCAGGAAACATGTAATAAAAGTGTTTCAGCGACCATAACATGGGCTGTATCTACAATAATAACCTGCACTATGACATGGATGGGAAATACAAAAGGGATGATATTCACTTCACAGAGTGTTTCTCAGTAACTTCAAATTCTGCATCTGCTCGTATGTGTACTAATAATATACAAACAACAAACACAAAGGTCCTTTTTAGAGCCACCCTATATCCCAAATACTCCTTAAATTTGAAAGAAAATCTGATAAAATGTTTTGAGTTGTGGCTCCGTTGTGGATTCGCAGATACCATGGCTTGGGCACAGGCGTGGCAGACTCCACACTGATGATTACCCAAAACGGGATTGGTTCCTGTAATGCTCTTCTGTGTGAATACGCTGTCTCTCATAAACCTTGCTTGCACCAATTTATCTAGCAAATTGTAGTTTCTTTTGAAAGCAAACATAGGTCTAAGGAGAGAGACATAGGGGGTCACTACAACATTGGCGGTAAAAGACAGCCAACACACCGCCGCAGCCGCAGAATTCCGCCACAGCTATTATGACCCACATCTCGGAACCCGCCATAATTCAGACACCCTCACAAGTCCGCCACACCAAAGGTCAGTGATAACCTGACGAGAACAAATGCTCCACCGTCACGCCAACAGAAATACGCCCACACTATCACGACACACGAATCCACGCGGCGGTCTTTCAACCGTGGTATTCCATTGGCGGTACACACCGCCGTGCTCAAAATACACACACTCTTACAAAACACAGCCACATTGGACAATTCGAAATACACACACCTGATACACATACACACACGACTCCCACACACCCAATACAATATAAAACACACACCCACATCACCCACAAACCCCTACTACCAAAAATCAAGAATGAAGCACAGAGAGAGACACCACCAGCAAGTACAACAGCATCCACAGGCACATAACACCATCACCCCCACAACTTCCATGCACCTCACACAACACACCACTACATATCACCACACTTATCACCACACACACCACCCCACACATCACCTACACCACCCCACGCCACGGCGAAGACAGCCCAGGTTCTCGGAGGAGGAGCTCAGGGTCATGGTGGAGGAAATCGTCCGGGTAGAGCCACAGCTATTTGGAGCACAGGTGCAGCACACCTCAATTGCAAGGAAGATGGAGCTATGGCGAAGAATAGTCGACAGGGTCAACGCAGTGGGACAACACCCAAGAAATCGGGAGGACATCAGGAAAAGGTGGAACGACCTACGGGGGAAGGTGCGTTCCGTGGTCTCAAGACACCACCAGGCGGTTCAGCGGACTGGCGGCAGACCCCCACCTCCTCAACCACAACTAACAACATGGGAGGAGCAGGTCTTGGCGATTCTGCCTCCTGAGGGCTTTGCAGGAGTTGGTGGAGGAATGGACTCTGGTAAGTCAAATCTTAACTATTACATCCCCCACCCTACCTGCATGCTATCACATACCCCAACCCTCGCCCTCACCCCTATCACTCCAACTCCTCACAAATGTCCCAATATCACAAACCACACATCCCAACACCAAGCCCTGCATGCAACAGCAAAGCATGGAGACCCATCACTAAAGCATGCCCACTGCACATACCCATACACCCCCCTAAACCATCATCAGACAAGCTCCCACTCAGGAATGCCAGCACTGGGGTACACGGTCACCCACCCATTGCACACCATGCCACACACAGATGCAATAATCATGCCTTTCCACCCCTGCAGGACCACTACCCAACGTCACCAGACAGGAGGGTCCAGACATGTCCACTCCACCCACAGAAGAGGCCCACAGTGATGACAGCACCTCTGTCCAACTGGATCTAGATGACCAGCCCGGACCATCGGGGGCTTCGAGTCAGTCGGTTCCCCTCACACAGGCACAGGCCACCACAGACCTTCCCCCCTCTGGAAACACCAGCACAGCACCCACCCAGCGGGCCCATACCTCCGTCCCCAGGACACGTCAATCAGCTGTGTGTCCACCACCACCCCAACCACAAAAGGGACCTGGGGGCAGTGGCAGTGGGCACACGGTCCAGGGGACGGAGGCCCAGGAACACAGGGGAACTGGGAGGGCTGCTGTGCGACAGGGGGCGGACAGGCCAAGGGAACCCACTCTCCACGAGGCCCTCTCCTCCATCATGGGAGCATACCACCACTCCCAGGAGACGATGGCAACAGTACTGGCCAAGTTTCAGGAGACCCAGCCCCTGCAGGAGGAACAGTATATGGGCTTCAGGGAGGAACTCAGAACCATCAGCTCCACCCTGGGCACCATCGTAGGGGTGCTGAAGGAAGTACTCAACACCAGGAGGGACACTGTGGCACTCCAAGGGGCCCCTGACACTAGCATGGACGATGAACTGCCCACCACCTCCGCCGGCGCTAGTGGACAGGACACCCCACCACAGGACCACCACACCAGCACTCCACCTCTTGCAGAGGGAGAACCACCCGCAAACGGTCCCTGAGATCCAGGAACAAGACTGAGCACGATGCCAAGACCACCGCCAAGAAATGAGACCACCCTGATTGTCATCCCACTGTCCCACTTTGTCACCCTGTCCATAATTAAACTGCCCCAGCTCCACTTCCTATGCCCATATGGGCAATGCACCTGTGAGACTAATAGACTGGACTCTGCCATGGACACTCCTCCGCCATCACCCCTCACCATTTAACTTCCCCCTCCAATATTGAGAACTTAAATAAACACACTTAAAGCACAAAACAATCTGGAGTCTGTCTGTGATTTCGAAATATTGTATTTGCAATTACAGTGACAAAATGTTCTTGAAATAGTAATGTCAACATACCTATGTCACACAGCTCTAGTCCATGAGGAATCTAAGCAGATGACACACGTTGGGACCCACATCTGTGAAACCATAAGGAAAAGTGACAACTCAGTGACCATACACTGGGTGAAAATGACAGACAGTAGAGAGGTAGCAGTGTAAAAGTACATGTAGTAGGCAGGAATGTATTCTCATCTGTGTTTCACGGGAAATATTGCTGGATCACTGGGTACCTGTTCTGCATGTCTTCTTCCTCTGCTTCATCCTCATCACTGTTCACGGACATCAAAGCTGCCACAACCCCGCCATCTGGACCATCCTTCTGCAGAAAAGGCACCTGTCATCGCAAAGCCAAGTTGTGAAGCATACAGCAGGCCACGATGATCTGGCACACCTTCTTTGGTGAGTAGAATAGGTATCCACCTGTCATATGCAGGCACCTGAACCTGGCCTTCAGGAGGCCGAAGGTCCGCTCGATCACCCTCCTAGTTCGCCCATGGGCCTCATTGTAGCATTCCTCTGTCCTGGTCCTAGGATTCCTCACTGGGGTCAGTAGCCATGACAGGTTGGGGTAACCAGAGTCACCTGCAAATGGCGAAGGACAACTGTTAGACACACACTAACCTGTAGGGATAACCCCAGACAACCATTCCCACTGTCTTGCTTCCAGGGGCTCACCTAATAGCCACACACGGTGCCTCTGGAGTTGACCCATCACATAAGGGATGCTGCTATTCCGCAGGATGTAGGCGTCATGCACTGAGCCAGGGAACATGGCATTCACATGGGAGATGTATTGGTCTGCCAAACATACCATCTGCACATTCATGGAACAATAACTGTTCCAGGTTTCTGTACACCTGTTCACTCCTGTGGGGGGGGACCAATTCCAAATGGGTCCGATCAATGGCACCTATGATGTTGGGGATATGTCCAAGGGCAGAGAAGTCACCTTCCACTGTAGGCAAATCCTCCACCTGAGGGAAAACGATGTAGCTCTGCATGTGTTTCAGCAGGGCAGACAACACTCTGGACAATACGTTGGAAAACATAGGCCGGGACATCCCTGATGCCATGGCCACTGTTGTTTGAAATGACCCACTTGCAAGGAAATGGAGCACTGATAGCACCTGCACTTGAGGGGGATTCCTGTGGGATGGCGGATTGCTGACATCAGGTCTGGATCCAACTGGGTACACAGTTCCTGGATTGTGGCACGGTCAAACCTGTAGGTGATTATCAAATTTCTTTCCTCCGTTGTCGACAGGTCCACCAGCGGTCGGTACACCGGAGGATTCCGCCATCTCCTCACATGTCCCAGCAGACGGTGCCTATGAAGGACAACAGCAAGCACAGAGTCAACCAACTCAGAGGTACGTACCCACAGCTTACACAGAACACAAATCATAATCTGAAAAGTGGCCTGTATGTGTTTTGAGACTAGGCCTAGGTATGTGTGATGCAGTTGAAAAAGAGGCCATGTTGGCCCCTGAAATGGCGGCTGCCTGACCTCTAAAGTGGGACAATGGGATGTGAGGTAACTGCGCTGGCGTTGTACACCGTCGCGTTAGGCGGTCGGAGATCGCGGCGCAATGCTGCATTGGTTAACATTGGTCCCTATGGGTCCCAGGAGCCAATGACGGACGTGACCGCCATTTTCTATCACTTCAATCACTCGATACCTGATCTTTGACAGGAGAGGACCTACACTGCAAGTGCTGCTGTGACCTCAGTCTGGAAGAGACAATGGCTCGTGCGTCTGGGGAAAGGGCCCCTGCCTTCACATTGGAGGAGTTGGAGAAGCTCGTTTATGGGGTCCTCCCCCAATACACGCTACTCTACGGTCCTCCAGACGAACAGGTAAGTACACAGGGAGCATGTTGAATGTGCTATGCCTGTGTGGAGAGGGCTGGATGTTAGAAGGAAGGGGGCTGAGTGCTGCGTGCATGTAAGACGGTGAATGCATGTGCCACATGGCAAGGGTAGGGATAGGGGCCACTCACTTTGACGGTGCAGTTGGTAATGACTTCTTTTCTTCCCCTGTATATTACATGTAGGTCAGCGCCCACCAGAAGAAGGATATTTGGCGTGCCATCGCCAAGGACGTCCGGACCCTGGGGGTCTACCACAGACGGAGCACCCACTGCCGGAAAAGATGGGAGGACATTCGCCGCTGGAGCAAAAGACGGCTGAGGTTCAGCTGGGGATGGCCTCCCAATGTGGGAGGGGTGCCCGTCGAACCATGACTCCCCTGATGTTCAGGATCCTGGCGGTGGCCTACCTGGAGTTGGATGGGCACTTGAGGGCATCACAGCAGACACAAGGGGGTGAGTACACTCTCATTCAGCTGACATTGCGCGCAGTGGAGTTGTCTGGGTGGGGGAGGAGGGCTGTGGATTTCCCTAGGCCAGGGCGAGCTCAGTAGGTTAGGCCCCTCCGTAAGGCATGGCCCTGTGGCCCCCACTTCTGTAGAGTGCCAAGTACAGCTATTCATGCCCCTGTGTCATCTATGTGTGCAGATGTCGTCCATAGCCTTGTAGGCCAATTCACAGGAATTGCACTGTAGAGCCCAAGTGCGCGACGTAGTGCAGGGGCCTTCTGTGTCTGTCTTGTCCGCCAATGGCAGCGGTAATCCATGCACTCAACATGTCTTTATTCTGTTTCCCCTCCCCCCCCTTTTTGTGGTTTCCCTGTTCTTGTGTGCATTAGCATCATCAGGCAGAGGAGCAGTGGCACCGGAGCACGAGGGAGCTGCATCCCACATGGCCATGAAGGGCCACACTACGGACTCTGAATTCACCAGTGGGACGGAGGGCGAGGGGAGCTCCATGGCAGGGACAGGAGCTGAGACCAGCGACACAGACTCGTCCTCTGATGGGAGCTCCCTTGTGGTGGCGGCAACATCTGTGCCCCCCGCATCTACAGGTACAGCCGCCACCCCCCCTAACAGCACCGCCCTCCCAGCATCCCCTCAGCCCGTGCCCGCTCACCCAGGAGGGTGGGCATCACCTTCGCCCCAGGCACCTCAGGCCCTGCCCCAGTCACCCCTGCTGCCCTCAGTGAGGAGGCTATTGACCTCCTCAGGTCCCTCACTGTTGGGCAGTCTACCATTTTGAATACCATCCAGGGTGTAGAAAGGCAGTTGCAACTAACTAATGCATTCATGGAGGGCATTCATTCTGGTCAGGCGGCCATTCACTGAGCATTTCAAACTCTGGCCTCAGCACTGATGGCAGCCATTGTCCCCATGTCTAGCCTCCCCCCTCCAACTTCCTCCACCCAGACCCAATCCCCTGTACCTCTGCCTATCCCAAGCACACCATCAGACCAGCCTGCACACACCTCACCACACAAGGGAAGCTCAGGCAAACATAAGCACCACACATCCCACAGGCACTCACGCAAGCATCACACACATGCAGACACACCAACATACACTGCCTCCACTGTGTCCCCCTCCTCCTCGTCTCCCTCTTCCCTCCCAGTCTCGTCTACACACACACCTGCATGCACTACCTCTTCAGCCACTACGTCCCTCACCAGCACACCCACCAGCACACCCCGCTCACGTGCAGTCACCACCCCCACTACCATTCAGACGTCCCCCTTGTCCTCTCCCAGTGTGTCTGTGACGCCCCCTCCCAAGATACACAAACACAGCCACACACCCACCCAACAGCCATCTACCTCACGACAGCCTCCAGCACATGCACCTGCCGCCAAAGTCACCAAACATACACCTCCTACTACCACCACCTCTTCCTCCACTCCCAAACCCCCTCCAGCTACCCGTCCCAGTGTGTCCAAAAAACTTTTCATGTCCAGCCTTGACCTTTTTCCCACACCTCCCCCACCCCGTCCATCTTATAGGTCCCGAACTAGCACCTCAGCCACAACATCTCCGGGACCATTGGTGCCTGTAGTCACAGGTATGTGGAGTGCACCGGCCACCAGGACAGCCAGAGTGGCACGGAGCCCCAGCACAGCCAGTCCCCCCCCTCTGAAGCATCAGAGGTTGGCCTGTGCCCGGCGGGAGATGGGGAAGACTCCAGCCACCAAAGCCGCTCCCAGGGGTCCCGGTGGGAGTGTGGACTCAGCTGTGACACCTCCCAAGGTGGGGAAGGGCCACAAGAAACACGGCAAGTCTGGAAAGAGCAGCACGGATAGAAGACCGCCATCATCCCCGCTGCCCAGGAGGCCACCGCAAGCCCCAGCCCATCTGCCCAGGAGGCCACCGCCAGCCCCAGCCCAGCTGCCCAGGAGGCCACCGCCAGCCCCAGCCCAGCTGCCCAGGATGCCACCGCCAGCCCCAGCCCAGTTGGGCCATGAAGGACCGCCAGCACAAGCCCCGCTGGGCCATGAAGGACCGCCAGCACAAGCACCGCTGGGCCATGAAGGACCGCCAGCACAAGCCCCGCTGAACAGGGCACCGTCAACACAAGCACCGCTGAACAGGGCAAGCACCGCTGAACAGGGCACTGCCAACTCAAGCACCGCTGACCAGGGCACCGCCAACTCAAGCACAGCTGAATAGGGCACTGCCAACTCAAGCACCGCTAAACAGGGTACCGCTACCTCAAGCACCGCTGTTCAGGGCCCCGCCAAATCAAGCACCGCTAGCCCATGAGCGGCAGGGGCACTGACGCAACTGGGACCGTCACGGGGTGAGTGATGCACTCTGGGCACCAGTTCCCCTCCAGAACCAGTGGAGACATGCATCCACTACCTCTGTCCTTCACAGGATGAAGCACTCTGGGTACCAGTCCCCCTCCAGAACCAGTGGAGACATGCATCCACTCTGTCTGTCCTTAACAGGATGAATCACTCTGGGCACCAGTCCCCCTCCAGAACCAGTGGAGACATCCATCCACTACCTCTGTCCTTCACAGGATGAAGCAATCTGGGCACCAGTCCCCCTCCAGAACCAGTGGAGACATGCATCCACTCCGTCTGTCCTTAACAGGATGAAGCACTCTGGGCACCAGTCCCCCTCCAGAACCAGTGGAGACATCCATCCACTACCTCTGTCCTTCACAGGATGAAGCACTCTGGGCACCAGGCCCCCTCCAGAACCAGTGGAGGCATGCATCCACTCTGTCTGTCCTTAACAGGATGAAGCACTCTGGGCACCAGTCCCCCTCCAGAACCAGTGGAGACATGCATCCACTACCTCTGTCCTTCACAGGATGAAGCACTCTGGGCACCAGTCCCCCTCCAGAACCAGTGGAGACATGCATCTACTCCGTCTGTCCTTAACAGGATGAAGCACTCTGGGCACCAGTCCCCCTCCAGAACCAGTGGAGACATCCATCCACTACCTCTGTCCTTCACAGGATGAAGCACTCTGGGCACCAGTCCCCCTCCAGAACCATTGGAGACATGCATCCACTCCATCTGTCCTTAACAGGAGGAAGCACTCTGGGCATCAGTCCCCCTCCAGAACCTGTGGAGAAATGCATCCACTACCTCTGTCCTTCACAGGATGAAGCACTCTGGCCACCAGTCCCCCTCCAGAACCAGTGGAGACATGAATCCACTCCGTCTGTCCTTAACAGGATGAAGCACTCTGGGCACCAGTCCCCCTCCAGAACCAGTGGAGACATCCATCCACTACATCTGTCCTTCACAGGATGAAGCACTCTGGGCACCAGTCCCCCTCCAGAACCAGTGGAGACATGCATCCACTCCATCTGTCCTTAACAGGATGAAGCACTCTGGGCACCAGTCGCCCTCCAGAACCAGTGGAGACATGCATCCACTACCTCTGTCCTTCACAGGATGAAGCACTCTGGGCACCAGTCCCCCTCCATAACCAGTGGAGACATGCATCCACTCCGTCTGTCCTTAACAGGATGAAGCACTCTGGGCACCAGTCCCCCTCCAGAACCAGTGGAGACATGCATCCACTACCTCTGTCCTTCACAGGATGAAGCACTCTCGGCACCAGTCCCCCTCCATAACCAGTGGAGACATGCATCCACTACCTCTGTCCTTCACAGGATGAAGCACTCTGGGCACCAGTCCCCCTCCATAACCAGTGGAGACATGCATCCACTACCTCTGTCCTTAACAGGATGAAGCACTCTGGGCACCAGTCCCCCTCCAGAACCAGTGGAGACATGCATCCACTACCTCTGTCCTTCACAGGATGAAGCACTCTGGGCACCAGTCCCCCTCCATAACCAGTGGAGACATCCATCCACTCTGTCTGTCCTTAACAGGATGAAGCATTATGGGCACCAGTCCCCCTCCAGAACCAGTGGAGACATCCATTCACCACCTCTGTCCTTCACAGGATGAAGCACTCTGGTCACCAGTCTCCCTCCAGAACCAGTGGAGACATGCATCCACTCCGTCTGTCCTTAACAGGATGAAGCACTCTGGGCACCAGTCCCCCTCCAGAACCAGTGGAGACATGCATCCACCACCTCTATCCTTCACAGGATGAAGCACTCTGGCCACCAGTCCCCCTCCAGAACCAGTGGAGACATGCATCCACTCTGTCTGTCCTTAACAGGATGAAGCACTCTGGGCACCAGTCCCCCTCCAGAGCCAGTGGAGACATCCATCCACTACCTCTGTCCTTCACAGGATGAAGCACTCTGGGCACCAGTCCCCCTCCAGAACCAGTGGAGACTGTTATCAACTTGAGAGACTGTGGCTTTGTACTCCCCAGGATGGAACAGTTGGCACACCACCCACTGTAGAGACTTGAGAGACTGTGGCTTTGCTCTCCCCTGCATGGAACAGTGGGCAAACCACCCACTGTAGAGACTTGAGAGACTGTGGCTTTGCACTCCCCAGGATTGAACAGTGGGCATTGAGCCCCCTCGTGTATCTGGCGTCGTGTACTCATCCAGCTGAGGTGCCCCCCCTTCCCTTCCCCCTGAGGTGCCTGTTGTATTTCTATCTGAGGCCCCTGCAGTGTTCTCTCTGTTTTGATTTGGTATAGATTGTGGGCCTCGTCCATGCATTTTGGGCCCAGTGGTCCATGGACTATAAATGGTGCAATACCTGGACTTCTATTATTGGTGTATATATTTGTTTATAGTGTATATATATTTTATAATACTGTATTTTAATAGATTACAATGGTTACAATCATTTCCTTTGGTCTTTGCATTCTTCCGGGGGGGTTTGGGGGGTGTAACTGTGATGTATAGATATGTATTAGTGTGTGTGTTGTAGTGGGTGAGGGTGGGGGTGGGGGTGTTGCGTGTGTGTGTCCCTGTTTTTTCCCTCCCCCCTCCCCTATGTCGTAGGTGCAGTACTCACTGTGCTCTTCGCCGCCGGCCATCGTGCTCCTGGTACAGGAGCAGGAAGACTATCGCAGGTAGGATTTGGAGTTCCGGGTCCATGATGTCCTTGTTCCTCGTGGAGTGTGTAGAGTTGAGCGCTTTCCCTTTGAAATTCCTGTTTCCGCTGTGTTTTTATCCGTGGTGAATCCGCCCCGGAAAAGGTGGCGGAATGGCCTGTCATGATACTGTGGGCGGTACATTGTCTTCCGCCAGTCTGTTGGCGGTGACCGCCACGCTGTTTGTTTGTACCGCCGTGGCGGTCGGAGTGTTAAAGTGGCTGTCTTTGTTGGCGGTTTCCCGCCACGGTCGTGATTCCAAATTTTCTACCGCCGCTTTAACACCGACCGCAAAGGTTGTAATGACCACCATAATCTTTATTGGTGTTCAAAATATTCCAATATGTATTAATTATTCCTTGTATCTTATTATTGATATTTGAGTGTCTAATGACATACACCATCCTAGATTGTTTTTTTTTTTATGTAGTTCAAGGAGGGTCTCACGATCATAATATTTAGCCTTTCTGTATGTATCCTGAATTACCCTGCATGGGTAACCTCTCTGAAGAAAATTCTCCTTTGTTGTCTTAGTATTCCTGTCATATTTATTTATGTTACTGCAGTTCCTCTGAATCCTGAGGAACTGACTAAATGGGATGCTCTGTCATTGACAACTAGGATGGTAGCTGTCAAAATGTAGTAGTGTATTTCTAGCAGTAAGTTTCGTGTATAAGGTCACTTGAAGGTGTCTCTCTTCCTCAAAAATGAGAATGTCTAAAAATTCTACCTTCTGATTATTGACATGAGGGGTGAATTTGAGATTGTTGTCACATGGGTGGATCCACTCAATATATTCCTGGAGATCCCCCTCCCAAATGAAGATGTCATCAATGTAGTGACCCCAATGGGTAATATTTTCAAAGAATGGAGCAATTTCATTGTATTTGTACTTAGTTTTAAAAAAAAACATATAAATAATTGCCACACTCAGGGCGCATGCAGCTCCTATGCTAACTCCCTTGATTTGCCTGTACATACTTCCACCAAATTCAAAAAAATTATCCTCCAACACTATTTTGAGGCAACTCAAAACAAAATCACAGGGACATTAGTAGTCTCCTCCATCAGCAACTGTTAAACCGCATTGTAAGCTCCCTCTTGGGGAATGTTAGTGTACAGCACTTCAGTGTCCAATGTCACTAAAAATGCTCTATCAGGGTTGAATTCAAGTCCCTCTATTTTCATTATTATATGTCCAGTATCCTTAATATAAGAGGGAAATTTGGCAATCAAAGGTTTAAGAAAGAAATCAATGTAGTTAGACAGTGGTTCAATAACCGAACCAATAGTAGAGACAATAGGTCTAAGGGGAGGGTTATTAACCTGGTTGTGGGTTTTTGGTACCCCATAGGTTACAGGAAGTCTAGGATTACTAACCATAAGAAAATCAGCCTCCAGTTTGGAAATAGTACCATTCAGAGTGCCCCTTTCACATATTGTCTGAATCTTAGAACAAACAAGTGCATTCGGATTGCCTCTCACTGTTTGGTAGTGTTCTGAAACTGAGAGCATAGATTTCATTTTTTGTTTATATTGTTCATTATCCAACAGAACAATACCCCCTCCTTTATCACACAGTTTCACTATGATATTTTTGTTTTGCTGAATCTCCTTCATAGCTTCTCTCTGCTCCAGTATGAGATTAGGGGTGGGGGCCGGAACATATTTGACTACATGTTTGATTTTATCCGAAACTATTCTTTCAAAGACACCTACTTCAGGGCCTATTTGATCTAAATTTGGAGTAAATGTAGACTGGGGTTTAAAAGCCACCAATCTCTGCTCTACAATAGTCTCCCTATTCCGAAAGAATTTCTTAAGTCTGACTTTACAAAAAAAGGCCTGTATCTCTTTCATTATTTCAAACTTATTTATCCTCTGACAAGGGACAAATGTGAGACCTTTGCCTAAAAGCTCTACAGTGGCCTGTTCCAATTGAAAGTTGGTAAGATTAAAGATCGAAAGGGCCTTATCTGTATTTATGTTTTCCAATATTGTTGTCTCCTTGTTTGTAGAAACTGATGGGATTGATCCTCCTGATGTTGAAATCTTTCTCTCCTTTTTTATTCTGTGATCATCCCCGGGAGCTGTTCCAGCTCCCTCTGTTGCCTAAACAAGCATTTGTTCTTATTGCTTTATCATTTGTAAGATCATGCCTGTTAGATCCTCCCTCCCTATCAGATTCAAAGGTATCTGAGAACGTTACTCTCTGTTGTTTAAATGAGGTATTATTGATGTTAGGTCCAATACTGGCCTCTTCTGAGTAAAAGTTTTCTCTCAAATAGGGGTTAACTCTATCTTGTGAAAAGAGTTGTAAATCCTTTCTAAATGTGTATGTCTTTCTTTTTATCAAATAATCATGATATGTTTCTATCTCTGCATCTATCTTGTCTAAGGTTCTCTTTGCTTCCTCTGGTGTTACTTATTGTTTGATCTTTGTTTCTGGTTCTCTTTGCTTCCTCTGGTGTTACTTATTGTTTGATCTTTGTTTCAAGGACAGTAATTTCATTCTCAAAAAAACAAATCATTTCCTTTGCTGTCACTATAATCAAAACCATCAAATCCCTTGAACATCTATTAGCCAAAAGACACAATTTTTCCAAGAATTTACAAATATCTGCAAAAAGCCCAGGGATGTTCCTAACCCTCAGGCCCATTGAAATAACTCCGGCCTTCAGGTATTCTAGGATGAAATTGGCATGTTCCTCAATTCTTTTCATTTTCTTTTTAAGGTTGATCAAAGTCAATCCATCTTCACCATGTTCCATCAACACCACACTTCTATTACCACCATCTGTATCCTTGCCTACTAATGCTAAGAATCGATCTTCAGAGAACCCAAATGTTTTCAAAGAGTCCATGATGGATGTAAAAGTCAGAAGAATAAGATTCACCCGAAAGTGAAGTTGCTCCTACAATAGAGCAAAAAAGAATACACCCGGAGAGATCAATACTATTGTACATGCACATCAACTATGACCAGTTTACTGAATATGAATAAGCCTACCAAGATCAATAGCAAGTGATATATGGGAAAACACAGAAATGAAGAAAAAGAGAAAAAAGAGAGAAAGAGAAAACAAAAAGAGCAAAGAAGAATAGGACAAACCCTAAGCTGCACAACTGTGAGAATAAATTTGAAACAAACAAGGGCTCCCCAACTACAATGTTCTGAAGTGGGACAGGGGAATGAAGTAAAAAAAAACTGAAACAAACCTACCTTCAGACCTCGGTTCCTGAAATGCAGAATCATAAACAATGAACAAATAGATACATCAAGCCAATAGAATAAGAAAAAAAGCAAATCTCTAATGTCCAAAACTGTATTTCTAAGACACCTTTTTTATTATTCAACAATTGATATGTTCATTTTATATAATAATTAAATAGAAGTGTATAAAACAAGAAAGTCATATACCCCCTGGGACATGTAGAACAAATAAAATAACACACAATCACACAATCTCAATCATACAATATAAAATACAACCAGGACAAAAACAATAGATATCCATAACATATACAAGATAAGCATGTGATGCTCTCCCTTTGGGACTGTCTAATCCCAATAAGTTGATTCAACTGAGTTACAATTCTTCAATGGTCACAGCTTGAATGTTCTAAAAATATATTTTACATTATTGTTGAAAAATCCTCTATTGTTATTATAATATTTTTGTTTGAGAAAAATGTCTTTCTTCTTGGGACTTATTAGTGATAACAGGAGGGGTTCTTGGCTCCCAGTGACCCTCTGGCAGCCAGGGTACTTCATCCCCCAATGAGTAGTTTACCAGGAGGCACATTTACAGAGTAGTGGAGAAAGTGGGCGGGCCTCTGAGGAGGAGGAGTTCTCAGCCATACCACTGTGTGGGACTTACTGGTGGTAACAGGAGGGGTTCTTGGCCATCAACAACCCTCAGCAGCCAAGAGGACTTCATCTCCCAATGAGTAATGCACCAGGAGGCATGTTAGCAGAGTGGTGAAGGAAGGGGGTGGGGTATCTGTTGAGCTCTAAGCAATACCACAGTGTGGGACTTACTGGTATTAACAGGAGGGGTTCTTGGCCCCCAACAACCCTCAGCAGCCAAAGGGACTTCATCCCACAATGAGTATTACATTAGGAGGCGTGTTTGCAGAGTGGTAGAGAACGTGGGTGAGGCCTCTAACGAGCTCTCATAAATACCACTGAGTATCAGGAAACCTCTAATCTGACCCCATCATGGTCATTGCAGCCCCTGGGAACATTTCCTGATTAAACAAAATGGCATCCACAACTTCCCTGTCAGGTTGCGGACAGCCAATTAGATCCTTGCATTGGAGCATGAATCAGCAGATCCACTGCTGATGGAGCTGCATCCCTTTAGATCTATATTTATTTTTCCTTTAATTTCTCTAAATTTTCTGAACAGAATTATTACAAAACACAAAAAACATGCTCTACCCACCAAGATCTAGCTTCCTGACAAATTTGGTGTAATTCCATTCAGGCGTTCAAGCTGTATTTGTGTCTAGAAACCCTATTGGAAAATGCATGGGAAAACTGCACTTTGCGACTCCCCCTTTTTCTCAACCCCGTTTTACAAATCACCCATAAACTTTGAAGGCAGCATCTGAACTCATTGTCATATTAGTTTTGAAAATTTCATAAACATTCATCAAGCGCCGCCAAAGTTATTTGCAAAAAAAAAAAATGTCTTTCTATGGAAACTAGGTCCTAACCATACCTACTGGTGACCGCCAGTAGGTAATATAAATATATACACACACACACAAACACACACACACAGACACACACTAACACACAGTAGGTAGATACTGTTAGGACCTAATTCCAATAGACAAAAGGTTTTTTGTTTTGATAATAAATTTTGTGCTGTTTCATATATCTTCACAAATTTTTCAAAACTAGTTATCTACTTACTTAAGCTGCTGTTGTGAAAGGTTTGGGGTAATCCATCAAGTGGGGGGCTGAGAAAAAGGGGGCTCCTAAAATGCATTTTCCTTACGTAATTTCTCATAGTGATTTTGAACATCTCTACAGTCAGAACCAGTGAACGGAATTACACCAAACTTGGGGGAAAGGTAGATCTTGGTCCAAAAAGATCTTGTTTTGTGATTTGGCATAGAACCATTCAGTAAGTTTAGACTTATTAAAGAAAAATAGATTTGTCTAGGGATGCAGATCTGCTGTGGATCCAGTAAATCTCATGCTGAAATCTGATTGGCTGCCAGCACTTCAACCAGGAAGTTCTGGCAGCCATCTTGGGACTCAGCCGAGACCAATAAAACAAGTAAAGAAAAGAAAAACAGAAGGGGGCAGGGTAGAAATACCTAATACCTGACCCCTGGGCCTAGTGGTGGGGTACAAAAAGGCACCCTGCAAGGGACCAAATTTGTTTTATTTTAAAAAAAATTCTCACAACATTATGGTGGATCTATTTATCTCCAGCAAAGATTTAAAAAAAAGATCCAGCTTTCTCTGTGCACCTGCATTTCTCTTGCTGTTATCTTCTGCTTGCTTTTTTGCCCCATCGTTTTAGTGCTCTTTCCTTGCCTTACCCTCATTTACACTGCTTTTTTCTTGCTTTTTCCAATTTTTTGTGTTCCTGCTCCTTGCTTTTCCCTTGTTTTCACTACTTTCTTCTTATTTTTTCCTTTTTCCTTCATTTTTTGTGTGCCTTCCCCTTGCTTTTCCCTAAATTTAATTGTTTTCTCCTTGCTTTTTTCCCATTTTTGAGGGCCTTCTTCTTGCTTTTCCCTCATGGTGTGGGGTTGGATGCAAGTGGAGGGGGGGGGGGTTAGCTGAAGGTCAGGCCCTGTGGTCAACCCTCTGCTGCATACAGCCAGAGGTCATGCACAGTGGGGGGTGGATGAACGTGGGGAGTTGAGTTTAGGGCCAACTCCGGCTGCATTAAAAAAACATAGAAATTCACTGAAAAAACAAACATTACAGGGAAATTATAGTCAGGAAATACCATTTAAATGTCTGGCCAGCATTAATGACCACCTAGCATGAGCACAAGTGTTTCCTCTGAGATTGGCAGGTTTGAAAATTCAACTACTTCATTATGCTGATGATGCCATACATTTTGATCATACGCAGGTTGGTCTTCAGTGTTCTTTGTCTGCCTTGGAGGTCTACTGTAAGGCACGTAACATCCAAATCAACACTGTCAAAAGCATGCACCTAGCCACACAACAAAGAGACCTGGTATTTGTCCAAAAGGAAGCCTGAGAAAGTTGGATCAATAAGGTATAAGGGCGTGTGCCTCAATAAACTGGACAGGCTTTGTGATCACCTAGCATCCCAGATATGTCCAGGTCCACTTTGACTTTGACGTTCTGTAAACTGCTGCAAAAAATGAATGACCCCAATTTATCAGTATGGAGTGTTGGCGTTTAGAAATCGCCTTGAGACTTGACTGGACCAGGCCTAAAATAAATGTTTCAGTACAGTATTTGACCTTCCAAATTCATCACCAGCGCCCTAATGGCAGTAAGAATTTAATTTGCCCAGGCAAAGCCTGATGGTAAAAGTGAGCTTCTTGGCATATAAGCCCTCATTACAACCTTGGCGGTCGGACGAGGCAGACCGCCAAGACTGAACCGCCAGTCGCCCGCCCATGCAGCTGGAAGCCCGCTGGTCGCATTTGGACATCCCCGCCGTCCCAGCGGGAATGTCGGACGTAACATTGCAGCCGGCTCCTAATGGAGCCGGTGGCAATGTGGCGGTGCGGTGGGTGCAGCAGCACCCATCGCGCTTTTCACTGTCTGCCAGGCAGACAGTGAAAATCACGACAGGGCTGTGCCTGGGGGCGACTGCACTGCCCATGCCAAATGCATGGGCAGTGCAGGGGCCCCCAGGGGCCCCACGACTCCCCTTCCCACCAGCCTTTCAATGGTGATGGACAGGCTGGCGGGAAGGGGATTCAAAATCCCCAGGGCAGCATTGCGAGCAGCGCTGCCCTGGTGGATTCTGACCGCCGGGACAACCATAGCGGAAAATCGCCGGTCCCGACGGTGTGACGGCTGCGCTACCGCTGAGGTCAAAATATGGTGATTTGTACTGCCAGCCTGTTGGCGGTATTATCGCCACTTCAACCCGTAATGAGGCCCATAGTTTGAAATCGAAAAATGCAACCAGCGAAACATTGAAGAATATCGTGTTGCAAATGTGTTCAGATGAAAAATTTAAATGGTTTAAATACCTGAGAGCTTCAATTGAAGTCTTGAAAGCTCAAGATCTCTGGGAAAGTGCCCTGCTACCTAAAAAGACTTGGTATAATCTTGATGAAATAGGCCAAATTAATATCAAGAGACCTTGCCATTAAAGCTGCCCACAAACACTTCTTCATAAGTACTGCTTCCCTCCAATAAAATGCAGACAGTATTACAGGTTTTTTGGATTAACCACTGAAATTTCACATGAAAAGGCAATTACTCCAATTGAGGAGTAGTATAATCCCTCTCAAAGTGGACCAGTTTGGCCATATAACTGTAACGTCAGATCGTGCCTGTAGACTTTGTAAGTCTGCATCAGAGTTCATAATGCACATTATTTGTAGTTGTAAGCCATTTTGGGGCCAGGGAAGGCCCAATGGTTAGAGCGGCAGACCCTGATGCAGAGATCTGGCCCGGGACCAGGGCTCAATTCCCGCCTCGGCGGGTCTTGGGCTCAATTCCCTTGGATCAGATAATTCTCGCCTCAGTGCCTAATCTAATTAATGGGTCCCACTCTGTAACTCTGGGCAATAGCTTGTTTAATCTCCACAACGGCCCTGACAGCGCTTGGATGCCTGGCTTCACCCTGGAAAAAGCCAGGAGGGGCTCCACAGCGGTATTCATACAGTGCCTTGTGACCCTAATGGGTGAGTAGTGCGCTATACAAGTGCGAAGCTTACGTTTACGTTTAGGCTGCACCTGTTTTTTTAAAACTTCAAATAAGTTCATGCTAGGAGCAACTGCGGTCTGCTTATTGCCACAGTCACCTCAGGTTGCATCCACATGTATGAAGTTCATGCAGTAAGCTATGAAGTTGCTGGAGGCTGTTTCAGACTAACACGAAGCTCAGTAAGTGAGGCTAAATGTGAGACTATGCCATTTGTTGACTGTTAATTATCAATAATTCCCAATGTCCAGCCGGTGTTGCAGAGACCAGGAATCATAGAGGTACTCTGCACAGTATGTTAGTATAAAGATCAAAGAGTTCAATCACTTCTAAACCTTGAGATATCTAACTATAGAATTTGACTGCACAGTTGCTTTACTTACTCAAACCTTATTTTATTGCCTGTTTTAACTTGACCAGTCTTTCTCTTATTGATAAGTTCCTTCTGAATCATTGTAAATGTTTTAAATAACTGTACAATAAATTATTTAGCACTTAAAAACTTTGGAAATTCACAAAAAAACAAAGGTTACAGGGATGTTATAGTTAAGATCAGAATTTACATGCACAAAACCATAGAAATTCAATTCTGATAGTTAGAGATATTTCAAGTAACTATAACTTGAGGCACTAAGGTAACTAAAACCTGCACCCTTGCCTTGCACTGCTACTCACAACACATATTACATCAATCATGACACCTTCTATGACATCACTGATAATATCACTATAACATTTCAAGTGAAATTATTGATGAGAAAACAGTGTGTGGACAGGCAAACGCACTCTCGTTCAGGCCATTTATTAATTTGAGGCAGGAACAAATCCAATACTTCATGGCACTTCATTTTTTCTTGCTGCTTTCTAACGCATTTCAGACTTCAAGAGTCCTAGTTCACAGGTTAGTATGAGGCAAACCAACAACACTGTTGCACATTATTAATTATATTTACTCCTGCCCTCTAGTGGGCTTCCAAATGGGCTTCCAATACTAGTGCATGCTGGATTTTACAGTGCCTCAAAAACTATTCTTACCCTTCAGTGGGTTGAAATACAGCAGTTCTCCTTTTCCTCCAGTGGGCGTTCAAATATTATGCAGGAATTGTTTCAATAATCTGTTGTAGCTGTGTCAAGTTCCAAGCCCACTGACCCATCTGCATTCTTACTGGTGGTGCAGACCCCATGGCTGCCATTTCACATTTATCCATACTTTTCCCAGAAATGCACTCTCATTCAGGCTATTTATTAATTTAAGGCAGGACCAAATCCAATACTTTCATGGCATTTATTCTTGCTGCTTTCTCCACCTAACGTGTTTTGGACTTCCAGAGTCCTTGTTCACTGGTGAGTGTGAGGCAAACCAACAATGCTCTTGCACAGCACTAAAAATATTTACTCCTGCCCTTTAGTGGGCTCCCATATGGGCTTCCAATACTAGTGCACAGAACCTACTGATGGTCTCCCATAAGTAGTTATAGTTAGGACCTAGTTTCCATATGAAGAATATTTTTTGTTTTTCAAATCTAATACAACAGTTGATTCTGCTGCTGTCATGAAAGTTTCAGGTTGATCTGTCAAAATGGAGTCTGGGAAAAAGCAGGGGGTCCCAAAACCTATTTTCCACATTCATTTTCCCATAGGGTATTTAGACACACCTACAGCCTGAACAACTGTACAGCATTTCACCAAATAAGGCAGGAAGCTAGATCCTGGTGTGCAAATTATACTTTTTGTGATTTAGATGATTAAAGGTTACAAAATATAGATATCTAGAGACGTGGCGGATCTGTGTATCCAAATATCCCGTGCTGATATCTGATTGGCTGCCACCACTTCAACAAGGAAGTGTTGGTAGCCATTTTGGGAGTCGATTTCAGTCCAGTCCCCCAAAAAAAAGATTCATAAAAAGGAAAGGGGCCAGGGTAGGGATACCTGAGCCCCTAGCCTTGGTGTAGGGGTCCTCCAAGGAGACTGCCAGGGCTAAAAAGCAATTTTTTTAAAACATATCTTGAAAAAATCAGTGGATGTATCCATGAATCTTCCTGTGATTTTTTTTAAAAAAAAGTATCAGGCTGTAAATTTATTTGGCCCCCAGGTGGGCCAGGTCTTGGCACCATTAGGGTGTAAAAGGAGGGGGCACATGGCCCCCTCTCCTAGTGCTATCAGAAGCCCCGGGAACCATTGCCTCCTCATGACACATACATTGTAAACTGTGTGCATGCTTAGTGGCACCCCGCAGCCCCGGACACCTCCACCTCCCCGGGGAACATAGATTGTAAACTGTGCAGGGTGGCTGTGTGGCCCCCACAACCCCAGGGACTGCCACCTTCCCAGGGCAAATAGATTGTGAACTGTGTGGGGGGCCAAGCAACCACCCTGCTGCACCAGAGACCATCAACTCCCTGGGGCAAAATAATATTAAGTTGTCCGGGCTCTCTGTCCTATTGTCTGCATGCCTGCTGCCTGCCTCTCCCTCCTTCTCATCACTTTCCCTTTCCTCTCAGCCCCATGGTCTGCATGCCTACAGGCTGCCTATCCCTCCTTCTCACTGCTTTCTCCTTCCTCTTCGCCCCGTGGTCTGCATGCCAGCTTTTGCCTGACCTTTTTCACTGGGTGGCTGCTGCCTCCCTGGGGCAAAATGCTATTAAATTGTCCAGGCTCTCAGCCCCATTGCCTGCTGCCTGCCTGTTCTTACTTCTCACCACTTTCTCTGGGCTCTCAGCCCTGTGGCTTGCATGCCTGCTGCCTGCCTCTCCCTCCTTCTCGCCACTTTCTCCTCCCTCTTAGCCCCGTTGTCTGTGTACCTGCAGTCTGCCTCCTTCACACTACTTTCTTGGTCCTCTCAGCCCTATGGTTTTTATGCCTGCTGCCGACCTGTCCATCCTTTTCACCACATTCTCCAGGCTCTCATCCTCGTGGTCTGCATGCCTGACTGTCCCTCCTACTATCAGGACAGTCAGATTAGCAAGAATCATTGACATCACTGATGACATCTCAATGACATCACTGATGTACACAGTAATTACAGATGTTGTAAAGGCATACATATCTCTAGAACAATCACAGCCCTGTTGCAGCACATACCTGCATGTGCTATCTCTGAAGTCAGTGGATAAAGGGGATTTCACAATCTTCATTAGATGACCTAACCTGTACATGAAGGAAACAGTTCACAAGAGCAACATAAGTCCATACAGAAAGACGACTATACAGTAACTATTCACAAACTGCATTTTGTAGTATGTTTAGTAGCATTACAATAATATTACTCACATAGTACAGTCTCCCCCTCTCCTATTTTGTCTGTGTAGAGATGCTCACCCAAGCTACGGAAAACTCTGCTCTAATAATCAGAATACGCATATATAAATTTTTCCATCAATCATAAACATTATTGAATGGTCAAGAGTACATCATCAATCATTAATCCTAAATGATTGTTCAGATTAGCACCCTCACTCAGTAATTCTTAGTGCACAAGGTCTGCCTTATGACTCAATAATCCTAAATACATGTTGAGATTTTTCCCATCCCTCGCTAAATCTTAGTATGCGTTCTCATTTACCCACTTACATAGAAATCTTCTGTGTGTGTTCAGAATGTCAGCATCAGTCTAGAATCATTAGCACATGCTCCAGATTGGCCCATCACTCAGTAACCCCTGTTAGATGTTCACATTTGCAATGTCACTAAAGTCTAGGGCCCTACATTCATGTTCAGATGTGCACTATCACTCAGTGATGATTAGCATAAATTTGTATTTATGATATCAATTGTTATTGCAATGCAAATATTTGGACCCTCAATCAGCATCCCATATTACGTGTTCAGATTTACCCTATCTCTAAATGATATTTGTGTATATTCATATTTGCTGCATGGCTCGATTCTCAAAGTGCACATCATCCATTAAGCAGATAGTAAATGTCCTTTCAGGTAAGGAATTTCAATGTGTAATGTGAGGGTAATATGTGATTCGTATGCAAAGATAGATTATTAATACATACGTCCTTGTACAATACTCATCCAAGTGTGCCGGAAACAATTATGGTAATTAATATATATGCATCGTCGATAATGAAGAACAAAAAAAGATTTATGTCTCAATCATAATCAGCTACTAACACAGCCCCTCAAAATAAATTAAATATAGAGCTAACATAACCCAGCCAGACATTACCATTTATACATGATGAACATTGTGCAATTATAGAAAAAAATGGACATTACTTCATAGACAAATGACACACGTTATTATTACAAAGGGTAACTGAATAGTCATTTGTTGCAATAACAATTAAGTTAAAGTTTTGATGGGCCTTTCTTAAAACCTTTACAACTCCAAATGAGCACTGTGGCACTTAAATTGCTTTTAATCAGTATTGGGAATGGTTCTATAAGTTTAATTAATTGAGTACCATTTAATTGATTATAGCTTACTAATAATGTAATTTTTATTGATTTAATTAATTTCACTAAATCCAGTCTGTTCTTTACTTGTTACAGCACACTGTGTTTGAATTTCAATAGCATACTGTCTCATTTCTAAATACCCAGTCATCCACCTCTACTTTCTCCTCTGCTTTATCGAAATACTTTTAGTTTTCCTGCACAGTCATCACCAGGAAATGTACTTGCATCTAAAATCGGTCACGTTTTCTCACACAAATATGAATCAGTCTTGTACACTTTTCCTTCTCCCAAAAAATGTACCCATCACCCCACTCTGTCTATTGTACATGAAGGAAACAGTTCACAAGAGCAACATAATTCCATACAGAAAGACGACTATTCACAAACTATTCAAAAACTGCATTTTGTAGTATGTTTAGTAGCATTACAATAGTACTACTTTCATAGTACAGCCTCCCCTCTCCTATTTTTACTGGGTAGAGATGCTCACCCCAGCTGCAGAAAACTCTGCACAGGAGGCCCACATAATTTCTCAGAAATGTGTGAGAGTCAGGGGAAGTAGCTGGAAAAAGCAAGATACTTCTTACAAAATTACAGTGGCTTAAGAAGGGCAAAGAGGACTTAAAGGACGGTTAAAGAGGGGTTTAGAGAGGGACAAATGAGTATGCCCATTGCTATTCACAAATTGCAATACTATAGCTACTACAGCCAAATTGGGCCCAAAAAACATGTGGATCTACTCCACATCAGACCTGGAGTAAGTCCAGCATCACACATGGCCAACTACTGTACTGCAAAACACCCCATTAGAAAAAAATAGAGGCAGGGACTTGAAACAGAACCAAATAAAAAATAACATTACAATAAATGAATTTATTTTGATGTTTTCTAATATATATACATTTAATAGATGTTAAATTATAAATATAAAATGAATATTGTTTTATTACATTGTTTTAATTATATATATATATATATATATATATATATATATATATATATATATATATATATATATATATATATATATATATATATATCACAAAAAAACAGTCCTGTGTTTCTTCCAGCACTTGCCTATCGAGGTTGGTGCTCAGTAAATGGGTACATATATATATATATATATATATATATATATATATATATATATATATTGTATGTATGTATATATATATATATTTATATTTATATGTATATATATATATATATATATATACACACACACACACTATTTTTTTTATAAATATAATCATTTTACTTTAGGTGAACATTTTTATTTTTATTAATCTTGTGGCTAATAGTTTTATTGAATTAACTCTGTTTAGGTATTTCAATATTTAGTTCAATGTTGATAGTGCTTAGGCATTTTCTATTTTCATGTACGTGTAAATTATGTATAGAAAATTAATTAACATTAATCTTTAACAAAAAAATGCTTACAATTTTTTTTGTTTTTTTAATTTTCTAAAAGTCCCTATACTTTAGGGAGATGTGTTCCCTAATGGCGGAGGCCTACACCTATTAGTAGGAATGTTACACTTGTAAATTTGGCTTCACTCCCTGTTTTAGTGGTTGGAGACATGTAAGCCTACACTTTATAGAAAATTTGTGTTAAAAAAAGGTTGAATAGGCAAAAGTAGTAAAGTCAAAGGCTATATTTTCATGTGTAGATGCACTCATATATAACTTTACGTTTGTGTGCATTCAAATGCCAAAAGCAAAGAATATCAGAACATCTACTTTGTCTATGAATAGTAAATGTTAAAAACACTAGAGCATTAATTCCAGAAATGCTGCTAATATGTGGTGTGTAGTATATTGTCGGTACATCACAAGTGATTTTAGCAAAAAGCATCAACAAACGATGAATATGTTTCATGTAACAGATGATATGTGCATTACACAATGTGTGCTTTAAGAAAAGATGAAAAAACAAGTTAGATCCAAAGGGGCACAAAGTACTGCTGTTCTTGTTGATTTCACATACACCTATAGAATAACACATTGGTAATTCCAAGCTGTAATGTCAAAGGAAAACTCTAATAAGCATGTGCCACTCAGTCTGTAGTACCAATGTCCTTGGCACCCAAATAACAGATATCAAAAGTACCAATTCACAAATGACCTTACGAACCCAGGGCTGCATAATGTGGAAGCTTGATAGATTAATACCACAATATCGTGTACGCTGGCAATGCCTGTCTGTTAATTCCTTTGTCAGAAACAAAAGCTTGCATACTATGAGTATTTATCTGATACTATGTATTACAACAAAAGAAGCAAACTGGTTACTAACCCATTTTATTGCACATCTGCATTAATCTATACATCCTAGAAACTAGATATGTCCTAAGTTGGAGTATACAGTGTCTTCAGGGTACATGTTGTACCTGCTAAAATATCTACACATTGGAATTATTTTGCTGTAGAATCTCAATCATAAGATATTGTGAATACTCTTTGGAACAAGCTGCTGCCAGTTGTAGGCAAACTGGTACACTGAGACCAGAATGGGTTTATATCGGAATGCATTATCTTTATGAACATTTGTCGACTGTTACACCTGATGGGGTAGTGCGATTGGGATCCTGTGAATAGTCTAGCGGTGTCACTAGATACAGCGAAAGCATTCAACACCCTCAGATGATGTTTTCTGTTTGCAGTGCTGGAGCTCTTGGGGTGGGTCTGGGCGGACCCACTACTGAAATCCAATGCCACGTGTTGAAACTGGAACATTTACATCTAACAGTGTAGACGTACATTGAGGCACTAGACAGGGGTGCCCACTATCGCTGCTTATTTTTTGTGCTTGCCATTTAGCCTCTGGTAGCCTGGGTGTCCACTAAGGCTAGGAGATGTGTAGTGTGGGCATCTAATGACTGGCACATAGTGTTGCAGACAACCCTCTGATCTACTTGTGGGATGCTGGCACTTCCTTAAGACTGTCCTTGTCAATGCTAGACAGGTTTTGGGACCTGTTGGGCCTGTGCATAAATCGAGCCAAATCCTGTTTATTCCCACTCCTATGAGAGGGGGAACCCAGACAAGAAACTGTGGTGCCCACTCGACTAGAATGGCATTTTGACACACTTTAATACCTGCGAATGAACATCTATCACTCTGGCGCAGACTTGGCGCACAGAAACCTGGACTGAATGGTTGCCTCTGCTCGCGTCTCTCTCTCCTTCTGGCTTTCACTGCCTTTACTTCAATCGCCAGAGTGACAATCTGGAAGATACTGATTTTGCCTTGCTTGTTGTATCTGTTCTCAGCTCTGCCTCTGCTACTCCAGGGGCCTTTAAGGGCTGCTGTTGAACTTGATCTGAGGGCTGGGCAGGGAGAGGGCTGCACTGACGATAACTCAGTGCCCTTTAATGGACGGCAGTCTAGGGTCTCCTAATTATTAACTTTACTACACTGCAGCTTAGTTGGAATTGTCAGTGTGCTGGCTGTAGATAGCACCATTCACTGAGAAGGAGGTTGTTCAGCATGCCCTGCGGGGGAAGACGGTCCTGAAGTGGCTGTGACGCAATGCCAGCCCAGGTAACCAAGAAAACAGACTGATGCAAGCGGCATGTAATTGTTGGCACAAATATGTTCGAAGCAGGGGGAGTGACCCACCTTATAAGCACCAGTTACCAATTTGGCAGGTGCCGATAGTAGTAGATTTATTTGACCAGAGTGCTATGTGCATTTGGAAGGAGTAGAGGTATTACTCACCAAGGATTTATAACAGGAGGTGCTACTGAAGTTGTTTCAGGCTGTGGTGTACAAATAAAGACTGCCTGTGGGGCTCTTTCCTGTAGTATAATGCCATTTGGTGGGTGTAGGAGTGTGCTTTATTATTAGTAAATATCGGTAGGTACCCACAATCACAATATAAGGTCAAGCCAAGGTCTCAATAAATTACTCCCTTGCTCAACACTTGGTAGGTGGCAACGAGCAGGCAGGCTTAACTTAGGAAAAAGGTGTGTAAAGCATTTGAAAACACCAAAACATTAAATAAGTAAGACACAACACACAATACAAATCCAACACCAATTTATAAAAATGTGAAATATTATTATCTTTAAAAAAGCTCCAAAGGTTAAAAATGGTTGCGGTGGACTGGGACAAAGTCAGGATTTCCAGCTGCCCGCGATGTAACACTTTTACACTTACTTCCAGAAGTGTTTCTTGATGCAGGAACGTGGTCTACAGCATTACCCAAGGGTTCAGAAGCTCTGGTTTGCCTCTTGGGATCTGGGACTACAACTACCACAATGCACCTGTTTAATCCAAGTAAAATCCAGGTGAAGTTTCATAGCTGGATTATTCCTCATTGTTGATGATGCAGGTAGTCCTTTCAGCACTTTCTACCTGTTGCTGATCATGGAGTCCACTCCTTATCCTTTAAGACAGGCAAAGTCCTTTTGTGGTGAACTCTTATGAATGGAGCAGGTGCAGTCCTGATGAGTGCAGTCCTCTCCTGTGCAGTCCAAGGGTCCAACAGTACACTCATTCTTCGCCCGTGTTTCTTTTTGGCCTTTGGAGGTACACAACAGCAAACCAAGGTTCCAGAATCTCTGAGATCCTCCTTTGGATGTTGGGACTATAATTCCCACAATGCACCTTGCTAAATTGTAAAAGTGCACTGAACACTGTCCAGCTGGGTTCTTCTTGGAGGAGATGGCGGGGGTGAAACTCTGTTAACCTATTGCTTTCAGGGGATCTACTACTCTTTCACTTCTTGAAGCATGGCAAAGTCCTTAGGGATGTAGTTCCACAGTGTGCAGGTTAATATCTGGCTAAGTCATCCTACTGGTGTGGCTTATTTCCCTAAACACACCCCTTCAGTCCATCTGCTAATCTCATGACTTGGGCTCTTATCTGGCTGGGTGGCAAGAAGATGGGGTGAGCCTGTCTCCTGTCCTAACTGCTATTCCCTCTTCGAAGACCAGTTTGGCTACCCGCCACTTTCCTGCCTTTTGCCCTGCAGCTTACAGATCTCCACAAAACTGATGTCCTTTTGTCTTATCAAAGGCCACTTCACACCTCATTAAGACTGCTGGAAGGTTGGATTTTGGCTCATCAGAAAAGCAGGTTCTATAACTTCTTGTAGGTATTAGTTATAATAACTCCAACAGTGGCAAGTTGTTGGGTTTGTTCTAACTATAATTTTAAGTCTTTGACTGATACCCATGGAGTTAATGCACTACAATGGGGAAAAATGAAATTGCCAGTTTTTCGCTCACCAGGACAAATAAAACATATTTTATAATGTCCATCCTTAGAGTTATAAGCCACCTACCCCTGGGGCATACAGGGGTGACCGTAGGGGTGCCATATGTTGAATAATAAGGTAGTTTATGACTTTGGAAGTACCTTTAATTCCAAAGTTGAATTTGCACATAAATTTAATGTCAATCAGCCTGCAACGCACAGCTGACTTTAAAGTGCCAGCAGGCCTCACAGCAGTCCACACTTAAATGCATTAAATCTACTGGGCCTCTAAACCTACATGCCCTACCATATACTAGTGGCTTACAGGTAGGCTGTCAGTACCAAATGTAATTATACCTGATTACTATGTACTTTTTTATCAGAGCACAGACCCTGTGTCTGGTTAGCAGAGCCCAGGGCACAATCAAAGTAGTGGGACACTGCAAAAAAACATGGTTTCTCAAAGTTGGTGTTGCCATGCTGTGGGGGAGTGGGGTTAAAAGGCATGGACATCACTCGTGTTTCAGGTGCTGCTGAGAAATAGGGAGTTTAGGAAGGCAGTCACTGTGTTCTATAGCACTCTACATGTCCAACACTGTGAGGCAGTGGTGCTAGCCCTGGCCAAGTGCATGGCTGCTCTGGGCACCGCTCTGTCTGATAGACAATGGATGAGTGCAGTAATGCATAGGACAGAAGTTTCCATGAGTCCATGCTTCCATTACATACAATTTGACTACTTGCCTGACACTGAAACGCATCCATCAGATATTCTCAGGGGCTGCACCGGAGTGCTGGCACTATCATATACAGCCTGCGGGCTTTTATCACATGGTGTGGGCTTGTCCTTTCCATTGGGAGGAATGTGAGAGGTGATGGACACATTGTTGGATGTAGTGGAGCAGGAGGTACCTTTCATCCTTGAATACTGTCTCTTTGGTATAAGGCCTAGAACCAAGGGCGATCGGCACACCTGCAGTTTTGTTGCACCAGCCTTGGTGCTCTTTATGAGACAGTTAGCGATGTCATGGAAGGGAAGTTTGGCACTGGATGTTGGGCACTGGCTGTGTGACCTGGTGAAATGGGCAAAGGTGGAAGTAGATATACTGGCCGAGCTTTGCCACAAGGGCAGTGGCGGTACTAACTGCACCACATAGGACAGGTATATCCTGAAACTAGAGGCGAAGGATGAGGAGCGGCCGCCCTGAGGAGGGGGAAGTGTTTACATCATTGTTACTGAGGTACTATTACTGATGTTCTATGATTCTACACATTGTAATGTTTTGGAGGTGCCCTAATATGATTATATGACGGAACACCGAATTAAAAACAACTACTAACCTTAACAACGAGGTCGGAACACCGACCTCGTCCTTACTACTAATGATTTTACCACGAATGCCTTAACAAAGATATTTTGTTGTAAAGGCATTCCTGATAAAATCATTAGCAATAGGCACCATTCACCCTACATCCCTCACCCCCCCCAACCCCACCCCAAAACCTAAAACCCGCTGACCCCCCACCCACTCCCCAAAACCCAAAACACCCCACCCCACAACCCCACCCTAAAACCTAAAACCCCCTGACCACCCACCCACTCCCCAAAACCAAAAACGCCCCACCCCCCCAACCCCACCCTAAAACCTAAAACCCCTCACCCCCTCCCCAAAACCAAAAACGCCCTACCCCCCCAACCCCACCCCAAAACCTAAAACCCCCTAACCCCCACCCCCTCCCCAAAACCAAAAACGCCCCAACCCACCCCAAAACCTAAAACCCCCTGACCCCCCACCCACACCCCAAAACCTAAACCCACCACTTACCTTCGCCAACTCCCTTCTTTATACCTTAACCACGCATGTTCGTTGTTCAGAACATACGTAGTTAAGGCACAAAAATACGAAGTTGTGGTTAAAAAAAGCGTTGTTACGCTTTCGTTAACCATGACTTTCGTAATAAAAAAGTCGTAAAAAAGGATGTTTCTCCCCTAATATGCCTGTAGCCTATCACCGCTAGCGAACTATGCCCCTGCCTGAGTCTTTTGTGTATGTATCTTAATGTTGTTGTTAGTACCTGTGATAGTAAATAGGTGCCTGTTGGAGAGGTGTGGCAGCTACGCGGCAATAGGTTATGCACGGTGTGGGGGAACTCCAGTGTTCCAGATTGTGGGGGTGCACACGCTCACCCAAATAGTTGTTTATTTTCTTATCATACAGCAAACTCCACAAGGAGATTTAAACAGGAAAAAACTGTAATCATTTATCATGGCCAACCATGTAAATGCACGTCAAATGCAAAATAATCTAATCATCCCTCACATGTGTACCCTAACAGGGCTTCTGTAGCACATTTTGGATTGAAATGCCATGTTGATGTAACTAAATAAATATTAGAATGTATTGTAGTGCATTTGATAATACTGTTAGTCCTCCTGAACGTCTTAAAATAACACAAATGCATTGTCAAAAAATATACTGGGGTAGGTGCTTCACTAAGTTTTTTTTTAAATAAAACATCTATATATATTTCAAATAGGAAGGTTTAAGATTCTAGATTTTAGTTGAGGTGTGCTAAGTGTTTTTTCACTGATGAAGAATTGAAATGTTTTGGACTTATACTTCCCATGAACCAAGAGTCCCGGTTTACCTTCACTTTCTCCCATGAAATACGTCTGTACATTGCAAGGTAATTTCCACCCTGCAGTGAGATAATGTCACTTTAAACACAGTCCCTGTATTCTTACGCTTTTAAAGTTTATTTTTTACTGTTGTATTCTATATATATTGATATTGCTCAGGAGAAGAACATTGTATTCTGCATAGTGTCGTATTCATACTCATCTATTAAAAAATGATATATGCGCTATAAGTTGTCACAAAAGTCACAATTTTAATGCAAATATGTCATAACTGAATACTTTGCAACTTTCGCAAAGTTGCAGAGTGTCACTAGACTTCATGAAAGTTTGAAAAAAATAAAGGGGCATATTTAAGAAAAGTGGTGCTGCACTGTATGCAGTCCCACACCACTTTTCTTGCACCCTTTATTGCCCCATATCACCACCATGTGCATGCCGTATTTAAAATACTGTGCACCATGGCATAGGGTAGGGGACAGTATCATCATTTTTCATGACGCTCTTGATATACTCTGCAGGAGTAGTGCCAAAATATTGACGCTACTCCTGCAGTGTGCATATGGACCCATTATAAATTATGGAAGCCCCCTTTTAACACCTGCTCTGAGCAGGCGTTAAAAGTGCCGAACAAAATGATGCAAGGAAATCTGTTAGATTTCCTTGCACCATTTTTTTGGCCCCCCTGATGGGGAAATGCCCCTTTTGCATACATTATGCCTGGCACAGGCATAATATAGCGCGAAGGGTTACAAAGTGGTGTAATGCATGCATTGCACCACTTTGTAAATGTGGCATGAGAATTTTGGCCTCGTTGGGCCACATTAGTGTAAAAATTGATGCTATTGTGGTGCAAGGGGGCACTAGGGGCTTATAAATATGCCCCAAAGTTCGTCAAAGACCCTACTGTTTCGGCAGACAGTCAACTAATGGGAATTTATCTGGGGGTACATCACTCTTTGCTCACATAGTAAGACACAAAAATGCACCCATGAATATGCACGCATATTTTTAAGTTAACTGTCCATTTGTAGTTTATCGGAACAAAGTCTCCATGATGTATCAGAAAGAATATGTTATCCTACTCATATCTGATTCTACAGGAGAAGAGCACACTGAGAAAGGAGGATTCGCAGTTGAGTGTGGGAAATATACCTTACAGAAAGGTCACAGTCTGCTTCACACTCCAGTTGTTCTCATTGCAACTGCTGTCCATAACAGAGCCACCATTAGCAATGACGACGGGCATGAGAAACAACTTTGAAAAAGAGCAGTCAGATGCCAACCTGTCAGTGAAATTACAATCAGCATATAGGTGAACCTCAACCTTTGGATTTTGTAGTGAGGGTCCAAAGTAACTGAGTCAAACAAACTTGACGCAGGAAACCTGAAAGAATGTTTGATATATCGATTTGGACTTTTTACAAAGTAGTAGCAGCTTCTTACGATTAGGGGAACTGTCCCAGAGACTGCAGAATACCATACATAAATGTCCCATATTATTGGATTTCTAACACAAATGAAGGTATGCAACTTTAGAAAAGTCTGAGGTCAAAGACAATCTCAGGTCGATAGAAAATCACTCAGTATACAGCCTGTATATAAGTTTCAGTGTTGACTAATGTCACCAACAGTTATACACATCAATAAGTAGAAAATCTTAGTTTGCAGACAACATGGTGAAAACAACTGCAAAATTGAAGTCAATTGTAGTATATGGCTTTTTTTATACCCTATAGTTTTGGGCAGTAGCTTTGTGACTGGTAACAATATGTTACGGCTACCTACCATGAAGATTGGTGGGACAGAATACATTGTGTGTTTCCCACATATGTTGAATCTGATGGGATTCACATTCTGACCGATTCTGGGACACGTGTATACAACAACCTGTGATGCATGGCGTGTAACCATAATTTCAGTCAAACTGACAATGTTCTCAAAACCAGCATGAACTGAAAGAACACAGTTACTTGCCTGTCATTCTTTTGAGGTTGGAGACACTAATCCCGATTTTGAATACCTACATTTTCTGCACAAAGTAATTTATGATTACATATCATTGGGCTTCAAAACACTGAAAGAGCCTTTTGCACCACTAACTGAGCAGCAACAGATCACCAAGATGGTTGTGGTGCTTTCTGTTAATAAGATGGATGATCTAGCGATATTCTGTCATTGATGTGGTTGTTTGGTGACAATCTGACCACCATGAATAATGACAGTGATGAATATTAGGAGCATACCTGTAAAATGCAATGCCCTTCAGTTGTCTTCAAGAAAGTTAGAGTGTGTTACCTTCTGACTACATCTTAGTACACAGATCTCATAAAGAATGTGTGCATATTTACACATTGCCATTTGTGGATTTTAGAAAACTTTTAAAGCTAGACTAAAGGGATCATTGGCTGAGGAAGAACAGGAACAATGCACAAGGTTGCACGGAGAATAGATGACATTCCACATACAATTGCAGATCAGAAGTGAAAAACACTTGATAAAACCTTTTCTCTTATGGATGGATGTAGATAGGTCTGTAGAAACAGCAGGGGAGGTTCTACGTGATTGGTAATCCCAATTTTTAGGTTGACCCTTGCCAGTGCTTGCGCTGTTGCTTAGCCACCTGTTATATATGCTTTGTGGGTTCAACTCCACGCATTGCTTTTGATTTATCTATGACAGTGTCCTTTAAAAAGTTTGCTAATGGTCAATCCTTCTTCTTTGTCCCTCCTTTTTGTCCTTCGTTTCCTCCCACAGAGCACTGGCCAAATACTCTATCTTTGCACTTTGGTTGTTGATCTGCTCATTTTGGGGACTATTGTAATACTTTCAAAAGAGCACTTAACTCAAGCATCCATGCATTTCCCCTGAACAAAGTGACCTCTGCTTTACAGCCACCACGATTCATCTTTAAGCTAGGCAGTGACTTTTGGAGACTGCGTGGCTTTCTTATTTTCTGCACCACCTGCTTGTTATTTTTGCTTAAGAACAGCACGCTACCTGTTGCCCTTCATCTTTAGTCATGGTGGCCATTTTGGGAGGCAGTACAACTTTCTTTTGTTGTGCCCTGTGTGGATCGCTCTCAAGGCATTACAAGATGATCACGAGAGGCTGATCTGAAGCTTTCCTTCTGAAGATGATTACAGTGTAGTGCCGCTTGTTACTTTTCCTTATGATCAGCGCAGCACTGCTTCGTGATGCACAATCTTCATCTTTAATGAACAAGTTTCTTGATGGTAGTTTTATAAAAGTTACAGTTGTGTGGCCTTTATGGTCCCTTTATTTATGTAACCTAAGTGTTATGGTGGCCAACACATGGTTGTTATTGTAAAATCATGTCTGTAAATTATGATTACTGTGAATATGGACTACAGCCCTGTAACTAATTTTGCGAACAAGATTTTCGCCGGCTGAAAGCGATGCACTGGGTAGAGCGCCCCCCCCGTAGTGGGGGGTCGCGGACCGTTAGGGGACGGGCCCTCTGAGGCCCTGGGGGCACTCCTCTCCCTTTCCTCCCTGCCAGGGGTGCAGGGGTCGGACGGATTTCCACCCTGACGCCTCGCGAGGCGTTGGGGCAGAAGTCATGCCCCGGGGGGCATGTCTTGGGGCCGACGTTGGCCGCCCGCCGGTTCAAGCCGCCGCGCACTGGTGGGGGGCTATTTAAAGTCCCCCCAAAGAAGGTTAAACCTCCTTTACTTGTGTGCGGCGGCGGCACCTGGCGTGCGGCCCGCGTTTGTGCTTCCAGCGTTCGTGCTTCCCGGCTTCTGGACGTTCCTGCTCCCGGTGCGGTCCCTCAGCTTCCCGCCTGGATTACCTTGCGCTTGGACGGCACTCGTGGTGGCCGGCTCGGCAGAAGAGGAGAGTCGGTTCCTGTTCCCGCGGGGTTTTTTCCAGTGGCAGAGCAACAGAGGTGAGTTTGTGCAGGCAGCAGAGGCAGGGGGGTGTTATAGAACTCGGGCTTGGGCACCGCGCACCTGTTAGATGTGGATGCGCATTTCAGCTTATGAGCATTTCTCAATCTTTGCGGCAATTGGTGGGGCTGTTTTCCTTTTTTAAATAATAAAGAGCCTGTAGCTCAGTGGCAAAGTCTAGTACCTTTAGTGCAAGAAGCTACCCCTGAACAGGGGTTTGAATCCAGCCACCACCGTTAATGTACGTTTAAAAAGATTTACACGCATAAGCGTTCGTGTTGCTTGGTAGCAGAGATAAGCGTTCGTGTTGCTTTGTAGCAGAAATAGCCCCGCGCAATTCTTTTATAGGCAGAGTAGGGGTTTTTGCTGATCGCACCGCGTTACAAGGTGCAGAATTTTAGTTGCCACTCGGTGCGGCAAAAGAAATACGTGGAAGCTTTGTTTTAATTTGAATTTCGCGCCGAAAAGCGGTATTCTCGGTGCGCGCGGAGTCGCTTGTCTGGCATTGTTGTCTTAGTTTAAAGTGATTTAATTCACTGTGGTATCTTGGTGTTGTCTTGGTTTAAAGTTATTGCATTCATTGCTGCAGATTTCATGTCACGCGCACTTTAAAGAACGGCAGTGCACTGTGTTATTCGAGCCATATTTAATTTTCACTGTGGTTATCTTGGGGCGTTTTTCAAGGGTAACATTCTTGTATATGGCGCATGGGTGGTGACAATTCTACGTTGATACAGTATTTCTAGCACTAAACAATATTGGTGGCTTCTTCAGGTCTTGGATTTATGTGAGGTGGACACAGGATTAAGGTGGTTTCAATTTGTGGACATTTGGGAGAGTGTCTTAGGGATCCCTGTGTTTGACTGTTTTGCATCTTATTTCTTTTCAGGTCGTACCCCCTCAAAAAACAAAAACAAAAAACAAAAAAAAAAAAATTTAAATAAGGGGGGATTATACTGTTAATTAGGCAGTCCTTTATATTTGGTGCTAGCCATAAGGGCAGGTCACCATGCCACCTAAGAAGGCCTGCACCCAAAAAGGGAGGGAGCGCGACCCTGAGTTGTCCCAGTTGCTGAGATTAGTTTTGGAAAAATTGGGGAGTGAGGAATCCAGTGGGGCCATAGAGGCTCCTAAAAAAGATGGGGGCAGGGAGAAGGGTTCCCACCCTAAGTGGTCCCATGTGGCCCCCAATGCGGCTTTCCCCCCAGTTAAACGTAGAAGGAATGCAAAAGCACAGGTGCCAGCCACCATCATTCCAACGCCCCCCACAGCGGTCCCGGCCACCATCGTTCTGTCACCTCCTGCAGCAACTAGCCTCTCAGAACACTTGAGCGTGCCCGTTGCCGTGGCCCCGCTCACTCGGCCACCCCGCACGCCACAAGTTCTTAACTCGGGCTCCACGGCCCCCTCAGGCGTGGGTATAGATGGAGTCCTAGCAGATATTCGTAATTCCTTGGCGGCCTTAGCACCTACAGTTCAGCCCGGGCCATCTCCCACACCTCATCAGGGGGTAGTTTCTCCCGTGCCATTGGGTCCACCGCCTGTGGGCTGCCACGATTCCCGGGCGCAAGATCAAGAGCCATCCAGGCTGGCGCTAATGGAAGTTTCAAAGCTATTGGCCGGAATTAACGCACCGACTACCACTGCCCCACCACCCACTGCACCATGGGGGGCAGACGTGTTATGGCAAAACACAGTAGCTGATTTAAAACGCCAGGTAGATTCCCTGGTTGCAGCGCACTCCTCAAACCCGCTGCAGTCCTCGAACAATAGCCCGTGTGTCGCCCCGGCACCGAGCATTTGTCTCCCATCACCCCCACCTGTTCAGGACGTCCAGCCCAACTCAAGCAAGCCTCCGAGTCCGGACGTCCCGGCCAAGGAAGGGACGACAGACTCGTTATTATCCAGACCAGGTAAGCTGGCCGCCCACGTTAGCGCAGAAACAAGGGAAAAAATATGGAAGGGAGACTTTGTGGACATTTTTTCTTTAATAAGGGCAAAAAGAAGGGAGATTGAAGGGAAGGAGAAGGAACATAAATCATCTTCCTATAGTGAAAGAAAGCCAAGGATTGAAGAAAACATCACAAATTGGCTATTTGGCTTTAATGTTTTTATGTCAATCCTGTTGGAGAAAAAAACAGAGTTGGGCATCTCTTTGATTTATTATGCCAATAAGATATTGAAAGCTCAACACACGTACGGGGGGGTCCGCCTGGTTGGAGTATGATAGGGATTTTCGTTGGGCAAAAGTAGAGGACCCCTCCATTGGGTGGGATCAAACAGAAGTGAATGTGTGGCTCGAATGTGTTAACGACAAGGTCCCAGGGAGGCAGCCCTTTCGGGCCCAGTTGTCCGGTGAGAAGAAAGGGTCTTGCTGGGCATTTAACAGAAGGTCATGTTCACGTCCCGCAGGAACATGCAAATTCAAGCATAACTGTTCCTTTTGTGGACACCCGTCCCATCCTGAATCCAAGTGTATTAAGAAATCTAAAGAGCGGGGTCGGGACCCCAGTAAACCATCAAATTGATTCTCCTCTCCCCTCCCCGGTCAGGTTAGAAGCGTTACGCCCTTGGTTACAGGCTTACCCTTCTGTGGATGCGGCTTCAGTACTTCTTATCGGTTTTTCCTTTGGCTTCAGGATCCCCGCCCCTAATGTCTCTCCGGTAGTTCATTGTAAGAACCTAATATCTGCCTTACAGAACACTTCGGTAGTTGCAAAAAAAATAGAGAAAGAGAGATCCCTGGGCAGGCTTGCTGGTCCTTTTGGGTGCCCTCCACTATCTGGTTTTGTGTGTTCCCCGTTGGGGGTGGTTCCAAAAAAGGAAGCAGGACAGTTCAGATTGATCCACAATCTTTCAGCCCCTCGGATCAGTTAACGACGCCATCGATCCGCAGCTATGTTCAGTTCGTTACGCGTCAGTGGATAATGAGGTTGAGAAAGTGAGAGCGCTGGGCCGGGGGGCTATGTTAGCAAAAACCGACATTGAGTCTGCCTTCCGTTTGCTTCCCGTGCACCCGAGGACTACCACCTGCTGGGTTTTCAATTCAGGGGGGAGTATTACTTCGACCAATGCATGCCCATGGGTTGCAGCATATCTTGCAGTTATTTTGAGCAATTCAGCTCCTTTCTTCAGTGGGTATTCTCACAACGTACGGGACACCGGGAGGTAATTCATTAACCTGGACAACTTCCTGATTCTGGGACCCCCCAATTCTGACAGGTGCAGGTGGGCCCTTCAAGCTTTAATCGCTTTGTTCAAAGAATTTTGGGTTCTTTTGGCCCCCGAGAAAACAGTCGGCCCTTCTACTTGCATCACTTTCCTAGGAATTGAAATTGACTCCATGGCCGGGGAGTGCCGCTTACCTTTGGATAAACTGTTGGCTTTCAAGGAGTCCATTAGAGCTATATTGTCTCAAGAAAAGGTGACCCTGCACCAGCTTCAGGTACTGGTGGGTCAGCTGAACTTTGCACTAAGAATCATCTCCATGGGTCGCCCCTTTTCTAGGTCAATAGCTCGCTCAATGACGGGGCTAAAAGTAAAACACCACCACACCAGGCTGTCCAGAGAGGTTAGGGACGACCTGAGGTTGTGGGATCTGTTCCTTAGGACATTCAACGGGTCGGTCATTTGGCAGCAGAAAGCAATTTCCAGCCCTACGCTGGGCCTATACACTGACTCCGCGGGTAGCATAGGCTTCGGCGCAATTTTGGGCCCATTATGGTGTAGGGCAGACTGGCCTAGAGACTGGGTCAGGTGGGGTTGGACCAAGAATATAGCGTTCTTGGAATTATTCCCAATCGTGGTCGCTGTAAACATCTGGGCTAAGGAGTTCAGGAACAGGGTGGTAATTTTCTGGTCTGATAACATGGCGGTGGTGGATGTTATTAACCGCCAAGGGGCTTCATGCCCTTTGGTCTTGCGCCTTTTGAAACACCTGATTCTGGCTTGTCTTCAGCATAACATCACGTTCAAAGCGAAGCACGTGCCTGGGGTGCATAACAACGCAGCTGACGCATTGTCTCGTTCATTAATGCAGGATTTTTTGCGGTATCACCCCCAGGCGAAGGAGAAGATGACGGAGTTCCCAGAATCTCTGTGGAAGATTGGTGCCCCTCCTTCCCAGTCTTAGTAGCGTCATCCTTGGCCCCACGCACAAAAACAGCTTACGAGAACAGTTTTTTACTTTACAGGCGTTTCTTGCATGCTCGGCATATTGCAAACACATTTTCTGAGCCAGCAATAGGGGCGTTCCTTAAACATCTGCGTACCCTAGGGCGTCCGGTGTCATGCGCGAAGGCCCATTTGGCGGCGATACGTTTCTTCGCAAAAATAGTTAAATTGGAGAGGCCTCTGAATACTTTTATCATAAAACAGGCCTTGAGGGGTTGGGCCAAGGGATCCCCGGGTAGCTCGGATGCCAGGCGTCCCGTCACCCCTCCTTTGTAGAAAGGATTTTAAGGGCGCTTCACACCGTCTGCTCTTCACCCACCGAGGCGGCGCTTTTCGCCGCGGCCTTCACTTTGGCCTTTTACGGGGCTTTCCGCATCAGCGAGTTGGTAGGCTCTTCCAAGGGTGACCACTTGGGGGGCCTACAGCTGAAAGACGTAATGGTTTGCAAGGGGGCACTACACATTATGTTGCGTAAATCAAAGACCGACCAGCTGAAGAAAGGAACACGCATCACACTCGGTGAGGCGCCTGGTTCCCCCTTATGCCCTGTGTTAATCACAAACAATTATATGGCGGTGCGCCCTATGGCTGAGTCTCCGGCTTTCTTCATTCACCCCTGCGGAGTCTGCCTGTCACGCTACCAGTTCGCGGAAGTCTTTAAATTGTCCCAAAAATCAATTGGAGTGGATCAGCAAGGATACTCATCCCATTCCTTTAGAATTGGCGCAGCCCCGGTGGCAGCGGCAACAGGCCTTCCAGCATCCGCTGTAAAAAATATAGGTCGTTGGTCTTCGGAATGTTACAAACGTTACATCAGGCCAGAGTTGGTGTAACAGGGACTGGGTTGCTCAGTGGTGATGTCTCATGCGCATGTTTCTTTTCTTTCAGTCAAATGCCTCAGCGAGTAGTCTGGGTATTGGGCCATTCGTTTATCCGTCGGGCGGCATACCGGTTGCAACAGCTCCGTGGGTCGAAACCGGCAGACTTGCACAGCGTGGCTTTTCGGTGGTGCGGCATTGGCGGAGGAGGCATCACCCAGCTGCAACATTTGGTCGAATTGGCGAGTAGTCGAGGGGGACTGCAGTCTCCGGATCTAATCATCATTCACTTAGGGGGCAATGATTTAGTGCGTTTAGGCCGAAAAACCCTTAGGGAGATGGTATTTCTTGAAATCACAAAAGTGGCAAAGCAATTTCCAGGGGCAGCATTTGCCTGGTCACACATGGTTCCACGTCGTAAGTGGGGGGCAGGGTTAAGATCTCGCACCATCAATGTGTCAGTTCGCCGGCTTAATGCCGAGATGGCAAAACTCTGCCCAGGCCCTGGGCGCCTATGGAATATCCCACACAAACTGCTGAAAGGCGAGCACATGTTTCACAACGACCAAGTGCATTTGTCTGACGAAGGAACTGATCAGTTTTTCCGCGACATGTGGGGTTTTGCCCGCAGCCTTTTTTTGGGTGGGGAGGGCGAAGGACCTTTGGGGCCCTGGTCGCCCTTGTGGCGGAAATTGAGATAAAAAATGTGACTAGAAACAATAGGAGGGGGTCCCCAAGGTGGGGCCCCCAGGAGGACATCTGGGATAGGATCCTGAAGTTCTGAGCCAACCAGCGGATGTACACACCAGATCAGGGGGTAAAAGACCTTAGATCGCTGGGGGAGAACATGGGGCTCCAGCTCTTGGCTCCCCCCATTACACCCCAGGGCTGATTGGTGTTTGGAGGGGGGGCGGAACCCTAAACTGGAGGACAAGGTACCGGGTAGTCAGGGTAACCGTCCCTCCTACGGATGCAGGTGAGACACGGCTCACCTGTGTGGTCCAATATGGTGGTTCAGGACAGGAAGGGATCCTGTCACACTGGTTATGGTCACAAGTAATTTCTCAGTAACATGTAAATAAAAATGTTTTCTTTATTGACTAACCTTGTTATACTTGCTATTTTGATGTTTGGCTTGATGAAGTTCTGAGGTATTTTATATGATGACTTTTTGAAAATAAAAGATACTTCTTCCAATGAACAAACCTTGTCGTCTCGTGCATTCCTGGCGGGGGGAGTGTGGGCCGTCTGGAGGCCTCCGGATCCTATTCCTGTTAGTCTTTGTTTAGTTGTGTCACCCCTGCCCAGTCTTCTCTCCGTGTGGCAGGGTAATGTAGTTTGTTGTTAGTCTGGCCTCAGCAGGGAGTGGACTCAATGCGACCAGTCAGGGAGTCTGTGGCTGACAAGTGCTCGGGGACTGCACTGTCAATCGTCCTCGGTGCACCCGGCTTCTGTCTATGTAAAATTACTGGGCGCAATAGTCTCGCCTCTCCTGCTAGCTTTCTGTTGCACAGAGGAGGTCAGTGGCTGCATATCTTCGTTCAGTAGTACACTTGATCTAATGCACTGGGAAGGAATGCGGAGTATAAGACTTGAAGTGTGAACTTGGCCGTTACTGCCAATTTGCACACCTTTGCATTAACCTGTCTAAAAAGGTCATCGAGAGGGTTGAAGGTTATTATCATAGTTGCCTTTTGGGGTCAATTCAAATGCGCCTATATATTGTTCGATCTGTGTAAATCTTTACATCAGAGAAGTACCTGCTATTTTTTTGGGCCTATGGTGCGCCCTGGTCTGGAGAATGCGTAATAACTTTTATTGGACTCGCTGTAAAAACCAGACACGTCGCACATCAGTGTTGTTCCAGATTGCGCGTACCTCTTGAATGACAATAAAAACAACTTCATAAGGCTGATCCCATTTTGCACCTTGGACGTCATTCTAGACACGTCCTTTCTGACTACGAGCTCGAAATGGTATCTATGTAATGCTCTTGCTCGAAGACTGCAGCAGATACCTCAGTGATGCAACTTTCTGCTGAAAGATTCGGCGTTTTGGCATTGATGTATATGCCGGAAATCAAGAGTGATATTAACAAGAAGACTGTCGCCATCGTCGTGAAGTTTCTTTCCATTTTTTGTTTCTCCTTTATCTTACCCTACGCGATGTAAGCGTCATCGGCAATGAACTTACCCGTCCTTGATTTAGCAAGAGAAGAAAAGCAGAGGGGAGCAGGACTACGCCGCTTCTGATTGCCCGGGTGATGAAGGGGAATTAACCCCGCTAATTCCTTTTCTGCGGGCAGTTTAAGCACCTTTGTTTTATAGTGTTTTCCATATAGGAAAAGTATATCAACCCTTGAACCGTTGTGTTTGAATAGGCAGTAAATGCGTAGTTTGCTGTTAAGATCTATTTATTATTGTGATGTACTGGAAACTTGTACTCAGAGTAATAAACCCCTTAAACCTTTTTCTTCTGAACCTTGACCTGTTGGCAAGCACTGACATTTCAATTTACAGTGGTTAAAAAGGATGTTCTTGAAATAGAGCTGGAAATGTGATACCAGTTATATGTGGAGGCCATTGAATCATTATTGCAATCCTGGGACCCCCACGGAGATATTACTGGAAGCCAGGGGGGCACCCAGCCTAAGCAGTGTGGATGATTTGAACCACAAAAAAACATACACATTCATATACACAAATGCTAATATATTTAATTTAATTCATGAACAAATATAGGAACAAATCTGTTTCAAAAGGAAGGTTGGATACTTTTTATAGATTCAATTAGGATCACCCATCGTCCATGCTTTATTGTATCAGAACTTACACTGCTCCCATGAATTAATCTGAGGATACCAACTTAATTTATTTTTTAGTCTCCAATTTAAAATACCTTCAAACGTACAAAACGTTTTAAATATTTCCCTAAATCAGGGCTCAAGGACCGCTGCATTATTATTATTATAGGATATAGTTTAACTCTGCTTCTCTATCCAATATTGCTATGAGGTCTGCGTTTTAGTTATTGCAGATTTGGAAGTAGCTTAACAGTTCTACATGTTTTAAATTGTTGCTATTTAACGAGCCACTTTCAAAGTGTACTTAAAAACTAACTAGTGTAGGGTTCCCTTTGCTGCAATTCTACTTGGTTACCATAATGTAATTGCTCTAACATGGCATCTCGTGCACGCTGCGATGCCCGCCCCACCAGACACATACAGTAGGTGGTACAAGATGTCATGCATCTATTTTTGGAGGGTATTAGAGGGACAGCAAATATATTGATGTATTTTCTCTTTTCTATATTGACCGTTTACTAACCATATACCTAAATTTAAACATTTTATAGTACTGTAATGAATTGGACTAAAATATGTTATGTGGGTTGTTTTTCTGTGTAGCATGGCTTTTGTGAAGATGCACACAGTATTTCCAAATGTGTTTTACACACCTGTTATTTTCACTCTCATATACTCATATACTTATTTTGCAGCAGTTAGACTTACTGCCTCACACTTCAACGCGCCATCCTGACTCCCCTAAAGACCAGGCAAGAACTCTAGCAACTTCAACTTCACTAACTCTGGGCCCCATCCTAAAACATCGCCTAAAGCAGTGCCCGCAATCCGGAGGTGAATTCACTGAAAAAATCAGTACACATGCCCATATACCTTGTTTGGGGTAACGGCTAGAGCTGCTGGCTTTGGTGATGGGTAATCAGGTTTGAGTTTTGACGTTGTCTCAACCTCCCATGATTCTGGGGAAATCACTTAGGGCCCATTACGACTTTGGTGGTCTTTCCGGAAGACGGCTGCGGTGGTGGTCACCAAAAGACCGCCATGTTGGCAGTCATCTGACTGCCGTATTAGGAGTCACACACTGAAGACCGCCACCAAGCAGCCACAAATCCAACACCGACAGGACACAGATGGGCGGTGTTAGACTTTTCATCATTGGCGTGGTCTCCCTTAACTTTTTGCCTCTGTTTCCCAGGTTATTGATGTGTGCTGGACTCTCATTTTGCTGTTTTTATTACTCTGGGCACTTTACCACTGCTTACCAGTGCTAAAGTGCAAGTGCTCCTGTTTAAAATGTGTATGTAATTGGTTCTCCATGATTGGCATATTTGTTTTACTGTTAAGTCCCTAGTAAAGTGCACTAGAGGTGCCCAGGGCCTATAAATCAAATGTTACTAGTGGGCCTGCAGCACTGGTTGTGCCACCCACACAAGTAACCCTGTAATCATGTCTCAGACCTGCCACTGCAGTGTCTGTGTGTGTAAATGTGCACTGTAAATTCGACTTGGCAAGTGTACCCACTTGCCAAGCCTAAACCTTCCCTTTTCTTACATGTAAGGCACCCCTAAGGTAGGCCCTAGGTAGCCCCAAGGGCAGGGTGCAGTGTATGGTTAAGGTAGGACATATAGGGCGTCATTCCGACCCTGGCGGTCCATGACCGCCAGGGCCGGGGACCACAGAAGCACTGCCAACAGGCTGGCGGTGCTTCCTGGGTCATTCTGACCGCGGCGGTAAAGCCGCGGTCAGAAAAGGGGAACCGGCAGTTTCCCGCCGGTTTTCCCCTGGCCCAGGGAATCCTCCATGGCGGCGCTGCTTGCAGCGCCGCCATGGGGATTTCGACCCCCTTCCCACCAGCCTGTTTCTGGCGGTTTTCACCGCCAGAAACAGGATGGCGGGAACGGGTGTCGTGGGGCATGGGCAGTGCAGGGGCCCCCTAACAGGGCCCCATAAAGATTTTCACTGTCTGCTTTGCGGACAGTGAAAATCGCGACGGGTGCCAGTGCACCCGTCGCACCCCTGCAACTCCGCCGGCACCACCAGCACCGCCAGCCCGACAACTTTCCACCCACCAGATTACAACCCACAAATCAGCACAGCAGTTCTACCATGACAGAAAACCACTGGTGGTGCGAACCGCTGCACACAAAAACTCACTTCAGACAGAATACAACACCACATTGGCCAGTTTGAAAACCCCACACCTGACACACATACACAGAGCAGACACACCTACTCACTGCACACCATAACACACCCACACACAACCCACAATCTTTTGAAACTCAAATGACAATTGCATACACCGAGAGTAGGCAAAAATCGACAGACACCACCTTTAAACTTTAGGCACACATACACATCTCACTCAGCACACACCATACAACTGCACTAACAATGCAATACACACATAACGAATACACACAAACTCCACAACCGACCATCACATACAACTAAACACACCCACCCCACCAAGCACCCTAAACTGCACCCTTGTACACATAACATCCACCCACAACACAACCACCACCATGTCCCCACAAAAGCACCCACTCTTCACAGATGATGAGTTGAGGGTCTTGGTCGATGAAATTGTCAGGGTAGAGCCGCAACTGTTTGGAGCACAGGTCCAACAAACATCCAGTGCCAGGAAAATGGAGTTATGACAGAGAATTGTTGACAGGGTCAACTCAGTAGGTAACCATCCACGCACAAGGGAGGACATTAGGAAGAGGTGGAACGACCCACGGGGGAAGGTGCATTCCATGACATCACGTCACTGGATTGCCGTGGAGAAGACTGACAGTGGGCCCCCACTTTGTCCCCCAGAGTTCACATCATGGGAGGAGAAGGTCGTGGACATCCTGCACCCAGAGGGCCTGGCTGGAATACCTGGAGGACTGGACTCTGATAAATAACTACCACTCCCCTGGCACACATTCGTCCTGTCAAGCATGCTTCCACACCACCCAAACACTCCCCAATTCACTCAATCTCCCGCTATACCTCCCACCTAATCACCTAATGTCCCTCTTTTGCATGACACACCTCCACCCAGAAACAATGCCCATGCAGTCCCTGGCAAGTGCACGGTTAGCAGTGCCAATAACAATCACTATGACTCCCACACTACTCTAGCCCATCGACATCAAAACCTACTATGTCCACTCCACAACACATCTCTAGCATGTATTACTATTGCACTAGCTACACCAATTGGTTGCTTTGACTGAGGACCACTACATGGTAATGACAGCAATGCAATAGCACTACACAATGCGAAACAAGGCCAAACACAGCCACAGCACTGTCACCAAACCTAATGGCCACTTATCCAGATCTACAACACTAAAATGGACTGAGTATGGGCTAGAAAGTAAGAAGGTAAGCCCATTGCACCAAATGCACAGACAGGACAAGTTACCATGCATACACACACACCCTCCTCCCACTTGGACACCATGTTGCAATGTACACTCATCCCCACTTACATCTAGCAAGCCTGATTTGCCATGAGCAAACAGGACACGCCTGTCATGTGAACCATCACACAGGACCTGAACCCTCCCACCCACCAAACGTTACCTAGCCTGATTGACACCAATCTTCAAAGGAGCATGGTATACATGTCACAATCTACTATCCACAAACAATCTTTGCAGTACTCCATCTGTCATTGCCATTTCTGGGAATCATGTTAAGCCATTGGATGCATCCGACAAAAAGATAACCAATCACACATCCACCATTTAACTCTCTCTCACTCCATCCACAAGTACCACTGTCACTACCACCATTGAGAGGATGCCAGCGACAGCCAGGCCTCCTCAGGATGGAGACCCCAGTGAGGACAACACCTCTGGATGTCTGGACATTGACGACTTACCTGGCCAATCTGGGACACCTGGTCAGACCATCATTTCCTGCCTCACCCTGCCCACATTAACCCCCCCACTCTGTGGCATCAACAGCGCAGCCAACCCTTCGTCCCCAAACCTGTGCCACAAGGACAGTTCAATCAATGATGTGCCACAAAGTACAGGGGTCGGAGTCGACCCCTCACACTCAAGACAATGAAGGTCCTGGTGACACTGGGAGTGGCACATCATGGCAGGGGCACAGGCACATGGGAGCAGGGGACATGGGAGGGAACCTGTGGGCCAGAGGACGGGACACCCAAGGGAGTCAACTGACCAGCAAACCATCTCCCAAGTCCAGGGAGCATACCAACAATCCTAGGACAGGATGTGCCAGATCATTACCATGGTGGGGGAAAGCCAAAGGCTGCAGAGGAAATACCACCAGGAGGTCATGCAGCAGTAGTAGGCCCACAGTGCCACCATGGCCTCCACTGCAGGGGTTCTCACAACCTCAACACCACCCTGTGAGCTTCCACCACCCACCAGCAGGCCTCTTCCACTAGCCACATCACATCTGAGCCTTCCACAACTGCTGTCGCTAGTGGAATGGAGGCCCTGCCAGGGAAACCACAGGCCACTGGCACCCCTCCCTCTGTAGCTGATGAACCCCCACCCACGCAAACAAGGATGTCCATCCAACCATCCAGCTGGAGAAGATGCCAAAACCAAACCCACTGCCAGGAAATTAAACTCTCCTGATTTCTCTCCCTTGTGTGCCACTGAGAGACCCTATTGACTGTTCAATGACATTACTCCAGTTTCCCATGACCCTTGGACACTGGACCTGTGCTACGTACAGCTGTGCCACCTACTCTGATGATTATAACTACCAAGACCCCACTCATCACCTGTTTGTCACTCTATGCACCATAGACTGTTTGTTCACATTTCCCCTGTATGCCCAATAAACACTATTGATTACAGCAACAACATATGAGTCTGTATTTGAACATGTACAAATATTTTGCCTGCAAAATGAGATGTTGGTGTGTCCCCCTAAACCAACAGGTGGTGCAATGGTCAGCAGAGGGAGGCATCCTCTGCAGGAGACACAGTACAACAGATATGTCCAAGGGCAGATGTAAGATAGTCAGTATTCCAGGCACACACTTCAGTAAATTCACTCATCCAACCTTCAAAAGAGACCATGACACAGAGTTACAGCAGGATAGAAGGCATGGTGCCACTCAAAGCACATATGCAGTTCATAGTTGTCCAGTTCAGTGTAAATTGCCACTGAAGCAGGGCAAAACAGATTACTTTTCTATATCGCCAGTCACAGGAAATACATGACAATTCACTATAACGGCCATCTGTATTGTGCAAAACACTATTCTGTATGCAGTCATAAAAGTCTACCTTCACATAGGCCAAATCTCCACATTGGGGGAACCTAATGTAGCTGTCCAGGTGTTTCAATAAAGCACACAGTACATACTTCAACACAACACTGAACATTGGCTGTGACATCTCTGCTGTCAAGCCCACTGTGTTCTGAAAGGACCCAGTCACAAGAAAATGTAGCACTGACAGGACTTGTACTGTGGGAGAGATGGCATAGGGATTGCATATGGCAGGCAATAGATCAGGCTCTAACTGGGCACATAGATCCATGATTGTCTGATGATTCAGACAATAGGTCTAAATTATATGCCTGTCCTCCATGGTTGCAAGGTCAACTAGTGGTCAATACATTGGTGCATGTTACAATCTCTGCCAGCCCCAGGGACACCCCCACCCACACCAGAGGGACGCCGGAGGATGGGGACCCCATCCCAGGTAATTAGGCTGAGAATAGGTGAGTTTTTGTTTTATTCAAGTACCATCGGAGGCCCAACTTGGGGCCCCCTGCATGGCACAGGGTACAAAGGCCATGCCAGGGGACACTGGTCCCCTGTGCTGGCCATTGGGGTGGTGGGCATGACTCCTTCTTTTCTAAGACAGGAGTTATGTTGTATGGATGGTTTTGCACCAGAAAATAATGGTAGGCTGACATTTTTTATGCCTCTAGCCAGCCTAACATCATTTGTTGATGCAAAACCCCCTTCTCCTATACTGCCAGCCCCACATAGCTAACAAACTTTTTTTACGCTAGCCCATCCTTTGCACCGGCTTGCGCCATTCCATAAATATGGCACCCGGTTGGTGCTCAGGAATGGCGCAGGCTGGTGCTAAACTTTTTGGTGCAAAACTGCATTAGTGCAGTTTTGCATCAAAAACTATAAATATGTCTCCTGGTAAGTTTATCCACTACTGTTGGTATGGGGCATGTGTACCTGACTTTCTCCTTCTGTCTGTGTCATCCATGCAGGTGGATGCCATCAGAAGAAAGGGATCTGGTATGTCATCGCCAGACAATGGTGGACCCTGGGGGTCCATAGCTGGTGGAACACCCATTTCAGAAAACAGTGGGAGGACCTAAGATGGTGGGCCCAGAAGACCGCGAAGGCCCAGCTGGGGATGTCCTCCCAATGAGTGAGGGGTACCCGTCGGAACTTGACCCCCCTAATGACCCGCAGTTTGGCAGTGGTCTACCCTGAGGTGGATGGGCATTTGAGGGCAGCACAGCAGCCACAAGGGGGTGAGTACTGACTCTATTGTGGCACTTGGCTGGGCTTAATAGGGATAATGTGCCTTACTGCAGGCAAAGTGACATTGTTGCGATGACATCCTCTGTATTATCTATTGGAAATGGGTATTATGCACCTTGGCTGAGTATATATAGTAGATGTATTGGCATGCTTTATTGTCAGTGGACGCACATCTCCCACTTCTAGACCTCTCCATGTCTGGAATGTGGAGATGGTCATATAACATAGCCACATGTGTGAGACCATGCTGCCATGCAATGCATGTGAGTATTAGTATCACCCTAAGCATTGAATATCACCAGTTCTATCCATCTGCCTTTGGGGCTCTGAGGTGTTAGTCCACTCCCATCTGTGTAGCATACCTGTATATGCTACAGTGTGACTCTAGTTTGATCACAGGAACTAGATCCCTCATGAACTGGTGATGGTATTGACTGAATGCCATTACAGTTCCACAACAGATATGGCCTTCATGGGACTGGATTATTGAATTGATAGCTGCATTTCCATATATAGGTGATCTGCTTACTATAGGGTATGTGAAGTATGGCAAAGAGGGATACTGATACATGTACAATTAATGATATCTGGTTGCAGATATCATACATTCCTAGGTGCAATATTTGTGGGGATGTTACTGTTAAACAAATGGGATGGTACTAGAGGTGGTATGTGCCTTGACAGGCCTGGTATTTGTCACCATGGTATGAATATGGGATGTATGACAATGGCCTAGCAATTGATATGCTACTTTACAGAGTTACTGCCTACATCATGTCCAAATGATAAGTTGGGGGCACATCTCATAGGATGATACTTTCCTGCTTGCCTTGGCCAAGCTGAAGTGGCAGATTAGGGGACGTTGGCCTATTGTGTGCCACATGGCATGTAGATGTAAATGTAGTAATGGGATGTGTAAGTGGTGTGCAGCCAGTGGTGTTGGTCCATAGGTGCCTAATGCATCATGACATTTACTGTCTGAGATGTGTGTTGTCTGGGCTCTGTGAAAGGTATTGTCATTTCTGGAATGGTGTTAGAGGGTGGAGTTGTCATGTTGCGCAGTCTGACAGGTGTGACTGCATTTGTTGTGGCATTGTAAGTGGATCTTGATGTAATATGTGTGTTCCTGAAGAACATCTGTTGTGACACTACACTCAGTGATTGAGTATGGATGTGTCATATGTGATCTGTAGGTCTTTGTAGATGCACTTGACAGTATGATCGGTTGTGATATATATATATATGTTTGGTGTCTGATGATCTGGCCCTACGATTGGGTCAGATTATGCAAATGGCTATTATTTTACACATCAGATGTCATTTGTTTGGGTGTCTGACTTGTAATGGCCAGTTCAGTGTGATTTCCATATTGGCATCACTGCACAGAGTGTTAGGTCTGGCATGTAATGTGACAGGCAGGTGCTGTGTGATCTGTGAGTGGATTTGTCTTCAATGTAATGGATATGTTACAAAGGGCATGGCCTGATCAGGGATTGTAACTGTAGTGGCCAGAAGTGTTTTGCTCAGTCAGCTGGACATAAAATGGGTTAAAGGGGCATGAAGAGGTTTGATGTGTATACAGGCATACAATGGATACTGCATCCAGGGCATGCTGTACCAACAGAAATGGCTTTGATAGTCATCATGTGGATGACTCCAGCTGTGCTGTCTTAATCAGAGATTGATGTAGGTGTGAGGGTGCAATACAGGTGTTGGTAGTAGTGACATGATGTGAAATGATGTAGGTAATGAATACCTGCTATGACCTAGCCAAGGTAAGTATTGTCACAGATGTGCTTTTTGGCAAGTCTGTGTGAGAGCTATATGTTAACCCTTTTTCTCCCTATCTCTCCCTCCCTCTCTATGTTTGTGCATCAGGTGAAGGAGAAGAAGCACAGGTGAGTGAGGAAGCAGCAGCCCACGGGACTCAGGAAGCTGCAACCAGCGAGAGCGAGGGACCCAGTGGGACAGAGGGTGAGGGGAGTGCCATCGGTGAGACCGGATCTTCCACCTTCAGTGGACATTCCCTTGCGGTGGTGGACCCATCTGGGACCACCCCAGCGCCAGCTTTGTCCTCCACCCCCCTTACTAGTACAACCCTCCCTGGAGCTCCCCACCCAGTTGCCTGTGCCTGCTCATCCAAGAGGGTGGGCTTCTCGTTTGCCGCAGGTACCTCTGCCCCTGTTCCAGTCAGCCCTGCTTCTCTCAGTGAGGAGGCTATTGACCTCCTGAGGTCTACCTCAATGGGTCAGTCCCCCATCGTGAATGCCATCCGGGGACAGGCAGCTCAAGTCCAACAGAGCACTGCTTTCCTGGAGGGCATAGACGGTGCCCTGGCTGGCCTCCAGAGACTCTCTGGACCTCCTTTCTGATGGCAGCTAGACTCCATCTGTTTACTGTCCCCCCTCCACCTACCTCTTTCCAATCCCAATCCCCTCTCACCAAACTCATACAAGGCACACATACACACAGGCATGCATCCACCTCAACAGACAAGGGTACCACTAACAAGCACAAGCACCACAAGACCCACCACCGGCATGCACACAGGCAACACCTGCAGACACACAACATCCAATACCTACACAGACTCTCGCATTACCCCCTCCTTCACAGACACTACACCTGACACACCTGCAGCCACCACACTATCATTCACAGATCCAGCCACAACATCTGTCTTACCCACAGTCACCACAAATTCAGACCTGCAGACCACCGACAGCCCCACATACAGCACATCTACCATACCTGCAGACACCACCCGAACAGACAGTCACCCATCCAGCATGGCATCTCCCTGCACCTTCTCCCCTCCTCCTAAGACACCTAAACACCCGCACTCACCCACCCAACAGACACCCAGCATCCACAAGCATTCCATGCACGTACATGCTCCTAAATCATCCACACTAACACATCTTACAACCACTCCCTCTCCCTCCACTCACAAACCCTTTTTCCATGACCGCCCCCGTGTGACTTCAGGGAACAGGAGGCAAGCTCTATCCAAGCCCTTGGAGAGCACTTTTACAGCCAGACAAGAGTTCAGAAAGGCAGCAGGCCAACAGCAAGGCAGCAGTCCTTTGTAGAAAGCAGACAGGTGAGTCCTTTGAGCAGCCAGGCAGTTCTTCTTGGCAGGATGTAGTTTCTGGTTCAGGTTTCTTCTCCAGCAAGTGTCTGATGAGGTAGGGCAGAGGCCCTGTTTTATACTAAATTGTGCCTTTGAAGTGGGGGTGACTTCAAAGAGTGGCTAAGAAATTGACCAGGTCCCCTTTCAGTTCAATCCTGTCTGCCAGGGTCCCAGTAGGGGGTGTGGCAGTCCTTTGTGTGAGGGCAGGCCCTCCACCCTCCCAGCCCAGGAAGACCCATTCAAAATGCAGATGTATGCAAGTGAGGCTGAGTACCCTGTGTTTGGGGTGTGTCTGAGTGAATGCACAAGGAGCTGTCAACTAAACCTAGCCAGACGTGGATTGTAAGGTACAGAAAGATTTAAGTGCAAAGAAATGCTCACTTTCTAAAAGTGGCATTTTTAGAATAGTAATATTAAAACCGACTTCACCAGTCAGCAGGATTTTGTATTACCATTCTGGCCATACTAAATATGACCTTCCTGCTCCTTTCAGATCTGCAGCTGCCACTTCAACAATGTATGAGGGCAGCCCCAATGTTAGCCTATGAAGGGAGCAGGCTTCACAGTAGTGTGAAAACGAAGTTAGGAGTTTTACACTACCAGGACATATAAACTACACAGGTACATGTCCTGCCTTTTACCCACACAGCACCCTGCTCTAGGGGTTACCTAGGGCACACATTAGGGGTGACTTATGTGTAGAAAAAGGGGAGTTTTAGGCTTGGCAAGTACTTTTAAATGCCAAGTCGAAGTGGCAGTGAAACTGCACACACAGGCCTTGCAATGGCAGGCCTGAGACAAGGTGAAGGGGCTACTTAAGTGGGTGGCACAACCAGTGCTGCAGGCCCACTAGTAGCATTTAATCTACAGGCCCTAGGCACATATAGTGCACTCTACTAGGGTCTTACAAGTAAATCAAATAGCCAATCATGGATAAACCAATCAACAGTAAAATTTATACAGAGAGCATATGCACTTTAGCACTGGTTAGCAGTGGTAAAGTGCCCAGAGTTCAAAAGCCAACAAGAACAGGTCAGAAAAAATAGGAGGAAGGATGCAAAAAGTTTGGGGATGACCCTGTCAAAAAGCCAGGTCCAACAGATGGCATCACCAACCTTACATAATAACTTGAAATGCATTGAATGAATTATTTTTTATTAGTAAGTAATATATGTGTATTTTCCAGAAGTGGATAACCCCATTTGAATGGACGGGCCCCACGCACTTGGTAGTGGACTATGTATTGTTGTTTAAAGGACCCTAGTAAAATGCACGCTTCGGAGGCAGCTAATTTCACACATTTTTAATGACTGCTTCCAAATTATAGGGATAAAAAAAGGTGAGATTTACAACAACATGGTCTAGCTTGTCCTTAAAATAGAAAATACATGTGAGTGATGCCATCCGGCTGCACCCTCTGTCCCCTCTCTTTCAACATTTTTAAAAGTTAAAGGCTTGTTGCTTTAGATTAATCTCAATGTTTATCTTCGCTTCATTTTCAGTTCTCAGTAGGGAACATTTCCGGCTTTTCAACCCTTTTACTTTGGGGAGCCTGTACTGTTGAATTTAACGATCTATTAATAAAACAAACGGACTTCTCTTCAGCCTAGATGATGGGGCGCCTCCCCACTTCCTGCTCTGTACAGGCTCCTGGTGGCTGCTTGTCATCGCGGCTCCCCCCACCCGTCCCATCCCCGTGGTTCGCTCTGAATACAGTAGGTGGGATTCTAAAACATTTCACATCATTCCTACTGACTAACACACCACCTAACCACAGTTTTCTCTAATAGCAGTGTGTATAAGTATACCACTGTATCCTTTGGAAAGCGATTTTAAAAATTTCTGATTAAAAAAACGCACAACCGAACAGAGCTTTAAAAACTGTTTTCTTTTTGCTGTGTTTTCATTTTGTCTTCTTCTTCCTCCTCTGTCGTCTGAGGGTAGGTGCATTCCTGATTCAATAATCTGTGGCACGGTAATATGAGTTTTTTTTTTGTCATTTTCAATGTCAACCTTGAATTTTAGCTAAGGTTTATGTTGCAGTTGTGTTATTTTGAAGAGTAATCCAGTAAAACATAGATGTTGTTGTTACCTTATGCGAGATGCTAAACAATTACACAAAAATGTACAAATAGGAAACCTGCATTCACATCCAAATGGTGAGACCTATTGGCTATGCCAATGCTTGTTTTGGTTTGCAAACATGGGAGGTAATAGTGCTTGCTTGAGTCACTCTGGTGATGGTGCGGAATTCCATTGGAGTCCTGAGTAGCCAGTCCCAGAAACAAAACCCTGGAAAAAATGAACAAATGCCTGCCCACAGGCTGTAAAGAATCTTGAGCATTGAAAGTCCGTTAAGAAACCATCCTTCTAAACAAACGTTGAACATATGGGACCTGATTCACTAAGGTAAACTTACATTTTTGCCTCAGTTTAAGATCGTTTGCTATTTACAAAGGTATTTTACTACTAGTATCCTTACGACTCCGAGACTCCACACTTAAAAAGATGAGACTATCTTTTTATGTGTGGAGACTCCGCGGTCATGAAGAAACTCTAGTAATACACCTTAGAAACAGCAAACCTTCATAAACTTTCACAGAGTGAACTTTTACCTTTGTGAATGAGGCCCCTCATTGAGGTCTTTCTAGGTAGTCCAGTTACAGCCATCAATAGAGAAGATACTAGTAAGTGGAATTGTGATGTTATCTGGCACAGCTTCATTGAAATGAAAGATAGTCCATAATTAGATGTTTATATGTACCTACATGGTGCGAATTCAGTGTCTCTAAGTTCTCCATGATCATTTATCGTTTGTCATGCATTTCTCTACCCTTTACAATTCTGTTTTCTTCGGTTTTGTATTTAGTTAGTGGTATATGAGACAAGGTACTAAAATAACTTATGTTAACTTACAGCACACATTACAATGATTCGTAAGAAAGTGTGATGATATTGAAACACCTAGTAAATCATTACTATGATCTGCTATTTTAGTTTGACGGTTGATGTTTTTATTTTAACGCCACCTCCCCAACCCCAATAAAAAAGACATTATGTTGAATGATCTGCAGAGCTAACAACAGACATACATGAACCTGGAACACAAAGATACGGAAGACATATACTTTAGGTTTTACCATTGTCTCTCTTTCGTTTACTTCGCCAACAAATTCTGCAAGTTATGGAATCGCAAAATAGACAAGGAATTTGGCAAAGGGAGCTGTATAGGTCAAGATTCCTCAGCATGGATAGTTGAAGGCCAATTAGAAAAATAAACAATAAGCGTGCTCTGTGCTGAAATATATGATATAATTTGTTGTATCTATCACTTAAAATAGGCTCGACAAAAAAAAAAAAGTTTATTGTGATGACTTCGTAGGGCCCTCTACCATTGTTTTCCCTCGTAGGGTGTTTCACTACAATCCCTTTCTTTTATTAGCGTTACTTCCTACTTGATCTCGTATTAGTGGTAGCAGATCTTGGATAATTCTCTTGAAACAAAATTGTAAGAATCAAGTACAATTAGCTCTTAATTAGTAAAGAACGCCTCCGGGAAGAAAAGGACTAATCTTCATTTTTAATATTTACATGGGGGCATTTATAACTGTAAGAATATTTAAAACATTTGCGATTGTTTTATCAACCACATAATGTCACATATTTTCTGAAGATGCAGTAGAAGTTATCTGAACAAAGTTAACAAAATTCTGCAGATGTAGTCCAAACCAATGATTGTGGACTTTCCACTTCGGAGACAGCATGTGCTGCACTTTACCAGTAGCTAAATGCTTCTTTTGAATCAGTTTTGACAGTGTTTTTCACAATGGAACTAAATATATGTAGTGGAAAAAAGAAGTGAAATTTTACAAGTCCTTTAACACAACAATAGAAATCAACATCAGACATAGGCAACCAGTTCCAAGGGGCAACTTGAATCAACTGGACTTTTCTTAGACCATAGCAGCTCAACAGGTGTCTAAACACCCTATCAAGTGGACTGAGTGAAATCTGTCAACTAAAGTTTGGGGGTGTTTTCCTCACAAGTATACAGTGTTGACTTCTTTATGGCTCTGTTTACGAGGTGAGGAATACATTCTGATTCGTCTGAAAACTGGAGTTTTCTGAGGAATCTAATTTCCAGATAAAGTGGTGAAAACCGCATCCCTCCCAACTTTCCCCTGCCAAATTTCGACAGGTCCCATCTCACAGAACCTACCTGGGGAAAATGAGCAAGATATTCCAAAACATACAAAATTCTGTGACGAAACACTGATTTGGCATATAATTCCAAATTTTCAACCTGAAACCTCGAAATGTGGAGTATTTATCACAACTGTAAAAATACTGCACCCTAATGTGGTTAATAATGCACCCGTCACTCCTACTTTTTAGGCCCTCATTAGGAGTTGTATGCTACTACATGATGCAAACTCTACCCCTGAAATTATCAGCACGTTAAAGTCCTACCAGTTATGTGAAATTGTGATTCAACCCCCACTGAATGTGAAATTATTGTGGGAACCCTGTTTTACAAGGCAGACATCCACACAGATGTACCAGTTCTTTGGGGTTTAACACGTCCATGTACCACCTGATCCGAGGAGATAGTCGTGGAGCGTGGGTGGGCCTCTGAGTGGAAAGGTAAAGGGATGGATATTGTGTCGAGAGCAGATCAGGGTGTGGGCTTGCAGAGGGGAACAATACATACTCCTCCTATGCCATCTACATAGGTCGGGCAGGGCAGCAGGTATGCTTGCAAATCCTGCCCAATCCTTAAACGATTTTGCAAGCCAGATTTTCTGGCCCCGTAGAATCAGACCCAGAGTTTCTACGTGTGGTGCAGGAACACTGAGCCAGATGTGATCAGCTGAAGTGATATCCTGCACACGGATACTGCTCTAGATGACTCTATACTAAACATTACTTGAGCCCCTATGATGAAAAGAAACATAGTATAGTTGTCACAGACGAGTAGGGATAAACACTATTACTTTCGAGTACAATGCAAGAATGCCTTAGACGTAGATCACTCCTTTACATTAAACAATATTTGCAAGCTATATAAATCCCTTTATGGGGCTATAACAGAAAGCAACTAATTTATGAAACTAGAAGCAGCTTCGTGGGGTATGACCTTCTCATTTCAAATTGCCATTAAAAAAGAACCCACACAGAGGAGTTAAAAGTTAAATTTATACCAAGTGCAAAGCCCAGAGGTGCAAGATAAATCAATTCCACGAATATGCCTGTAGGTTTTATGAATACAATGCCAGCAAATGCTAATTACTGCACCGTGCCGAACTACATCAGTAGGGTTATTATAGACCCACAAAAGTATGATAAATCCTGTTTTACTGTATGACAGATCACCGGAAACCGAGATATACATGCGAAACAAGGAGCTATAAAAGTTTAGTGAGTCCCAAAAGAATGCTACACAATCTTTAAAAATATGTATTATGTATTAGTCTAACTGAGAAAAAAATAAATTTACAAATTAATCTATGAAAGCCACAGCTAGTTAGAGCACGTAATAAAGTCATGTTTACTACGTACAATAGCTCCGGTATCATACTTGCTTGGTGCGCACTATAACTTCTGCGTGTATTGTGCACAAACATATAAAGTAGAACGGTTATAGGGGAAATATGGTTTTAAAGGATATTGCATTTGACTCGTTTTACACTTGTTCTGAACATTTGTTGAATGTAAATCGTGTTTTTAACCACATTTCGAATTAATAAAAATAACACTTACTGCAGAAAATGCATTTAAAATTACTGAAAACACAGCTGTCGCGTAAGGGAGATTGTCACTGTAACAAAGAACTTAAAATTTCACTTCTCAAAAAGAACACAAAGAAACTCAGGAAAGTCTTTCACTATAACAAAAATAAATAGCCTCAAAAAGCAAATAAAGACCAATTACAAATATAATTGAATTACATAAACATGCGAATATTGGGTGAACTTGACAATTACGCTTAGCACCTATACAATGAGAGAGACAACACACCAGTTACCAATATGAGCTCATTGTACCAAACTACGCTAAGGGTTCCTGTACCACGTCAAATGAACAGATGTCTTGACCAAAGGTTATAACTGGACACGAGAGAGATTGCGCTGCCTCACTGGTTCAGAGAACTGATTATTGGTGAGGGCTGACCCCACGGTACAACTATTCACTTGTTCCACAAACATACAACCTACCCATGTAACCTAAAGAACATTTGCGATCCTCCTAATCATTCTGAGGCATATATCACATATGTGTAAAGGGATTAGGCCCCCACCATGTTGTGCACCAGTACAGACACTCCACACAGTTTGAGTCTCCAAACGGAACTGCGTCAGCGCGGTTCCCTCTTTATTGATTACCTCTGTTCTGCGCTCCGGCCGGACGCGCAGAACAGGATACATTGTAGGGGAGAGCCCGGATGGCTCTCTACATCCCTCCCATGTTTTACTTCACACAGAAGAGGAACTGAATATACTTAAGCCATAAACAACTACAACAGTCATACCAAATTGAAGAAAACGAGAACACTCAAGTAAAAGAGAAATAGAAGCACAAGAGCATGAGAAGAACAAAAGAAAAAACAAACAGAAAAATGTCAATGGGTCCAGAGGACACTTTAGCTGGTGATACGACCTCAAACGTGGGCGCCTCCTCAGCCAAGGATGCAGACAAAATCACGGAGTTGGCTGGTGGGCACAGGGTTAGGGCGCAGGTGGTACCGTCCACCCCTCACGCGTGATTCCTCCTGATCAGCGCGCTCTCCTAGGCAGTGCATTCTGCTGGGCACGGCTACCGGAGTCTGCTCTATTCCGACTTCCTCACCCGGAGAGTCGTCTATCGATTCATCAACTTCTCCATCCTCCATATGCGTGCGTGACACTCCTGCTTTCCTGAAATGTGATATGTTTCTGGTGATTCTCCGTCTTCCTCTGATGGCCGTTATCATGGATCCTCTTACACTGACAACCTGCCAGTGTTCAGGCTCAAACGGAGTCTGGAATTTCCCTCCTGACCGGCGACTCTTCACTACCACTCGGTCCCCTTCCTGCAAATCTCGGACCCGACCTCGCCTTCTTTCGGTGGCCTTTCTGTTCGTGCGCTCTCAGCGCTTCTGGGTGGCTTCGACATCTAGTTCTGGGGATACCCACCGAGGGGCGGATGGGATGCAGTCCCGAGGCGGGACTTTGAACATCAGTGCAGCAGGAGCACACTCAGTAGTGCTGTGAGGTGTTTGTTGATAAGCACTTAAAAATTGTTGCAGACATTGCTCACTGTCTTCTCTTTGCTCAACCCCTATTCTAAGCACTCGGTTTAGAGTCCGCATGAACCTCTCAACGTCCCCGTTGGCCTGTGGCCAGTAGGGCATGACCCTGCGATGGTGTATGGCAAGCTCCTCCAGGTAAGATCGAAATTCCTGCCCATGGAACGGTGGCCCATTGTCTGTCCTGATCTCATCGGGGAGCCCAAACATTGCAAATGCCTTCTGAAGCACTGGCCGAACATTTTCAAATGCCGTTGACGAAACTACGTCAACAACAGGGAACTTTGTGCACGAATCAATAAGGACGACTGTCAACCGCCCATCTGGGAAACTCCCAAAGTCCATGCTCAGCTTTGTCCACGGCTTCAGGCTTGCTGGTTCAGTGATGACTGGGCAACTAGGTGGGTCCCCTGACGTTATGACGCATGAGTGACATCTCCCCACCAAGTCATCTACCTGACTGTCCATACCGGGGAACCACACCTTTGCTCGTAGCCTTGCCTTGGTCTTCGCAGTGCCTTGATGACCCTGATGTGCTAAGTCCACCACTCGGGCCCATAAACTTTGCGGTAGCACAATTCTCCTTCCTCGAAGAACCAACCCTTGACCATCTGTCAATAGCTCATCGCACACCCTCCACATCCCCTGCATGGCTACCTTGCTCTCCTGATTGGCCACTTTTGTCTTCTCCAGGAAGAGCTTCCATTGTCTGTGGTCCAACGCTTCCTTGACCTGGTTCAGTACCATGTCTTCCTTAGTAGAGCCACAATATCTACTATACTAAGGGCCTTGGGACAGGCTGATTGCACGATCATGTTCACAAACACTTCTGTGCTCTCCTCATCGCTCTCTTGAGAGTCATCAGCCGTCCTTGGAGCTGGGTGGCGAGACAAATAGTCTGCAGGGTTATACACTCCCGGTCGATATATAACAGTAAACCGGTAAGGTTGCAGGAGAACGGTCCACCTCTCTATTCGAGGGGGCGCTAGTCGAGGGCATCCGGCAAAGAGTGCGACTAAAGGCTTGTGATCCGTTACCACCTGAAACTCTTGCCCAAACAGGTATAGGTGGAAATGCTTGCATGCCCAGCGAATCGCCAATGCTTCGCGCTCTATCTGTGCGTATCGTGTTTAAACAGACGACAACGCCCTACCGGCGTACGCAACTGGAAGCCACTCTTGAGGGTTTTGTTCCTGCAGGAGGACAGCGCCGAGACCTACAGGACTGGCATCTACTACCACCTCTGTGCGTTTGTGTGGGTTAAAGTAGGCCATCGTTGCCTTGTCTAGTAATGCTGTTTTGATATTCATGAACGCCTTTTCAGCCGCTGGACTCAATTCCCACCGGTGCCCTCCTTTTGTGAGCTGCCGGAGAGGCTCTGCCATTGTCACAAGTTGTGGAATGAACCTCCCGCAGTATGTCGCCATGCCTAAGAAACTTCTTACTTCAGTGGGGTTCTTGGGAATAGGCGCTTGGCGAATGGCGTCAGCTTTCCACGGATCCACTTGTAGCCCCTCTTTTGAGAAGACATATCCGAAGAACTCCACCGACGTTCGGTAGAACTCGCATTTCTTTTTGTGGAGTGTTAATCCCGCCTCCACTAGCCTCTGCAGTGTGGCCCTGAGATGTCGATGATGTTCCTCTCTAGTCTTTGAGTAAATAAGGATGTCATCACTCAAATTGATCACTCCTGGCAACCCTGATAGTGTCTTTCTTATCACATTTTGGTAGACTTCGGCTGCCGAGGATACCCCAAAGCTTAGCTTCTTGTACCGTCGGAGCCCAACATGAGTGGAGAACGTTGTAATGTTCCTACTCTCCGGATCGAGCTCCAGCTGGTGATACCCGGCATTGAGGTCCAATTTCAAGAACCACTGTGCCCCGTTCAGATCAGCTATGATTTCATCCATCGTCAGTGTTATGTGTCTCTCCCTCTTGATGGCCTTGTTTGGAATGCGCATATCAACGCACAGACGGATGGCCCCAGGTTGCTTGGGCTTCGGGGCTATCACCAACGGTGAGACCCATGGTGTTGGACCCTCCACCTTCTCAATCACTCCTTGGTCTTCGAGCAGTTGTAGTTCTTTCTCCACCGCCGGCCGCAAATGGAACGGTACATGTCGGTGTCTTAGGGCAACGGGCGTGATTCTTGGATCTATGTGGAGTTTGATCCTTTTATCTTTAAGCCGGCCCAATCCTTCAAAAAGCTGCGGAAATTCATTGATCAACCATTCAGCATGGGAGTCGTATACCTGTCTTGCGAAGAATACCAACTCCAGCTCTTCTGCGGTGTGACATCCCAGCAAGGTGCCTCGGTCTCCGGTCACCACATAAAATTTGGCCTGCGTTGTTATTTGCCCGCTGGATACTGCCACTTCCACCGTGCCTTTCAGAGGAAGGGGTTCTCGGCCCCCATAGTTATATATTTTGGTGGTGGTTGGGGTAAGCGATGGCGTTGGAGTAAATTGTTTGAACAAGGTGTCATCCATGACGTTTACCGATGCTCCGGTGTCTATGAGGACGGTCGCCAATTTGCCATTAATCTGAATGTTGCTCATAGGTGATGGTCGCTTTTTCTACTTCCCCTCACCAGTGAATGAGATCACAAAGATGTCCTCATCTTCGTCTTCTTCAAAGACTGGGTCTCTTTGGACCGTGGTTGCTCCGGACTCGTCGATGTTCTTGGTTATACTCCTGACTTTGACGTCTTTTCCTTTCAGGTTTCCTTGCCAGCCTCTCCCTGACCTGCACACCCTCGCAAAGTGGTTGTCTTTGCCACATTTGTTGCACGTTTTACCTTTTGCCGGGCATCCCATTGTCGTTTTGTGTTCGTACCCACAGCTTCCGCAGGTACGTGTTCCTTGTCTGCCGGAGTCCGGTCTGCGGCCTGGCGGTTGACGAGTTTGTATGGTGTCAACCTGCTCTTCTTTCACCTGAACTGGGCGTGTGTTACAGGCAGCTGCCATCGACTGTCCCCTTGCCGCCGCCATGGCATCTGCCCGGCTAGTCGATAGTTCATGGGAGCGTGCCAGAACCAAGATGTCGTCGAGGGACATGCCTTGCTGGCGTAGGATTAGTTTTCGTAGTGCGTTTGACCGGCATCCCTGAATGATCTGTGCCCTAATCTCTTCTTGTTGGTTAAGGCCTACACACGAACTTGCCAATTTCCTTAAGCGTGCATAGAACATATCCATGGACTCAACGTCCGTTTGTTGCGCCTGTCGGAGTTTGAAGCGTTCAAAGTCTGAGTTTAACTGTGGGTCAAAGTGTTTATTTAGGGCTTCCACTGCCACATTAAAGTCTGATTTATCACCAGTACCTGGGAGTGAATTGAATAGTTCTTGCAGCTCGTCTCCTCCCATCAGCAGCATCAGCGATCTGCGCACCGCCCCATCGGTCTCTCTTGTGGCGCAGAAGTAATTCTCTAGCCAATTTAACCACAGGCGCCATCTTGGCGCTGCTGTGGCCGGGTCAATCAGTTGGCTGAACGGGGGCAACGCAGTGACTGAAGAGTGAGTACTGGTGCTCGCCTGCACGGGCACTTGGGGGTTGTCTTGTTGTGGGGCGCTCATTGTGCTTTTGGTCGTGCAAATACTTTGCTGCTATTGCAGAACTGTTTTGATAATGGTATGTATATATCTATATTATTTTTTTCTTCAGAGAGGGTTTTTTTTTTTCTGTGGGGGGGGTGCTCCGCCCACGTGCCCCTGTGCCTGTCTTCTGTCTTGCCGTGGGTCTTTATTTATTATATATGTGGTTTTTTTTTTTTTTCCTCTCTCTCTTTTTTTTCTTTGTCCCTTTTTTTTTTTTTGGTTTGGTTTTGGGGCTCCTGCCCCTCCGGCTCTATACGCTGTGTTCCCCTCTGCTGGGGAGCACGGCGCGAGCACACGCGGCTAATTCCTCCCAGGGGGGTGTGTGCGGGCGCTGCTTACTGCGCGCCGCTTCCCCACATGACGTACTTTCTTCCCAGAGGGGCGTGTTCTATGGAGCGCTGGCCGCGCGTCTCCCTATCCTGGGCCGCCTTCAGGAGTGCACAAGGCCAGGTGCAGGATGCCTTCGGGCCCAGCGGCGACGCAGATCACCGCGGGCCGCTCACCAGAGCGGATGCAGGGCTCACCTTGGGGTAAGGCACGCCGTCCCTCTTCTTCGTTCTCTCTTCCTTTTTTTTTTTTTGTATTACGCTGCCAGGTTCCTCGCCTCCGTCTACACAGTGCCGGTCACATATTCCGGTGACGACGTGTGGGCTGGGAAGTGCGACGCGGGATATGAGAGTACCCGCCTTGTCGCCAATGTAAAGGGATTAGGCCCCCACCATGTTGTGCACCAGTACAGAGACTCCACACAGTTTGAGTCTCCAAACGGAACTGCGTCAGCACGGTTCCCTCTTTATTGATTACCTCTGTTCTGCGCTCCGGCCGGACGCGCAGAACAGGATACATTGTAGGGGAGAGCCCGGATGGCTCTCTACAATATGTAACAAGATGTAATATTGTGAGTAACCTTGAAAATGCTTTTATTCAGGCGATATTTGCTTCCCGACCTCTGCAGTCTGCACTGAAAGGAGATATCAGGTCTGTTAATGGTGCCCCCGGGAATAACAAACCAGGCTGTCCGGATAGGTAGCATTCTGTGAAAACGTGACTGTATGAATCCATCGGCAGCTAGTAGGGCTCTTTAAGCTATAACATATCAAGGTTAGAACCATATAAAGTATGGTATATGGTATAAAATAACTCTTCAGTCAGCACGCCTCGGGTTATATCCCAGAGATCGAGAGTATCAACTATCTTATAAGAAGTTCTTCCAATTCAGACATAAATTGACATATTTAGATCAGGAAAGATCATGATGGTCACTCAGCGGTTGCTTCACAAATAAGCCTCTGGATCTGTCAATATTTAATATTAGAAAACTCGCTATCTTCGTGAAAACCTCACTGTCATCAATTACTTTGTGATATACCTTGACAGTGACACAAATTAAGTTATAGAATTACAACCAAAAAGTAGAAAATTAAAGTGTATACAATTTGCTCATGTCATAAAATAAAGTATACTTTAAAAACACAAAGTAACCTGAGATCCTTGGTGTGGTATTACCCCAACCTGTTTGTATTCACTCCCTTACTTTGCTGAACTCATTATTTTTGGCTTTTAGCACTCTTGCAGTTTTTCCCTGCTAACCAGAGGTAAAGTGCTTGTGCTCTCTTCCTTACAACATGGTAAATTGGCCTATACCTGATTGGTATATGAAATTTACTTCTAAGTCCCTAGTGCATGCTACTACATGTACTCAAATAAATGCTACTCATTGTGCCACTCCCTAAAGTAGCACTATAAAATATTTTGCAGGCCTGCCACTAAAGCTTCCACTGCAGTGTTTAACTGTCATTTCAACCTGACAAAATAAAGAATTTTCCAGCCTTAAACCTCCTTTTTAAATATATATGTCATGCCTAAGGAAGGCCTAAATACTCAAATGGCAGGGTGCATGGTATTTAAAAAAAAGAAGGACATGTATGTTTAAGTTCCAATGTACTGACAGTGAAAAATTCCTAAAGTTGTTTCTGTCTGTTGCAAGGTCTATCTCTCCCATAAAATAACACTGGATCACCTCATTACATTTATTAAGTGCTAAATTCAGATTGGCAACAGATAGAGCATTATTGTTTACATTCAAATGAATTGCTATTCAAAATCCAATTTATAGATAAAGATGGATTTTTAGCTATTATTCTGAAAATGATAATTTTAGAGAGTTGTCATTTGTCTGCCTAAACCAAATGTGCCTTTCTACCTGTGTCAAGGGTCACATGACTGTGAATGGTTGTCCCTTGGTGTTTTGTGTATTGCTTAAAGGCATGGGAACAATGAAGGCCTTTGTTAGACTTCGCATCCTTGGCATGGTCTACCCTAACTTTTTGCCTCTGTTTCGCAGGTTGTTGATGTGTGCTGGAGTCTGTTTTTGCTGTTTTTGTCACTCAGGGAACTTTACCACTGCTATCCAGTGCTAAAGTGTAAGTGCTCCTATGTAAAATGTATGGGTAATTGGATTTCCATGATTGGCATATTTGATTTACTGGTAAGTCCCTAGTACAGTGCACTAGAGGTGACCAGGGCCTGTAAATCAAATGCTGCTAGTGGGCCTGTAGCATTGGTTGTGCCACCCACATTAGTAGCCCTGTAAACATGGCTCAGACCTGCCACTGCAGTGTTTCTGTGTGCAGTTCTAAACTGCTAATTCGACTTGGCAAGTGTACCCACTTGCCAGGCCTAAACCTTCCCTTTTCTTACATGTAAGACCCCCTAAGGTAGGCCCTAGGTAGCCACATGGGCAGGGTGCAGTGTATGTTTAAGGTAGGACATGTACTAATGTGTTTTACATGTCCTGACAGTGAAATACTGGCAACTCTGTTTTTCAAAGTGCAAGGCCTATCTCTCTCATAGGCTAACAGGGGGCTACCTTTAAATATGATTAAAGTGTAGATTCCCTTTGGCAGCAGATGGACATGTGGAGTTTGGGGTCTCTGAACTCACTTTTAGAAATACATCTTTTAGTAAAGTTGGTTTTGAGATTGTGTTTTTAAAAATGCCACTTTTAGAAAGTAGGCATTTTCATGCTTAAGCCATTTTGTGACTCTGCCTGTTTGTGGACCCCCACCAGGATGGCAGCTGAGGCACTCTCACTGCCACCCCAACCCCCCTGGTGATCTGATGATGTCAGTGTGCACCCCACATGCTGGCTTCATCACAGCAGGCCGGCATCGATGATAGCCATTTGCTTCCAGCGGCGGAGGAGAAATGAGGGACATTTTTGTTCTTGGGAGATTTAGGGGGTTTCAAAGAGGCACTGGCAGGAAAAGAAAGAGTGTTTCCTCTCCCCCAGTGTCTCTTTGAAATGTATTCCTACTGTACGATTGTGTATGGGGTTGCAATTGTGTAGCAGCAATACCACTGGGCCACCAGGGATTTTTATTGATGTGTTTGTGTGTGTGTTTTACAGTTTGCGGAGCAGCCTCTTGGGCAAGGGTTGCTCCCCTTTGGGGCATATATTTTGTCCGTTTCTGCCCCCTTTGTGGGCAGATCGGCCTAAACTTCTAGACACCAGGGATGTTTTATTCACTATGTTGCTGCTGTTGTGATCGTAATGTTTATTTCTTCTTTTTATTCCAGTAAAAAAGCTTTTTATTCATTTGCTGTGACTCCTGTTTGCTGTTTTGGCATTTGTATATCTACAGTTTGCATAGTGGCTTGTGTTTGGTAAGAAAAACTTGTTTGTACTGTTTACTTCAATGAGTACCACTGCCATGCATGAAGTAGTTTTTTTGTAAATAGTGCAATAATAGCAGCATATTTAGCTTATTTTTTACTGTGCGTAAAAAATTATCCTTGGATTGGATTTGTGCACTATGTGTACTGTGTTGTCTTATGTATAATCTTTTTTTCTTTTTCCTTTTTAGTGGGATAGTGGTGCTTTCTGTATCTGTGCAAAGTAGGTGCTGGTGAGTTTAGCTGTCTCTGGCAAGTGAGTAGTATTGTTTTTTAGTATATAGGTCTTTGTGATAAAGCTACACTTTACTCATTTAATACAGTGTTGGTTGTTGTTGACTTATTTGTCAAGTTGCTTTTATTAGTAAGGATCATGGCTAGCTGCAGTTGTTGACACGCTTTTTGGATCTTCCTCTGACCATGATTTTGAGACTAACTGCACCTAAGGCATAGGAGGAAGTGCAAGATTCTGACAGTGAAGTTTCTGTTGGAGAGGAATCATCTAATGAAGAAACCACTCTCAGTGCAGATGAATTGCTTGTTTTTGAGGAGGACATTGATGTGCTGATAGTGCAGCAAGAGGCATCTAGATTGCAGCCTGGGGCTGCAATGCTTCTCATTGGAAGAGCTGAACTCTTGGTTGCCCCAAACACAGTGCAGCGGGCTTTGCCTTAGTTTACGGGTGTTGCAGGGTATTGAGTGAATATTGCAAACTTTGTGCCTATAAATCTATTTCAGTTGTTTATTGACAATGTATTTTGGGTGAGATTGTTGAACAGACTAATTTGTATGCTGTGAAAGTAGAAATAGTACACTGTTCCAATATATGTACATGCAGGTAGAGGGAGTGTCAGTATTGTCAGGAGAGCCCTCAAGCATCCACTAGGATGCTAAGCATCATCATTGGGCTATCTCCTCCTCAGACCAGTACTGCACTGTCTGGCAGACCACCCCACACAAGGTGGTGGCACTCAACCGAAAATAATACAGCAGAAATGATAAGGTCTGCAAAAAGTACTGACAATAGGAAGAGAGGGAGAGACAACGGATTAAAATTGACTCTGAGCCTTAGGCATCATGATTTAATAACTCAGAAAAAGGTTCAGGCCAAGATTAAAAAAGGGAAACAAGAGGAATACGGGGAATAATGTCCCACTGCACTCCATGGAAAGGAAAAAGGTAGTGTACCTAGTCCTAACATAGTGTGGTCAACATGTTTCGCGCCTCTGCGGTCTAGAAATGATCCCTTGGCGCTTCATCAGGACCGTAATGACTACTTCTCCTAATTATAGAAAAAGAAATAAGTGCTGGAAAGTCACTTACTGAACGAGGACTAATTGTCACTGTCACTTGGTCAGTAGGTCGCCCTGCATGAAAATAGAAAAATAGACGTACATTGGTGTCTACAAAGTAAAGGAAAAGTGATAAAAGTAATCACCCCGATACAAAGTGTGACACAAGAAACATGACACAAAGAGCTTACCATCCCATAGTAGAGATAAGGCATCCTAGGAACGCGCAAGCCTCAAACCAAAGGGAATATACTAGATGTAGAAAAATATAATGTTACAGTGCATGGATAGGTTACACACTCGTCAATGTTTCAAAAAAAGTTTATGAGGACAACGTGTACAGAAAAACACTGAGTTAAACTCCCACACGGATCTTAAAAATACTGATATGAATCTAGCTGTAAGCATATATATAAATAAATATAAGCACCATGCCCCAGGGTAAGACTAGTCTCCGTTAGAGCACGTCTGGTAAATGACAACATATGCTGAAAAAATGAAAAATGTATAGTGGTCACTAAATCCTCAGTCCATGCTACTAAAACCAGTGTTAGAACATGGAAATACTTGTTCCCTACACAAGAGAAATGAGTCGCTATTAAGCAATTCAGAGTGGTCTAGTAAGTGAATATCAAATGAGTTGACTAGTTGGGTCTCCGCCGTCACAGGCTCGTGGGGGAAGTGAAAGGCTGTCAAAGTATTCATAATAAAGATCGTCACCAGGACAAAACGAAACTTACTTCAAATCTGTCTCTGGTATGCCAGTAAACCTACCCAGGGTCGCGTGCCTGAAAACATCTGCACAGCGTCCCGGGGGGGGGGGGGGGTTATAAATAGCCGGAATCAGGCACGCGAACACGCGCGTTTAACCCGACACTCGGCAATGCCCGAAGTCGGTCATGGAAATCAAAAACGGACTAACAATAGCATATGCGGCGGCCCTCTTGGTGGTAGAATTTATCACAGGAGCCATAGGTGACTATGTGGGAGTCTATCTACATGTAAAGAAAGCACAAGAATGTGTGGTATTAAACGATGTCCACTGATAGCAATGAAAAGGGAGAGGATCAAGGACCAACATGGGATTAAAGTGGTTAATAATGTAAAAATTGGTAAAGAAAAATGTAGAAGATATACGTCAAGGATCTGCCCAGTTTGCTGGATCAACGGGAAATCCCTGTGAAAAGTCTGGAGGGCAGGAAAGGGTGAAAGAGGCATGTTCTAGCAAACCTCTATAAGTGATATAGTAACACCCAAACATTAGCCAGCATAGAGAAAAATGTGTTATTGTCACAACAGTCAAAAGGTATCGAGTTAGTGAAAGGGCAAATTGTTGTAACTGATTTAAGGTGACAAAGTGCACCATGGGATCTCATCATTTAGGCCCTCACTAGACGTCTTGAGCCTGAAAATCCAACGTTGTTCAGTTTGAAATAGATGTTTGGGATCACTGTCAATACGTTGCAGCACCTGTAAAACTATCCACCATAGGTCGTCAAGGCCATGGTGTGCTTCCAGGAAATGTGAACTAAGTTTGATAGTGATACGGGAACACCTAATATTACTTCAATGTTCATTGATTCTCTGTTTAACAGGTCTGGTAGTCATGCCAACGTACTGCAAATTGCAGGGACAGGTAATCAAATAAATACATTGTTGAGTTTTGCAATTCGTATGTCTCTTCAGATGCCAGGTGCCAACATATTTCAAATCCAATTGGTCGAACCGTTTGGTCAAGCAGCAGACATTACAAGAACCACACGGGTAATGTCCGGTAACGGGGGTAGATTCCATAAAGTAGTCTGGTTTGACGTATCTCCTTGTATACGTGGACGTGTATGCACAACTAAATCTTTAATGTTGGGTGATCTTTTGAAGGCAAAAAGCAGTCTCGGGATCTGAGTACCCCCACACTGTAGAATGCTCCAACGTTTATTAATAAGCTTTTTAATAGTGTTGGACAAAGGGGTGTATGTGGATACACAAGTTATCCAAGATTCTGTTCCCCTCATAACAGGTGCTAACAAAGCTCCCTGTGGTTGTTCCGAGCCCTCTTATAGGCCGGATTGACAATCTTCTTAGGGTAATGACGATGGTGTAACTTATGTTTCAACTCAAGAGCCTGAATGTCAAAAGATTGAACCGAGCTGCAATTACGACGTAACCTCAAAAATTGGCCCACAGGGAGATTGTCACGCAGGGCCTTTGGGTGATGGCTGTCGTATAGAAGCAAACTATTCCGGTCAGTATTCTTGTGGTAAGTATCGATCACAAGTTTACCGTCAACAATCCTGATCATTAAGTCCAGGAAAGGAACTTGAGTAGTGGAGATATGAGCAGTGAATCTCAAAAAGGGGTCTAAAGTATTGACCCAGTTGGTAAAGAGATCAACATCTTGTATAGTACCTTGCCAAATGAGAAGAATGTCATCTATATATCTTCGCCACAATTTGATGTTATCAATGTAAGAATTGGATGCAAGTAAAATTAACAATTTTTCAAAATGATACATGTACATTGTATGCTGAACAGTACTTGCAGGACAACAGTGCCAGACTTAAGCCCCACTCTAGAGCTACCCGGTGTACTTCCACAAATGTGGAAGAAGTTCTTTGGCTTAACTTTTTTGATTGGCTGGATAAGGAAGTCATTGTTGTCTTCATATTGGTCTACGTGCCCCTTGTTGGCAACGGTCATATTTCCTACAATCATAAGGCGTGATAGGTATTTGCTTTGGCTTCAGATGCTGCATTTTGTTGATAATGCGTTAGCATTGCCACAAGATCACCCTGATTGTGACAATCTTTTTTAAGATTCAGCCTGTCCTTGATCACCTTGTAGATTGATTTTCAGAGATCTATGTTCCAGTGAAAGAAATAGCTGTGGACGAGTCTTTGGTCCGAATCAAGGGATGTTTGGTTTTCAGGCAGTACATTCCTAGCAAGACAGCAAGTAATGGAATTAAGATGTGTATGCTATCCGAGACAAGTACAGGATATGTCTAAAATGTCCGGTTCTACACTGGTATCAGATTCAAATATTAACCACCTGGTTGTCCGTCCACTTTTGGAGTTGGTGAGAAAATTATGTGGGAACTTGGTAGAACACTTTTTAACAAAGGTCACATTTGTAGCTAGATAACTTCTAAACTGGTTTGCAATTGTTCAGGGAATTGTTCAAAGTGGGCACTGTTGGATGTAGCTCTAACTGTAAAGGTTATCCAAAGGAGCTTGTTTGTAAAAAACTTGAGAGGGGACAGTACAGTGCCTTCTGCAGTGATGAACTGCTAGCTGTGAAATCTGCATACAGGAGGGATGTCTACATGCTGACTACCATCCATGAAGAAAGAACTTCACAATCACAAAATCACATTTTCCTCTCATTTCTGTGTGGGATCACCACACTGGCACACATTTCCTACCACCAGCATTCCCCTCGGTCTCCCAATAAAAATGGTATATCACATCTGGGTGGGAGCCAAGTGCCTGTGACAGAGAAGAGCAACAAACATGTAGAGATTGAGGGGGCACCAAAGTATGTTCATAAGCACATTCTTCTTCAATCCATTTTTAGGCTGACTCTGCTTTGGGTTATTTATCAGGAGACTGAGGGAAATGCTGAGTGGTTGGAAATTTTTGCTGGTGCGGCGATCCCACACAGAAATGTGAGGAAAATGTGATTTTGCAGCTAAATTTGAGGTTTGCAGAGACTTCTGGGTAAGAAAATATTGGGGGAGCCATGCATGCCACACCACCCTGGACTCCCCCAGTTGTCTAGTTTTCAGAGATGTCTGGGTTTGGTAGGTTTCCCTAGATGGTCGCCGAGCCTGGGACCTAAAACGCAAGTGCGCACTTTGCAAAAACAGATTGTTTTGTGATAGATAATTTTGATGTGTCCACATTGTGTTTTTTGCCCTTCTCTGTAGTGGGCACTTGACCCACCCACACAGGTGAGGTAGCATTTTTATCGGGAGACCTGGGGAAATGCTGGGCAATAGGAAAATTTTGGCTCCTCTAAGGTTCTAGAACTTTGCATCACGGAAATGTGAGGAAAAAATATTTTTTTAGACAAATTCTGAGGTTTGCAAAGGATCCTGGTTTCAGAACCTGGTAGGTCACCCCATCCTAGATTTTTCTAAGTGTCTAGTTTTCAAAGATGTGCAGGTTTGCTGGGTTTCTCTAGATGCCAGCTCAGCTAGAACCGAAAATCCAGAGGTAGGCTTTCTGAGATCCACCATTGGTTTCACACCCATTTCTGTCACTAACTGGAAAGAGATTGAAAGCACAAAAAATAGGAAAATGGGATATGTCCCAGTTAAATGCCAAAACTATGTTGAAAAATGTGTTTTTCTTATTCTAGTCTGCCTGTTCCTAAAAGCTGGGAAGGTGGTGATTTTAGCATCGTAACCCTTAGTTGATGCCATTTCCAGGGAAAAAAACTGATTATTTCTTCTGCAGCACTTCTTATGCAATTTTCCCCCTAAAATCCACATTTTAGCTGTATTTTGGCTAATTTCTCAGTACCCACGAGGAGAATCCACAACCCCAGGGTATTTTTAGAATCCCCAGGATGTTGGTAAAAAGGACACAAATTTGATGTGTATAACTTTTGTGGACAACGAGTTATAGGGAGCCTAACCACCAACTACCCAAATAGCCAAAAAAAGCTTAGCACAGGAGGGGGAAAAGGCTTAGCAGCAAAGGGGTTAAGTAAAAAAACTTTATTTGTTGTGCTAAAAACTGTTGTCATCCTCCAAAGAAAGAGACAAAGCAGACCAGAGATCGTAGACCCTTGAAGTGTTACGAGAAATAGACTCTGTTTATTGTTGCCAAAACTAGGGGCTGTGAACGCTTTTGTCATGTAAGGCTCTGACTCAAAGAACCAAAAGATATAGCTGTAAATACTAGGCACGGTTTCACACATAGAATGAAACTAAGAGCATGCATGCTAAAAATGTATGGACTCCTGACCTTTTTCTGCCACAGTCCCTTGGATTTTTCCTGGTATTCTATACAACAAGTACCACAGAAACACAATCCCACATTTCTCTTCCACAGGTACGTTTTAACAATATATACGTGTTATACAGTTCGACAAGTAAGACTGCTGAAGGAGATTCTCAGAACAACCCTCTTTAATGTCCAACCTCGTCATCTCATTCCAGGTCTTCCTCCCCACAGTAACCTCCCTAAAACTCTTCGTCTTGCATGGCCATTCCGAACATCTGGTTTTGCAACTGCAGAATCAGTGATGCAGGAAGGTGGGCATCTTGATAATACTGCTCCTGAGGAACCCAGGGACCCTTGACAGTTTTGACATTTGGTGTCATTTAATTTATTAACTTTTACTGTATTTTTCTCAATTGGTTTAATATTTTTCTTATGTTGTGTTTTTTTTTTATATTACTGTTTGTGTACTGCATAAATACATTGCTTCTAAGTTAGGCCTGACTGCTTCATGCCAAGTTACCAGACGGTTCAGCATAGGTTAATTTATTGGTTTATGTGGTTCATCATGGCAAGGATTGTGCTTATTATTTGAGTGGGGCCTTCTCTCCTCTCAACTAATAACCCAATTTGTTACAGTAACTAAGTTAATCCAGGTTCACCTTCAAACACTGAAGTATTTAAAACAAGCAATATTAAAATAGATTCATACGAATAATACAGCATCCTAAAAGATGTTCCCAACAGCTTCGTTTTGTCATATTTAATAGGCCATTATATATAGGCACACCAAACATAAGTTAATTATCTTCAGATGTGTATGTTCTTAATCATCATATTTTACAGCTAGCGCCTTAAAAGCATCAAAAACTAATTATTTCAGTCTATGGACTAAATCATTAGAACACCCATCCAAACACAACTTCAAAGCCTTGACACAAGTATGTGTGTTATACTTTTTGACACTGCTACTTAGGTAGTGCTGACTAGCCACCTGGGGATTCCCTCTCTCCGGTTCCGGGCTCAACAACCACCAGCGTGCGGGTGAGACACCATTACTATTCTCACCTCCTGAGGTCAACTGAATCTTTCGACTTGGCAAAGAGTGTAGTAATCAGAATTATTCAATCACTAATCAATGAAATTATACCATAGACAATTCTAGACACCATAAGCAATTGATCTCCAAATCAGACTCCAAACCGAATAAAATTTCAAAGCTTTAGTACAGTCCCAAAATCAATGTTACATAAATGGTGCGCAAGACTAAATTATTAACATACATGAAAGACAAAGGCTGAAAAAATCATCTGAAAAGATTAAATCCACACAAAATCAATACTGTTAGACACTCCAAAAGAATAACATAGATTAGCAATAATACAATATGCGCATGATTATTAACATTCAAAGCAGATGACGGTGACATCAGTAAATCATCAAAATACAATTTTGATTATTAATCTCAGAGCTGGGCCATTCCTAACACTAACCAAAACTGGGACTTGCATGTGTGGGAATGGGCTAGCACATGTGAGTAAAAGCAAAAATAGTTGGGAAAACATTGAACTAGGACAACTAACTCTAAACATACGCTGGCGTAGGTGACTAGGCAAAAAAGGAAACAAGAAACCACATTTAGTTATACCTTTCCCCACAGGACAAAATACAGGATAATTAATCAAGCAGGAAAGTCACTGTCTTCCAGAATCAGTTGAAGGCATCATCAGGATGGTGCAGAACATGAGCTGCACAAAGGACAGATCAGCATACCACAATTAGTTGGTCTTTTTAGTGCTAAACCACATAACAGAATAGGGCAGTTAAGACTATGATGAGAAAACCAATCTGGGGACTTAAAGAGTGTGACAACAGATTTAAACACTGTTCAGGACTGCTTAGAGGCAGGAGGAGAACTAACTCTGAGAGGGACTCCAGATTAACTAACTTCTGTTTCAAAGTTCTTCACTAATTAAAATACGCAAAATTAATTAATTGGTTCTCAGGTGGGAACACTTTGGGTGTTGATTTCAGCCTCCAATGTTAAGCGATGGCACCACCAAGTTCTGATACTTATAAGGATCTTCTCAGCAAACATGCGTTGGTTGCTGCAATTCCACCAATATATTACAATTTCTAATAATTTGCTACTTGCAGTTCCTTTCACACTATCCACAATAAACTAAACTAACATACTTTCACATGAACACTGTGATTCTCTGTTCGGTTCAACAGCTAGAACAAATACTGTTACATTATTACATCTGAAACATGTCTCCTGCCTACAACACAATAGGACATTCAACATTATATTAGCAGCCTGGGAAATAATTCAGGTAAGATGGAACAGAATAAACAAGTGATTTACCATAGCTGCTTGCAAAATGAATCTCAGACGTAGTCAAGTTAAGAAACCTAAATGCATATTAATAAATTATTGCACACCCCACAATTCATATCATATGTTTCAAGCAAATTATTTAATATAAAATATTATTCATGTTATGTCAAAGCTATTTTAAACATGTTTTTTTTTTCTATGCATGTTATTCATATTATGAAATCCATTTAATTCATATTTATTTAATACCCATAATATATTTTGTTTCTACTGTTTTTCCTTGGAAATAATACTTTCAGGTTATTATTTATAAATAATTCAGACATTTATAAAGATTCAATATTTTCGTGTTAAGCTTATTATCAAAATACGAATGGTAGGCACAAATATCCATCACAATTCAAACGTGTACATTTTCATTTCCACGTTATTTTCTCTGTTAGACCTCTGAAACTGCAGATTTATTAGTTGCCACTAGTTTATTAATAAAACTTGATCTCTCTTGGTAGAGTTTTCATTAATTTATAAATATAGGATGAATTGTAATTAGATGACTTATAGTATTTTTTGGCAAGTAGCTCAATGGCCTCCATTATTAGCAGTTCAAGTTTCCCTTTTGCCAGTGCACCCTAATAAATTAACCTCATGAAGGTAAATTTGTATGTGCAGTCTGCATTTAAATTGGTTTATACAAGGGTGAAGATATGCTTGAGTATTGAAAGTGTTCACGCAATATCAAACCTTTTTTCAATATACGATGCATATTTGTGTCATAACTGAAACTTTGCTATGAAAACCTTTGACCCATCAGTACTGTACTTTAAGTTGACTTGTCTAACCAGGAGCAAAACTTTAAGTAGCTGATAAATTATAGCAGGCTAGACTACTATGCAGTAAGTCAGTTTTTGAGCCTTCACTTCCTACCACTTCCTACCAAATAATATCTGCTAAGGCATTGTTTGAGCTGTGCGTCGGCTTAGTTGCATACAGAATAGCCATCCTGTCATCTCGCCTTGAGACAGAAGGAATACCTTGCTCTAGTCATACCAACGACCAGAGAGTTGAGGGGTACAGGTGTTCCAGGAGTCTATTGCATTCCATGGTATGTAAATGAGCAACATATTAATTTGCAAATACAAATAAGGATTAAACATCATTGAGGTAAACTTTGTTTTAAAGACTTTCAACAACGGTAAGACAGAACTCCACCACAACAGTTGTTTACTGATAACCTTGTACAACACTACATGGTGTGATTCGAATGATCTTGAATATGATACCATCTATTTACACAACTTTTAAAAATGATTCCCAGGTACTTGTAATGCTGTAGAGCTTCTAATCTAATCAATTTACATATCAGGAGTTAGAATATTTTCTCTTGCCCGAAATCATGACTTTTGTCTTTGTATTATTTATTAACATAAGATTTCATGGTAGTATGCATTCAAAGAATCTTGCGATATTTAGAGGCGTGTCAGTGTCTGATCATTTAAAATCAGATAATATAGGCAAGGAAGAAGACACTGGCTGAAAAAATCTTTTAGCTGACCAAATAGTCCGCTAAAAATCTCTTTAAAAGTTGAATTACCAAGGGGCAAGGATTCAGTCCTGGATAAGATCATTGGCAGTCTCAATTTTTGAAGTGTGTGCCCCATATTTATCCATTTGTACTTACACACACATATGTACCAAATAATGAATATGCAATATAATGATAGGCCGATACCCATCTGTGCCAATATCTACAAAGATTGGCACTGTCTTCCTGATTGAAGGTGAGCTATTGCCAATGAAGCTGCAGTGCAGAGTGTGGTCAACTGGTAGAGCTGTGTACGCCATCAAATAAAGGTGGTGAGAGAGCATACCTTGGCTTTGTCATTATGCTAAATGAATCGTGAAATAAAGAAGTAATCAGCTTCCTATGTAATGCATATAAATGGCTTTTCACATCAACGTGGTGCACTGAAACGCATTCTAGTAAAGTGCACGTATAAGAATAATGTCTCATGTAAACTACATTTATTTATTTTGCAAGTATGCTTATGCAATAGTGTTTAGAAATTTTATTTTCTATAACCATTTTATATTCATCATTAGAAACATGTGGAAAGTCATTTGAATCCAATGTGCATTTATGCCTATGTTAGCTTGGCCAGAGTGAACGCTAAAACTTCTTTGTGTGTTTTTGACCTTCAACATGAAGCTTGCTATATTGCATATTTTCCTAGGCTGCAGGTGCGCTGGTAAGAGTCTCTGGTTAATAAGGAAGCCTATTGTCAAAAGGAGATAAGGGGGCCTGAGAAGACGTGTTACCAAGTTCGGAAGGAGTATACTGGGCTGGCAGCTGAACTCCTCTCTGAAATTCCTGATGATGGGAGTGATCCAAGGCCCTACAGATTCAACTTGAAGGGATGAAATTGTCAATTAGATGTGTGTGTTATAACTTTGCTATTTCAAAGAAGGGCTATGATGATGCTGTTAGACCCTGGAAGAATCAAGATTTAAATGTTGTTTAGTCAGTTGTGGATTCAGATTCCTTTTGCCTCTTGATCAGAGCAGACTTCTGTGAGGTATAGACCTCTCTTGCTTTACTAGACTAATGCCCTTATTATGACATTTGCGGTAAATCCCACTTACCGCCATGCTGACTGCCGCCAACTTATCGCCACTGCGGCGGATATTCGTTCTCCATATTATGACACATATACACCAATCTGTCAGTATTCAGCCACATACACAAATCTGCCAGCCCAAAGGTCAGTGGTAAAGTGGCGGTATCAAAACTCCACCCATCACATTATGACCTATGAATCACCACGGCGGACAATCAACGGTGGTAAACCATTGGCGGTACATACCGCAGCGCTGAAAATGGACACACACAAACAAAACAACACCACATTGGACAATTCAAACAACACACACCTGACACCCATACACACCACACCCACACTACTATAAAACACCCACCCACATTACCCACAACCCTTTACCATTAGAAACCATTGCCACCTGAGAGAAATCAAGACCACAGACTCAACCAGAGCCACACACTATTCAAATCTATACACCACTCACGCACTCCACATCACACACCCCAATACATTACCCAACACACCCTCATCTACACACCTCATACAACACCCATGGCACCACAAAGACACCTCCGCTTCGCAGAGGAGGAGGTATGGGTCATGGTGGAGGAAATCATCAGGGTAGAGCCACAGCTATTCGAAGCACAGGTGCAGCAGATATCAATAGCTAGGAAGATGGAGCTATGGCGGAGAATCGTGGACAGGGTCAATGCCGTGGGACAGCACCCAAGAACTAGGGATGACATCAGGAAGAGGTGGAACGACCTACGGGGGAAGGTACGTTCCACTGCAGCAAGACACCAGCTCGCTGTTCAGAGGACTGGCGGTGGACCCCCATCTCCTTTCCCACAACTAACAGCATGGGAGGAGCAAGTCTTGGCAATACTGCATCCTTAGGGCCTGGCCAGAGTCATCGGAGGACTGGACTCTGGTAAGTCAACTCTCTACTACTACTACCCCCCTACCTGCATGCCATCACATACCCCCACCCTCACTCCCATCACTCCACTACATCCCACACACTCCACCATAACATCTCACTCATCCCAATGCCAAGCTCTACATGATCTAACAATGCATGGACACCACTCACAGCCCTGCATGGACATTCATCACTAAAGCATGCACACCGTAGAGAACTAACAATCCCACCATACACCTACATACACAAGTGAAAGCTGCCACGGCAAATACAACCAAAGAGGGTAAGCCATGCATGCACAATATGTCAGACACAGAAACCATAACACATCATTACATCCCAACAGGTTCCCCAGCCAATGTCAGTGGAGAGGATGTGCCAGCAATATCCAGTCCCCCAACAGAAGAGGCCCACAGTGATGACAACAACTCTGGTCTTCAGGATCTGGATGACCATCCTGGCCCATCAGGGACCTCTGGACAGCCGGTTTCCCAGGCCCAGTCACACACCACCACTGTGCCTCCCCCATCAGGAAACACCACCACAGCACCCACCCAGCATACCCATACCTCTGTCCCCAGGACATTTCAATCAGCAGTGTGTCCATCTCTACAGGGACCCCAGGACACACCTCACCCCCAAAACAATCAGGGACCTGGGGTCAGTGGCAGTGGGCACACAGTTCAGGGGACAGAGGCATAGGCCAACAGGAACATTGGGAGGACTGCCCAGAAAACGGACTCTCCAGGAGGCACTTGCAGAGATCCTGGGAGCATAACAACGTTCCCCGGACACAATGGGCCAGAACCTGGACAATGTGCAGGAGAAAAAGCAGCTGCAGGTGGGACAGTACCCGGGGATCAGGGAAGACTTGCAGGCCATCAACAACACTCTGAACAGCGGGCCCCTGCCACTTAGCAGACATATGAACAGCTTTCCACCTCCGCTAGTGGACAGGAGGCCCCGCCACAGGACTTACAGGCCACCAGCACCACTCCCCCTGCAGAAGGAGAACCACCCCGCAAACCTTCCCTGCGATCCAGACAGAAGCCAGAGACACTTGCCAAGAACCCACCCAGGAAATGAGACTCTCCTGGTTGTCACCCTTGTGTCCCACTCAGTAACCCTGTCAACCTTGAACTGCCATTGCTCCCCTTCCTATGTCCCCTTGGACAATGCACCTGTGCTACAAACAGACTCTAACAATACCCTGGACTTTCCTCCATCATCACCCCATCCCATTGCACCTGCCCCTCAATATTGTAGCACTTCAATAAACACCCCTGGGAAAAAAAAAAAAGTTTGGAGTATGTCATGTTTTTCAAGTATGTATTCATTTAAACAGGTACAAACATTGCAATTCAGCTGTACAGAAAACCAGCATAGATTAATGACCTTTAGCTGGCTGCAGTGATCACACCAGGAGCATATGTGTGATCACCAACATCTTGAAAATGAATTGCCAGAGGGTACAGTAATTGGGCTTAGAAGTGGGAAATAACAGCATGCCAGTGCCACGGAAATTCAAACAAATGTCATTGAAATGTGAAGTAACACTGTCTTACCTGTGTGCCATTGGAAGTACTGTCTGATCACTGATGATCTGTTGTCCTCATCCTCATCCTTTGCTGTCTCATCCTCACTGTCCACAGGTTCCACTGCTGCCAAACGGGCATCTCCAGCCTCCTCCTCTTGCAGAAAAGGCACATGGCGTCTGAGGGCAAGGTTGTGCAAAATGCAGCATGCCACTACTATCTGGCAGACCTTCTTGGGTGAGTAGCACAGGGATCCACCTGTTAGATGGAGGGACGGAACCTGGCCTTCAGGAGGCCAAAGGTCCTTTCTATTATCCTTCTGGTTCGCCCATGTGGCTCATTATAATGTTCCTCTGCCCTTGTCCTGGCATTCCTCACAGGGGTCAGCAGCCATGATAGTTTGGGGTAACCAGAGTCACCTGCAAATTTTGAGGGACAAAATTTGGTCACACACTATCCCATATGGCCCACACCATACCAATACACCAACATATAGTGGGTGGGAACCAGGGCTCACCTATTAGCCACACCCTGTGCCTCTGTAGTTGGCCCATCACATTTGGGATGCTGCTCTTCCTCAGGACAAAGGCATCATGCACCAACCCACAATACTTAGTGAAGTGGGAGTTGTACTGGTCTGCCAAGCACACCATCTGTACATTCATAGAGTGGAAACTCATAAGATTTCTGAACACCTGTTCATTCTGACGGGGGGGGGAACAAATGTAATATGTGTTACATCAATCGCCCCAATTATGTTGGGGATGTGTCACATTGCATAGAAGTCGGCCTTCACTGTGGCCAAATCTTCAACCTGGGGAAATACAATTAGATGCACATGTGTTTAATCAGGGCAGAGAACATTCTTGTTAGCACTATTGAGAACATTGGCTATGACATTCCTGCTGTCAAGTCCACTGTCACTTGGAAAGAATCATTTGCCAGGAAATGGAGCACTGATAGACCTTGCACAAAAGGAGGGATCCCGGTGGGGTGATGGATAGTAGATATCAGGTCAGGCTCCAATTGGGCACACAGCTCTGTGATTGTGCCCCTGTCAAGTATATAGGTGAGGATAATGTGCCTGTCCTCCATTGTTGCCAAGTCCACCAGGGGTCTGTACACGGGGATATGTCTCCATCTTCTATTCATCTGCAGCTGTAGCAATCTATGGGGCAAAAGAGTGAGGAGCCAGTCACAAACTGAACACTGGAGATACAACAGAACTTTGCATGCTGTTAACTTGTAATGGGTAAGTGTGATTTGTCCAGTATGTCCAAATTTCACCAGTGACACAGCAGTTTTCCAGGGCTGGCCCCCCTGAAATGGCGTCCACCTGTCCTGTGTGGAGGGACTGGTGAAATTGATGTAATTCCGCTGACATTGTGTGCCTTTGTGTGAGGCGTTCGTGACCCGCTGTGTAACTCTTCATTGGTTAACATTGAGCCCTATGGGTTGCAGTGGCCAATGGTGGTCTACGCTGGCGGTGACGGTATGCACCGCCACGGACGTGACTGCCATTTTCTATCTGATCCCTCATTTGCTACCTGATCTTCAACAGGAGAGGACCTACACTGCATGTGCTTCTGTGACCTGTGTCTGGAACCTACCATGGCCCGTGTGACTGGGGAAAGGGCCCAGCCTTCATTTCGGCGGAATTGGAGAGACTGGTGGATGGGGTCCTATCCCAGTATGGACTGTTGTATGGGCCTCCAGACCAACAGGTGAGTACACTGTGGGCACGATGCATGTCGCATGAATGCATGGAGTGGGGTGTGTGAAGACCTCGTGTAAGGGGGGTGGGTGGATGTCCTCTAGGTGGGGTATTGGTTGTGTGCTGGACCATGTGTGTAAATGTTGATGTGAAGGGGTATCGTGGGCCATAAGTGCAACAGGCAGAAATGTTTGACTTATTCCATTTTCCTGTGTGGATTGCCTCTGCATGTCAGCGCCCATCAAAAGAAGGGTATATGGCGTGCCATCGCCAAGGACGTGCGGACCCTTGGTCTCTACTGCAAGTGGAGCACCTATTGTCGGAAACGGTGGGAGGACCTGAGACACTGGGCATAGAAGATGGCGGAGGCCCAGCGGGGGATGGCCTCCCAATGATGAAGGGGTGCCCATCGAACCCTGACCCCCATGATGGCCCGCATACTGGTAGTGGCCTATCCTGAGCTGGATGGGCGCTTGGGTGCATCACAGCAGCCACGGGGGTGAGTACAGTGCCCATCATTACAAATTACATATGGTGGGGTGATATCTGGGTGGGGAATGTGTGTCAGTGGGTGCCCATAGGCCAGGCCTGACATTGTAGTGTGGGTCCCCTGGTGGCTAGGGTTCAAAAGGGACAATTTGGCAACCTAGCTCGTTGGCATCCACTACTGGTCAGGGCTGCATGTGCCCCAGATGTGCTTCATTTGGTGGTGTGTGCCCCTCCCCATGCCTTGATGGCTAACTGTTTCTCTAGTAGTGCTATGGCATATTGCGTAGGTCTGTTCCCTGTGTCTGAGGGTGCTGTGTACACCAACAGTGGTGTTGGTGCAGCCATTGACCAAGTGTATCCTTTGTCTCTTTCCCCACCTTACTGTTTTGGCACCCTTTCTTTATCTGCATTAGCATCAACTGGCGGAGGGGCAGAGGCACCGGTGACAGAGGGAGCTGCATCCCACAGGACCCAGGAGGCAGAGTCCATCGACGGTGAGGGCACCAGTGGGACGGAGGGCGAGGGGAGCACCATGCCGGAGACTGGAGGGGACTGTTCAGACACAGATACCTCCTCTGATAGAAACTCCCTGGTGGTGGCAGACACCTCTGTGACCACCCCAGCTACAGGTACATCTGCCACCCCCAGACCAGCACTGCCCTCCCAGCAGCCCCTCAGCGAGTTGACCATGCCCGCTCACTCAGGAGGGTGGGCATCTCCTCCGCTCCAGGCACCTCAGGCCCTGCCCCAGTGAGCTCTGCTGCCCTGAGTGAGGAGGCTATTAACCTCCTGAGATCCATCTCTGTAGGGCAGTCAACCATTGTGAATGCCATCCAGGGGCTGGCAGCCCAGATGCAACAGACTAATGCATTCCTGGAGGGCATTCACACTGGCTTGGCGGCCCAAAAGAGATCGATCCAGGCTCTGGCCTTCTCTCTGATGGTAGCCATTGTCCCTGTTTACACCCTCCCCCATCCACCTTCCTCTTCCCGGGCCCATTCTCCTCAACCCCAACCCATCCCAAGCACACAGGCAGACGAGCATGCACCCAAGACAACAGAGACGTGTGGTACAGGCAAACACAAGCACCACACTTCATCCCACAGATACTCACACAAACACCATCCAGATGCAGGCACACCAACATCCAGTATTTTAACTGTCTCCCCCTCCTCCTCCTCCTCCACCTCCCTCCCAGTTCCGTCTGCACTCACACCTGCATGCACTACTTCATCATCCACTACCTGCATCATCACCACACCAAGCAGAACACACACCTCACTGGCAGACACCTCCACAACAGCCATGCACACATCCCCTGTGTCCTCTCCCACTGTGTCTGTCCCCCCCAAGGTACACAAACTCAAGCACTCAGACACCCAACAGCCATCCACCTCACAACAGCATCCAACCCATGCACCTGCACCCAACATCAGCAGACAGACACCTCCAACAACCACTCCCTCTTCCCACACTCCCATTCCTTCTCCCTCTTCCCGCCCCAATGTCCCTAAAAAACTGTTTCTATCCACCATTGACCTCTTCCCCGTCCTGCATGTAATGGCCAGGGTAGGAAGAACCGAGCTAAGCACCTCAGCCACCCAGTCCACGGGCCCAGTCGTCACCACACCCACTCGTGGTGGAAGAGGATCCAGGCTACATGTCCTGAAGGTGAAGGAGCCTGCATCAGGCAACCTCAAGGGAAAGGAGACTGCCTCAGCTACCAGAAAGACCAAGGAGCCTGCCCCAGCTCACAGAAAGACCAAGGAGCCTGCCCCAGCTGCCCGTAAGAGCAAGGAGCATGCCCCAGCTGCCAGAAAGACAAAGGAGCCTTCAGCAGCTGCTAAGAAGGGAAAGGAGCCTGCCCCAGCTGCCAGGAAGACAAGGAGCCTGCAGCAGCTGCTAAGAAGGGAAATGAGCCTGCCCCAGCTGCCAGGAAGAGCAAGGAACCTGCACCAGCAGACAGGAAGATCAAGGGGCCTGGGGCAGGAACTGTGAGAGAACCCCCACCACCAACCATGGTTGTGCAGCCGTCCGAGATTACAGGGGATGGGCAAGAGCCTTCCCCCACCAGCAGCACCACCACCTCCAGTGAGCAGCCATCCGAGGTTGCAGGGGATGGGCAGGAGCTTCCACCCCAGTAGCACCATCACCTTCCGTGAGCAGCCATCCGAGGTTGCAGGGGATGAGCAGGAGCCTCCCCCCTCCCAGCAGCACCACCACCTCCAGTAAGCAGCTGTCCGAGGTTGCAGGGGATGGGCAAGTGCCTCCCCCCACCAGCAGCAGCACCACCTCCAGTAAGCAGCCATCTGAGGTTGCAGGGGAGGGGCAGGAGCCTCCCACCACCAGCAGCACCACCACCTCCAGTGAGCAGCAGTCACCGCCGGCAGACGGTATGTAATCCTGCCTCCATGGACTACTGTGCGGCCTTCCTCCTGCAAATCCAGTGGGTATGACACCCACCTGAGAGACTGTGCCCTTGCACTCCCCAGGATCAAGAGCACAGGGCATGTTGCCCCCCCAGAACTAGTGGGTAAGACACCCACATAGTCAAGACTCCCCAGGATCAAGAGCACAGCGTACAAGGCCCCCTCCATAACCAGTGGATAAGACACCCACATAGCCAAGACTCCCCAGGAGCAAGTGCACAGGGCATGTGGCCCCCTCCAGAACCAGTGGGGAACAGACCCACTCGAGAGACTGCGGCCTTGCACTCCCCAGGAGCAAGCACAGGACATGTTGCCCCCTCCAGAGCAAGTGGGCAAGTCACCCACTCGAGAGACTGTGGCCTTGCACTCCCCAGGACCAAACACAGGGCATGTTGCCCCCTCCATTGCAAGTGGGCAAGTCACCCACTCAAGAGACTGTGGCCTTGCACTCCCCAGGACCAAGCACACAGCATGTTGCCCCCTCCAGAGCAAGTGGGCAAGTCACCCACTCGAGAGACTGTGGCCTTGCACACCCCAGGACCAAGCACAGGGCATGATGCCCCCTCCAGAGCAAGTCACCCACTCGAGAGACTGTGGGCTTGCACTCCCCAGGAACAAGCACAGGGCATGTTTCCCCTTCCAGAACCAGTGGTCTTGCTCCATCTCCCGGCTGAGGTGCCCCCGTCCCCCTGAGGTGCCTGCCTATTTACCAACTGATGCCCCTGCAATGTTCTCTCTGTGTTGATGCAGGTGACATGTGTGGCCTTGGACTTTGGCCTGTGGCCATGTGGCCTACAAACATTGTGGACTGGGCTGTGTCCTTTTTTTCTGTACATATGTATATATCTCTCATCTTGCCTAACTTATTTATCTTGATGTGTTGCTCTCATTATATTCACTTTTTCAAAATCGGTTTGTCCTTGCATTATTCATCCGAGTTACGTGGTAAAAATGTTTTAGTAATGCAGCTGATTGTGTGTATGGTATTGAGGGGGCATGTGGTGTGTGTGTGTGTCACTCTCTTTTTCCTCCCTGCCTCCCTTGCGTGGCTGTGTGCTCACCGTTGATGTGTTTGCCAGCGGTGGTGTTCGTGGTGGAGCAGCAGGTAGAAGATCATGGGGAAGACATTCAGTTCTGGCTCCATGGTGGCATCGTTGTTCCCTGTGTCTCCAATGGTGAGTCCTTTACCTTCTGAGCTCAGTTTCCGCCAGGATTTTGATGTTGTTGGTACTGCCCCAGAAAAGGTGGCGGATTACAGTGTCTTAATATGGTGGGCGGAACATTGACTTTCCCCTGGCTGTAGGCGGCTAACGCCGTGGTGGCTGTTGTTTCCGCCATGGCGCTGAGTGTGGTGCATTGGATCTTTCCACCATGGTCATAATTTGGCGGTAGTTACCGCCAGCCTGTTGGCGTTATTACCTCCACTTTAACACTAACTGCCAGGGTTGTAATAAGGGCCTAAGTGGCTTTATGCCGCTCACATTTCTCTTGACAGAGACTTCCACAAAGGCTTCTGAAGTGCTGAGATTTTTCCCTGAACATTCTAATAGGTAATAGAATAGGAACTTAGATTAAATAGTTAGGGAGAAGATCTCGAGCCTGAATTCAAAGTCTCATACTCTTTTCCTTATTTTCTGTATTGTCTTTATTAAACTATTGGTTCTACACATTTTGGTGACATTTTATGTTGTGCAATGCCTTAAGTCACCTTTGGTCATTCTTTACATTGATGGCATGTTTTGAGACTCATTTATGTAAGTTTGACTTTACAAAGATTCATCAGACCTAAAAATTTAGGAGTAGTGTCTACCACCGGATCAAATGGTGGTGACAATGACGGTTCTCTTTCCTAAAAGAGGAGAGCTGGCACCATATTCTAGAGTAGTCAATCCCCAGAGTCCAATCCCTAGTGCCTATGCCCATCGGTGAAATCGTGGAGAGCTGGAAGAGGTTTGTGCTGGCAGCAAAGGTATGAGTATTAACACAGTTGTGGATTGCAGCAGTTTGTATTTAGTTTGTTTTGATTTTGAGATTGGGTGGTGTCTTGTGGAGATGTTTCTTATGTTTTGTGAGTGTGGTTACATGAAAAAGTTGAAGTGGTTATCAGGTCTGACATGGCCTAAGATCCCAGGATAGTATTAAAAGGTACAGAACACACCATATTAAATTGTCTGCTAAGTGGTTGTGTTTGCTGTCAGACTTTGTCAATGGCACAGTTAAGATAAGGACTTACTTTGTGTGAATGAGCGGTGATTGGTATAGTGGATCTTAATGCACAGTGAGAAGATGTATTGATCTGGATGACACTCCGTAGGTCGAGGTTTCATTCTAAGTGTTTGGAAACTGTCTTGTGTGTTTGAAAACTATTCATTCTTTAGCGGAGCAGACAAAGGGTATTATAGTGTATTTTTTTACATGTGTCATATTGCGGAGAGAGTATGCATGCAAATTGTAAAGGAGAGTGAACTGATGTGAGGAGTGAGATCTACATCTGGGTGTACTACGTTGATATAGGTTGGCTGGTATAATGCTGTCCTGTTATTGGTTGACAACATCATGAGGAGTCACGGTGCAATTGTTGGTTGTTTCGGAACAAGGGATAGTGGAAATGCCATTGTTTTGAGCTGAAACTAAGCTTTGTGATAATTGCTGACACTGATTAAGAAAAATGAAATGTTTTAAAGTTATATGAGATTTTTTTAGAGTTGATGTTCATATTCCCTGCAGGGAGGGCGGAGAGGCACCTACCAATGATCCCCCTGGTCATTATATGGCAATTAAAAGTAGGGCTCCATACATGTGCTTGGCTTGGTCAATGGCAAAAGGAAGGTCCATTGATATTCTCACGACGTGTCACATTTAATTTGCGGATTATTGAAAATTTGAGGACCATGCTGTACAAAATAAAAAAAACTCCTAGAAGCGCACAAAATGAATGTGCTTCTCATGCCAGAGAGAAGGAGAAATACAAGGGTATGGCAAGGAAAGCTATACATACTTATGCAGATGTTAGGTGGGATAATGACCAGAAGTGATGGAGAACAGACATGATAGAAGGAGTTAGATTGTATCTTACTTTGACCCTGGTGTGGTTGAGGGAGAGGAGACAGAAAAATGACTGGAAAAAAGAAAAGAGAAGAAAAAAAAGAGACTGATGACATGAGTGCAGACAGTGATAGCGACTCTGGAGATAGCATTAGGATGCCTTACTATCTGAACGCCATCTCCATACAATGAATCTATAAATGAAAGTGGAAATCAGGGTACTGGTGCTAAAGGCCCGGTTATCTTTTCCCCTGCCCCAGGTAAGATGACTCCTAATCCTGTGGGAACAGTCCTTGCTAGCTACCTTGTGAACCAAGAAGAGAGACTTTGAGAGAATGTGCTCCAGTTGACCCTATTGTGAACACTGTTGATGCTCTTACAGTTCCTGTTGCTATTGGCTGGGTAGTTCCTATGTATAAATCAGAATACTTACAACCTGACTATACCAAATACTGTTGGGGGACAGGGTAGAGTTCAAAATAGTCCAGACATCAGAGAATGTACCCTTCTGATTCCAACACATGCTAGCACCCCGTGTGGAACAAGTACAGATACAACTTTGAATATGTTGGGAGACACAACTATAGATACATCAGAAAGTGCCTACCCATGCAAATCCTGTATGGGACCCCTGAAAAATTCTAGGAATGGTGTCCAAGGAAATGATACAATACCTAAAGTTCCTGTGGTGAATCGACCCCTTAGTGCAAAGGAAATAGATGACTGGGTGAAAGCTTTTAATGAAAGTACCCCATCTAGAGAAAGCATGAGTACAGAGGTGAGATAAGGAACAATTCAATCATCTAAGAAAGAAAAAGCTTTGGATGTGATGAAGCTTAAAATATAATTGGATGAAATGATTGTTGGAAATCTTGAATTAGAACAATTAGAGACGCGTTATGAAGTTGAACTTGCATTTATGTGTAAGGATATCACTAAGTAAGCAGGCCACGTTTATGATGAATTGGCAGAATTGGCTCAAGGATATGAAGTAGACCTAAATAAAACTAAGGCTCTATTGAAGAGCTATAGAGTGTGTTTCAGTGAAAATATATTGCTGACATGAGGACTCCAGGATTGAAAACTCAGATTAAGGAACTAATTCATAATATCAGAAAGGTGATTGAACTAGACAAGTTGTAGACTTAGGACCTCATTATGAGTTTGTCTGTTCCATCGCGGGACAGCCAAACTTGCAGGGAGGATGCCACCACCATGGCAGTGATGTCCCTCCTGAGCATATTACAATGTTCCTGCCAGGCTGACCAGCAGGAACATTGTAATACACGGTTCTCACAGGGCTGCCCGCGGGGGACAATGCTAGCATATTGGTCTTGGCTCCCTTAAGGGAGCTGGGGCCAATATCCTAACACTACAGCACCCTCAGAATGCACATGGAAAGTCTGGCGGAAAGCTGAGTTGAAATCATTCAAGCAGCACTGAGTTCAGCTCCCTTCTGGCTGAGTACATCTCAGGCCACCATCACCATGTTTGGAACCATGTTCCGGGTGGGGACAGCGGTATTTAGGCAAGTCCACCCACCAGGATTGTAATATGACAGTCAGATCACCTGGAGTGTCGTGGTCCAATCGTCACCGCAGGTTTGGTGGTCCTCGGACTGCCACACTCATAATGAGGTCCTAGATGGGTGAAAAAGAAGGTGGTAAAGAAACCTTTAGGTTAACCGCCTCCAGGTGGGGCAAAGGGGGGTGTTACAACCTTTCCCTTACGAGAAGTGCCTGATGAGGTCGTGTACTTGTGTCATGGAGCAGAAGTTATCTTGCATCATTTACCAATGATTTCTCAAAGTTAGGAGAGAACTCAGTGTAATGGAACCGACAGGTCCAAAGATTTGTGAAAATATTACAGGTGTTTTGGGTTGATTTGAATATGTTGTTTAACCTTGTTGTTCCAAGTGATTTCTGGATGAAGGGTCAGATTTCTATCCAGTGGCCTGAGACAGAACCAAATAGAAATCCAATAGCAAAGGGTCCTTTCCCAGTAGTGATGAAAAGATCAGCAGGTCATGACGTTCCTGAAAGGGAAGGTGCCTCCTCACGGTGTTGATTGGGCCAAAATTGATAGAATGACTCAAGAATCAGAGGAGTCAATACATGCTTACTATGAGAGTTTGTTACTGGCATTCCAGCAGTACAGTGGTATGGAGACGTTGGAGGCTAAGTATTTGGGACATTTTGTACTGAGGTTTGTGATAGGATTGAGGCCTGAAATGAGCATGATAATCTAAGAATATATCATTTGTTGGCAGAATAAATAAGTCAATTGGTGAACTGTTGTGGTACGCTAAGCACCACTATGATGAGATTGAGTTGAAGCAGAAAAAGCTGAAGGAAAAGTTGATGGTTGCCCAAATGAAAGCAGCTCAAAGAACTAGTCAGATACTGCCAACTGTAAATAATGTAGGTGCCATGCAAAGTGTACATCAACAGATACCAAATACCATGCAGGGTAGAGGACAGGGTGCTCCTTTTGATCCTAGTACAGGAAAGGATGTATATAGTCTACAAAGGTCAACTCCTTGTCACATCTTCAATAAACTGGAACACTGGAAGTATAATTCCAGTTAACCAGTTAAAAAATGTAGGATTTGTACCCTCTCAGAATAATAAGCCTGATCAGATGCAGGTGATGCAAAGACTCAGAAGTCAAAATTTCAATGTGCCCCAACCTCCAAAGATGCAGGTTCTGCAACCTCCAATGGCACAAAAGTAGGTTCATGGAAGAATGCGAAAGTGACACAAGATAATGACCTTTTCAACAGATTCCTTTGCTTGAATAGTATGAGGGAAATGGCTCCGATTAGTCAGCCTAATGGTGCCTGGAAGAGGAGGAAGGCTGCATACTTGGCATTGCCTTGGAGGCAGGCCAGAGTGGACCATTCATAGATAGTAAAGGGGATGGCCAGCCCGTGCGATTTTTGGTTGATACTGGTGCTACCGTTCTACTCTGTGAACAGTAGAAGTTCCAAACCTCCCACTCTCAGGAAAAACAGTCCAAGTTGTTGTTGAGGAGAATAAGCAGATGATGACCCAGGAAAATGCCCCAGTTACAGTGAAAATAGGGTCCTTTGAGCATAAACATAAGTTCACAACATGTGATTCTAGTCCAGTGGATCTCTTGGAAAGAGATTTGCTTTCTAAATTGAATTCTGTTACCTTTTCTACCACAGCAGGAATTCAAATGCAAGCACAAGATGAGAATGCTGTCTTTAGGTTAATCAAAAATGAATCACATTGCACTTTGGTGACTTTGTTGACAGTTGATGATTTACCTGCAGATTTGAGAGACACATTCAAACTTGAAGTGTGAGATGTTTTGGGAAAGGATATCAGACTGATAAAAGGTGTTGAACCCATTATGAATTTCTGTAAAACCAACTGGTGAATTCCCGAGAACACCACAAGACAACTTCTGGAAAAACTCCTGTAATCGAGTCAATGATACAACAGAGAAACCTAAGATAAGAAATCAGTAGTCCTTGTAACTCTCCCATTATGGGTCTACAGGAACCAAGTGGTAAATAGAGTATTGTAAAAGATATTAAAAAAATAAATACCATTGCTGCTCCATGTTGCCCCGTGGTAGCAAATCCAGCTGTGATATTGTTTCAGATTCCATGTGAGGTTGAGTAATTCACTGTCATTGATTAGTGTCAAGCCTTCTTGTCGATACTGTTGCATGAGGGTAGTCAGATCATCTTCGCATTTTGGTTCTGAAGAAGGGTTATGGCATGGCGCCGAGTCCCACAAGGGTATACTGAGAGTCTTCTATTTTGAACCAGATTCTAAAGAAAAATCTGGAATCTTTGGTTATGCCTTGCAATTCAGTCCTGATCCGGTACATCGACGACCTATTGGTGGCGTTCAATGCTCAGGAAGCCTGCTGACAGGACACCGTTGCTTTACTGAACCACCTGGCTGCGAATGGACATAAAATGTTCCCATGAAAGATGCACTACTGTCAAAAATAGGCTCGATACCCTGGAAATCAAATTGGGAAAGCAGTGAGAAAAGTGTTCCAAGAGAAAATTTCAGCTATACTGAGAATGAGTCATCCAACTACACAGATAGAAGTCAGGATGTTTTTCCAGAATGGTGAGCTACTTTTGACAGTGGATACCCAATTTTTCCCTGGTGACTAAGCCTTTGCGGAGGCTGAAACACAAGGATGTGTCTGATTCAGTACCATGGGATAACGATTGCCTCTTCACATTTCTAGAGCTGAGAGAATGTCTCTGTCATGCCCCAGCTCTAGGAGTGCCTGATTACAACAAATCTTTTGACCCTTTCTGAAGTGAGAGCAACGGCTGTGCTCTCTCATTGCTAACAGAGACACACAGAAATGCTAAAAGACCTGTGGCTTATATTTCAGCTACGTTAGACCCTGTAGCTTCATCGCTGCCTGGCTGCCTTAAAGCAGTGGTGGCGGTCAGCATTAGTATTGAGAGGTGTGAAAATATTGTTATGGGTCAACCATTAACTGTGTACATTCCCCATTCTATATAATTGCTATTGACTAGAAATAGGAGTCAACACCACACAAGCAGCCAGCTCACTAAATCTGAGCATTTCATTTTGTCTGCAGAAAATGTGATCATCAAACATTGTGGTGTTTGGAATCATTCTACTCTATTGCTAATATTGGGTCAAGAAAGTAATGGTGATTGGGAAGGGGACCATGATTGTCTCAATGTTACTGAGCTGTGCACCAAGCCGAGACCAGATATACGAGATAAACCATTACCTTAACATGATTTTGTTCTTTATGTTGATGGTTCATGTTTGAGAGAGAGTGGGGGTAGTCTGAGAGCAGCCTATGCTGTTTTTTACTCTTTCTAGAATTGCTGAAGCTTCCTGGCCTCAAGGAATATTTTCTGCCCAAGTGGCTAAACTGATTGCTCTTACTAGAGCATGCTGTGTTTCTGATCAAGTAAAGGTGACAATCTATAGACCTGAGGTTTTGTGTCTTGTGGAACAGGTGAATGGCACATTGAAATCAAGATTGGCAACAGTATGTGCTTCGACATCATTGAAATGGCCTGATGCTTTGCCATCTGCTGATGAGCCCTCGGAGTGTACTAGATCTAAAGACTGGACTGTCCCCCCACACAATCATTATGGGGAGTGCAATGAGACTGCCACTGATTCCTGTGAATGCACTTGTGAATATTACAGATGATATGGACCTAGATTACTGCAAAGGACTGGATGACGTAGTGTATTCTATATCTCATTGGGTGGGATCAGCCCTGTCCTTCTGCATTAAGAACAATGCCATGACCGCGGTCCCGGCGATTGGGTCTAGGTGACAAAACACCTCAGGAACACATATCTGGAACACCGTTGGCCTGGGCCTTACCAGGGGATCCTGATCAAAATGACTTCTATGAAATATGGAGATCTCCCTAAATGGATTCATGCTTCCCATACTCGCAGAGATAAATGTCACCTTCATATGACAGCACCTCTAGCACAAGATCCTTTGGTCAGCGAAAGAAGTCAGGAGCAGGTTAGTCAAGCTGTCGGGGACCAACTGAGACTCATGTAGCATTTGATCAGTCAAAAGGGTGTCTTGAGCAAACTACGATCGAAACTGAAGGAGAACCAACTGAGTCTTGTCCTGTAGTAAACGAGTCAAACACAGAATCACACCTTGACTAAGGACCTAGCACTGGAAGAAAGAAAATGGAAGCTGGAGGCCAATGGCTTAGAAGGAGAGAGTGAGAAAAAGGGAGTTGCCTAAGGAATGTGTTTCCCTGACGATTGCTGAAGGGATTTAGAACTCTGGCCAAAGAGAAACTGTGGGCAACGGGAAGGTCAAAAAGAACTAGAGTGCCTAGTTGCAGGTATTCTTCACCTGAGTGGACCTACTTTGCAAATGACACAGATAAAGAGTTCTGGCAATGTTGGGATGAACATATCAGTTCGGCTAAACCTCTATGAATTGAACATTGTGGTCGAGCTGTATCTTGAATTCACATTGCTTTTGATAAACCTGGTCTGTGTAAACATTAGAGGAATTTACATTGATTGGGATATGGATTTGAGAAGAATACCTAGGCCCCAGTAGAAGAAGAGAAAGGGTTGTCATTAAGAAGAACACGGACCAGTACTAAGGAAGTCTAACAAAGATTTGTACCTTTGATGTTGACTGAACTTTGAACATTTGAACTCTCTTTCCTGTTTGCATTGGTGAAATTAACAAACACATATTTGCTGTTTCTGCTGCACTTGTTTGATAATAGATCCAATTCTGAAGACGTAATGGAGTCAAATCAGAAAAATAAATGTGGATACATAATAGGTGCTTTATTTTTTATTTCCCTTGTGATTGTAGTGTTGCTATTATGAGCATTTTCCCCTGTACCTTCTGTAGAAAATAAGTTATCTCCTATTGTTCCTCACAAACTCTTAGTTGTAAAGACAATAATCTTTATATGTTATATGAGAAAGTATTACACTCAGAAGAATCTAGAGGCGATTATTCAGCAAATGTATATTTCAGTCTGCTGTACGAATACACTAATATGATGAATGCTATGGACTGCTACGATTGTATGCAGTTACCTGCTTCTGTGTCGGAAGGTATCACATATCATCACATCCTGTTGACTTGTTGTAGTCTTTTCTTGAGCATATTTTACAATGAGTGAATCTTTCAATATTATTTCTCAAATTATGACCTAGTGTTGCCAGAGTTCCTTTTTTTCAACAGCTGAACAAGAATCCTTAATTTTAAAGCATAGAAATAGCAGGAAAATAATTGGTATCATTGAAGCCTTTTATACACAGCATATGAACACAAACACAATCTGAGCTTTTCCATGACTGAGATAGAAAATAACTTTTTTGAATTTAGTAGAAGATCGAAGGAGGGAATTGGATCTCAGAGCACAACAGTGGTGGAATAAGGAAGAAATAGAAATCAGGTGCAAGGGAATTTACCAGCTTTAACGTTAGATTGGCAACACAAGGGGAAACTATGTAAATACATTGATCAGAGCTATATAGACACATTGTTCATAGGGAAGAATGATTGTGAATATTTATTGATGTCAGAGGAAACATTTTTGGATGGAAAGGATCCTGTGATTCCTGGCATGTATTTTATTTGTGGACAGTACGCATATTTTAAGTTACTGAAAGGCATTGTACCTGTTATCTAGTGATAGTATTACCAAAGATCTATCATGTGGAACATCTTGAAGATCCTGTGTGGAAGATGAAACCTAGAACTAAAACGAGGAGCTAGTGTTGTTGGAGTACTGGGAGATATCTTTGGAGTATGCTTCCATCTGTAGGAGTGATTCTGAATGGCTTGAAGATTGAAAAGTTGTCTACTATAGTGGATAGGCTAACTATTAGGGCAGCAAATTCATTGTTGTTGGTAAACACAGTGATTGTGGTGATAAGATCAATGGTTTTAGAAAATCGACTTGCACTAGATTTGTTGCTCACAAAAGAGGGCAGTTTCTGCCAAATGCTGAACGTTCAGCAATGTTGTACTTATATTCTAAATAAGAGTAGGGATTTGTCTAAGTATATTTGAAATATTTCAGAGTTGACAAATGATTTGAAGGAAGTGGAAGTGACGGGTGCTTGGGAAGCAATTGGAGATGAATTTTCTGCTGCAGGCAGATGGTTTGGGAACTTGGGAAGGGAGTTGTATTTTGAAGCCGTTGTTGGTTATTGCAATAGTTCTGTTGGTTGGCTGCAAACATTTCCAGAAGATGAAGATTCAGAATGAAAGAAAGAGGAAAAGAGCAGAGATTGAGATGGAAGACAATCAGTGTAAATAATACAATGATATGAAACCTCTGGAAGAGTCCAGATGAAGGTTAATGCAGATTAAAAGGTTTTATGTAGTCTCATTCGAGAATGAAGTGAGTTTGTGATGAGTTAATACATCATCAGAGGCAGGTTGAGAGAGCATAACTCAGCTGTTTCATTATGCTTACTGAAATGTGAAATAAACAAGTAATCAGTTTCCTATACAATGTGTATAAATGGCTTTTCACATAAACATGGTGCACTGAAATGCATACTAGTAAAGTGAACGTGTGAATATAATGTTTCATGTAAACTGCATTTATCATTTTGCAAGTATGCTTATGCAACAGTGTTTAGAAATGGTGTTTTCTATAACCATTTTATATTCATCATGAGAAATATGTGAAAGGTTGTTTGAATCAAATGTGCATTTATGCCAATGTTAGTTTGGCAAGAGTGAAGGCCCAAGTTTCTTTGTGTGTTTTTAACCTTCAACATGAAGCTAGTTTTACTGCATATGTTTCTAAACTTAAGGTGCGATGATACAAGTCTCTGGTTAATATGGAGGACTATTGTTGAAATTAGATAGGGGAGCCTGAGAAAACGGGTTACAAAGGTTTTAAGGGGTATCATAGGATTGTTTAGTCAGTTGCAGATTCAGATTCCATTTGCCCCTTGATCAGAGCGCAACTCTGAGAAGTATAGACCTCTTTTCTCTTCACTAGACTAAGGCCCTCATTATGACATTGGCGGTAAATTCCACTTACCGCCATGCTGACTGCCGCCAACATACCGCAGCCACAGCATATTTCCGCTAACAATATTATGACACACACACACACCAATCCGTCACTATTCAGCCACACACACAAATCCTCCAGCCCAAAGGTCAGTGATAAACTGGCGGTAGCAAAACCCACACCGTTACGGCAACAGAACTACGCCCACAACGTTATGATCCATGACTCACTGCGTTGGACATGTAATTGCGGTAAACCATAAGTGGTACATACCGCTATGCTTAAAATACACACACACATACAAAACAGCACCACATTGGACAATTCAAACTACACACACCTGATACCCATACACACACCACACCCTCACACCCACACCACTATAAAACACCTACCCACACTACCCACAACCCCTTAGGACTACAAATAATTGCCACCAGAGAGAGACAGTAAGAGCATTCACACAACCAGAGCCACATACCACCATCACCTATACCCCACCCATGAACCTTACATCACAAACCCCAATAATCACCCTACACACCCTCACCCACACACGCACACTACACCCATGGCACCACAACAACACTCCACGTTCTCTGAGGAGGAGCTATGGTTCATGGTGGAGGAAATCATCCGGGTAGAGCCACAGTTATTTGGATCACAGGTGCAGCAGATATTCATTGCTAGGAAGATGGAGCTATGGCAGAGGATCCGGGACAGGGTCAATGCTGTGGGACAGCACACCAGAACAAGGGATGACATCAGGAAGAAGTGGAACAACCTGCGGGGGAAGGTGCATTCCATTGCAGCAAGACACCAGCTCACAGTACAGAGGACTGGCGGTGGACCCCCGCCTCCTCCCCCACAACTAACAACATAGGAGGAGCAAGGCTTGGCAATCATGCATCCTGAGGGCCAGGCAGGAGTAGCAGGAGGACTGGACTCTGGTAAGTCAACTCTATTTCTATCATCCCCTTGCCTGCATGCCATCATATGTCCCCACCCTCACTCCCATAACCCCACCACCTCCCACACACCCCACCATCACAACCCACTCATCCCAATCCCAAGCCCTGCATGCCATACCAATGCATGGACACCACTCACAGACCTGCAAGGACAACTATGTCCACAGAATGCACACTAGAGAGAATCACCTAGCCCACCAAATAACAACGTACACAAGGCAAATCTGTCAAGGCAATAACAACCATAGAGGGCAACCCATCCATGCACAGTATGTCACACGCAGAAACAATGACACTGCATTTACCCCAGGACATGTCACTGGAGAAAAGGTGCCAGCAACATCCAGTCCCTCCACAGAAGAGGCCCACAGTGATGGCAGCAGCTCTGGTCGCCTGGATCTGGATGACCAACCTGGCCCATCAGGGACCTCTGGACAGTTGGTTACCCAGGCACACAATCACACCACTACAGAGCCTCCGCTCTCAGGAAACATCACCACAGCACCCACCCAGCGGGCCCATACCTCTATCCCCAGGACACATCAATCAGCAGTGTGTCCACCACTACAGGGACCCCAGGGCACACCACAAACCCAGGACAATCAGGGACCTGGTGTCAGTGGCAATGGGCACACGGTTCAGGGGACAGAGGCACAGGACAACAGGGAAGCTGGGAGGACTGCTGTGCGACCAGGGGAGGACAGGCCCAGGGAACCGACCCTCCAGGAGGCACTTACCATGATCCTGGGAGCATACCAACATTCCCAGGATGTGCTGGGCCAGATTCTGTACAAGATGAAGGAGAACATGCGGCTGCACGAAAGACAGTACCTGGGGATCAGGGAGGACTTGAAGGCCATTAACACCACCCTGGTGTTCATTGCAGGGGTGCTGGCAGACATGGCCAACAGTATGAGGGAGGCAGTGGCACAACAGCGGGCCCCTGACACTAGCAAGACTACAGAACAGCCCTCGACCTCCGCTACCGCTAGTGGACAGGACGCCCCGCCACAGGACCAACAGGCCACCAGCACCCCTCCCCCTGCAGAAGGAGAACCACCCCACAAACGTTCCCTGCGATCCAGGCAGAAGCCAGAGACTATTGCCAAGACCCCCGCCAGAAAATAAGACCCTCCTGATTGTCACCCTTGTGTCCCACTCTGTCACCCTTTCCACCCTGAATTGCCATTGCTCCCCTTCCTATGCCCCCTTGGACACTGCACCTATGCTAGAAATAGACTGGACTCTAACCTGGACTTTCCTCCATCATCACCCCAGCCCATTGAACTACCCACTCTTCTTCAGAGCACTGCAATAAACTTACTTTGAAAAAAAACACAAGTATAGTGTATGTCAAATGATTTAAAAATGTATTCGTTTAATAAGGTTCAAACATTGCAATTCAACTGTACAGTAATGTTTACATAGGAAAGACCTGTAGTTGGCTGAACTGAACACACCAGGAGCAATAGTGGGGCACCAACATCTGCAAAAAGAGATGCTAAAGGGTACAGTGAGTGAGCATAGAAGGAGGAATTCACAGCCTGCCAGTGACAATGTCACACATCAAACTGTAAATGAAATGTGAAATAACACTGTCTTACCTGTGTGTCATTGGAAGTATTGATGAATGACTGCACTTCTGTTGTCCTCATCCTCATCCTCTGCGTCCTCATCTTCACTGTCCAGAGGGTCCACTGCTGCCATACAGCTATCTCCAGCCTCCTCCTCCTGCAGAAAAGGCACATGGCGGCGCAAGGCAAGGTTGTGCAACATACAGCATGCCACGATGATCTGGCAGACCTTCTTGGGTGAGTAGCACAGGGAACCACCAGTTAGATGGAGGCAACGAACCCTGGCCTTCAGGAGGCTGAATGTCCTATCTATTATCCTTCTTGTTCGTCCATGTGCCTCATTGTAACGTTCCTCTGCCCTTGTCCTGGGATTCCTCACAGGGGTCAGTAGCCATGAGAGGTTGGGGTAACCAGAGTCACCTGCAAATATTGAGGGACAACTGTTAGCCACACACTAACCCTTATGGCCCACAACATACCCAATCACCAACATCCACTGGGTGGGAATCAGGGCTCACCTATTAGCCACACCCGGTGCCTCTGGAGTTGGGCCATCTCATCTGGGATGCTGCTATTCCTCAGGATAAAAGCATCATGCACTGACCCTGGATACTTAGCATTGACATGGGAGATGTACTGGTCTGCCAAACACACCATCTGTACATTCATAGAGTGAAAACCCATATGATTTCTGAACACCTGTTCATTATGACGGGGGAACAAATGCAATATGTGTTACATCAATCGCCCCAATTATCTTGGGGATATGTCACATTGCATAGAAGTTGGCCTTCACTGTGGCCAAATCTACAACCTGGGGAAATATAATTAGATGCACATGTGTTTAATCAGGGCAGACAACACTCTTGTTAGCACTATTGAGAACGATGGCTCTGACATTCCTGCTGCCAAGCTCACTGTCACTTGGAAAGAACCAGTTGCCAAGAAATGGAGCACAGATAGGACCTGCACAAGAGGGGGGATCCCAGTGGGGTGATGGATAGCAGATATTAGGTCAGGCTCCAATTGGGCACACAGCTCTTTGAATGTGGCCCTGTCCAGTGTATAGGTGAGGACAATGTGCCTGTCCTTCATTGTTCATTGTTGCGAAGTCCACCAGGGGTCTGTACATGGGGGGTGTCTCCATCTCCTATTCATCCGCAGCGGTTGCAATCTATGGGGCAAAAGAGTGAGCAGCTGGTCATTACCTGTACACTGTAACCATTACAGTTCAATGCATTTTGTGAGTTTTACAATATATTGGTGGCATATATCCAAAATGTGAATTTGTGTACTGTGACGCAGTTAGGATCCATGGCCAGTCCCCCCCGCCCCCCGAAATGGCGCCTGCCTGTCCAGTATGGAGTGACAGGTGGAAATGAGGTCATTCCGCTGACATTGTGCGCCGTTGATGGAGGCGGTCGAGAACTGCCGTGCAACTCCTCATTGGTTATCATCGGGCCCTATGGGGTACAGTGGCCAATGGTGGTGTACGCCGGTGGTGATGGTACGCACCGCCGCGGACGTGACTGCCATTTTCTATCTGTTTACTCACTTACTACCTGACCTTCAACAGGAGAGGACCTACACTGCATGTGCTGCTGTGACCTGTGTCTGGAACTGACCATGGCTCCTGTGATTGGGGAAAGGGCTCCTGCCTTTACCTAGGTGGAGTTGGAACGACTGGTGGATGGGGTCCTACCCCAGTACCGACAGCTGTATGGGCCTCCAGACCAACAGGTGAATACACTGTGTGTACTATGCATGGGGCATGAATGCATGGGGTGCTGTGTGTGAAGGCCTCATGTGGGGGGGGGGGGTTGGTGGATGGGCCCAGGGCAGCGTGCAGAATGTTTGCTGGCCCATGTCTGTGCTAATGGGGATGGGAAGGGGAATGGTGGGCCATGATTGTAACAGGCAGGACGGTCAGACTAATACCTTTCCCTGTGTGCATTTCTCTGCAGGTCAGCAACCATCAAAAGAAAGGTGTATGGCATGCCATTGCCAAGGACGTACAGACCCTGGGGGTCTACAGCAGGCAGAGAACCCACCGTCACTAACGGTGGGAGGACCTGAGACGCCGGGCATGTAAGATGGAGGAGGCCCAGCTGGGGATGGCCTCCCAATGAGGAAGGGTGCCTGTCGAACCCTGACCCCCCTGATGGCCCGCACACTGGTGGTGGCCTATCCGGAGCTAGATGGACACTTGGGGGCATCACAGCAGGAACAAGGGGGTGAGTAGAGTGCCTTTCATTACAACTTATGCCTGGTGGGGTGGTATCCGGGTGGGGGATGTGGGCCTTGTGGGTGTCCATAGGCCAGGCCTGACATTGCAGAGTAGGTCCCACGTTGAGCAGGATTCTGATGTGAAAGTCCTCCAACCAAGCATGTAGGCATCCACTACTGGGCAGGGGTCTGTGGGTCTCAGGTATGCTGCAATTGGCGGTATGTGTCCCTATCTATGGGCTGGTGACTAGCATTGTAACTGGTAGTGCATTGCCTAGTGTGTAAGGCTGTTCCCTGTGTGTGAGTGTGTTGTGCACGCCAACGGTAGTGTTGGTGCTGCCATTGACCAAGTGTATCCTTTGTCTCCCCCCCTTTTTAGTTTTGTCACCCTGTCCTTATGTGCATTAGCATCATCTGGCGGAGGAGCAGAGGCACCGGTGACAAAGGGAGCTGCATCCTACAGGACCAGGAGGCCGAATCCACTGACGGTGAGGGCACCAGTGGGACAGAGGGCGAGGGGAGCACCACGGCGGAGACAGGAGGGGACAGTTCCGACATGGATACCTCCTCCTATGGAAGCTCCCTAGTGGTGGCAGACACCTCTGTGCCCACCCCAGCTACAGCTGCAGCCACCACCCCCGTACCAGCACCGCCCACCCAGCAGCCCCTCAGTGAGTTTCCCGTGCCTGCTCACCCAGGAGGGTGGGCATCTCCTTCGCCCCAGGCACCTCAGGCCCTGCCCCAGTTAGCCCTGCTGCCCTGAGTGAGGAGGTTATTGACCTCCTGAGATCCATCTCTGTTGGGCAGTCAACCATTGTTGACAGCTCAAATGCAACAGACCAATGCATTTCTGGAGGGCATTCACACTGGCTTGGCGGCCCAACAGAGATCAAAAAAGGCTCTTGTTGTGCCGCTGCACGCGGCACGAGCTCGGGCCGCGGCACGCGGTCTGAAGATGTGCTGCGTCCCCAGCCTGCTCTGCACATTACGAGGCACCAAATTGGGCATGGGGCCTCGTTCTTTTTTAGCGCGACACACTTCCAGGCAGGTCTGACCTCCCCCACTCACCTGTTCTTCTTTTCTTCTTCTTTTTCTTGTTGCTTTGTTGTGCCTTCATTTATGTTTTTTCCCTTTCCCATATTACCTCTCTCTTCCCAGTATTCCTTGTTCCCTACTCTCTATGGCTCCTAGTCCATTATGTTCTATGTGTTTTTCCCTATCTAAGATGGTGTCCTTGTACTTCCTGTTGGTCGCTTCCTGTTTGTTGGTATTTAAGGGCTGTGATTCTTTCTCTCCTTGCGCTGCAACACTTTCTGTTTGGATGGTGTCTTCGCTCCTGCTTCCTTGTATTCTGTACTGGTTCTCATTTGTTCCAGTGTTTTTTCCTGTACTTTTGCTCCTGTTATTACCTATTCATTTTGTTCCTGTTGCAGGAACCTATTCTTTTGGAGTTTATTTCCACTTTTCAGGTTTTTTTTCCCTCTGGCACTACTTCTGAGGGACACGGCCTGCTCTTGGCGTATCCATTGCCTGCAGCACCGTGGCTACCAGAAAGAGTCACCCCTACCTGGGCCAAGGCCAAACATTCAGGAACAAGATCCTCGCAACTCATTCTGCGGACTCCAGGTTAAAGCAGCACGTAAGTCGTGACAGCTCTGGCCTCCTCCATGATGGCAGCCATTGTCCCTGTTTCCACCCTCCCCCTCCAACTTCCTCCACCCAATCCCATTCCCCCTCAATCCCAACCTATCCAAAGCAGACAGGCAGACGAGCAGGCACCCAGGACAACACAGAAGAGTGGACATGGCAAACACAAGCTCCACACTTCCTCCCACAGGCACTCACACAAACACCATCCAGATGCAGACATACCAACATCCACTGCCTCCACTGTGTCCCCCTCCTCCTCATCCTCCACCTCCCTCCCAGTTGCGTCTCCACTCACACCAGCATGCACTACATCCTCATCCACTACCACCATCACCAGCACACCTATCAGTACACGTCAGGCCAGGGTGGTCAAAACCCAGGCAAGCACCTCAGCCACCCGGTCCACGGGCACAGTAGTGTCCCCAGCAACTCAAGGTGGGAAAGGATCCCGGCCACCAGCCAGCCAGACGGAAAGAGTGCCTGGCCCAAGTGCTGCAGGAATGAAGGGCAAGGAACCATCACCAAGTGCTGCAGGAAAGAAGGGCAAGGAGCTATCTCCAAGTGCTGCAGGAAAGAAGGGCAAGGAGTGATCCCCAAGTGCTGCAGGAAAGAAGGACAAGGAGCCATCCCCCAAGTGCTGCAGGAAGGAAGGGCAAGGGGCCTGCAGCAGCAGGCAGCGAGGACAAGGGGCCTGGTGCTGGAACTCAGTCGGATTCCACACCACCAACCATGGTGGTGCAGCTGTCTAAGGCTGCAGGGGATGGGCTGGAACCTCCCCCTACCATTACCACCAGCTCCACCAGCAGCACCACCACCAGTGGGCAGCCGTCCAAGGCTGCAGGGGATGGGCTGGAGCCCCCCCCCACCACTACCAGCTCTGCCAGCAGCACCACCACCAGCACCACCACCAGGAGCAGCAGCACCAGTGGGCAGCCGTCCGAAGCTGCAGGGGATGGGCTGGAGCCTCCCCCCACCACTACCAGCTCCGCCAGCAGCACCACCACCAGCAGCAGTGGGCAGCCGTACGAGGTTATAAGGGATGGGCTGGAGCCTCCCCCAACCACTACCAGCAGCAGCAGCACCACCACCACTGCCACCACTTAACAGCCATCACCGCCGTCAGTGTATAGTCCTGTGTCCATGTGCTATTGTGCGGCCTGACCCCTGCCAATCCTGTGAGTATGACACCCAGCTGAGAGATTGTGACCTTGCACTCCCCAAGACCTTCATCACAGGGCATGATGCACCCTCCAGAACCAGTGGAGATGCCATCCACTCACCCCAACCTCCCCAGGATGAAGCTCACTGGGCATGATGCCCCCTCCAGAACCAGTGGAGAAGCCATCCACTTAAGAGACTGTGGTCTTGCACTCCCCACAACAGAGTAATGGGCATGTTGCCCCCTCCAGGACTAGTGGCGTTGTACCATCTTCCGGCTGAGGTGCCCCCAGTTCCCCGTCCCCCTGAGGTGCCTGGCTATTTTCGGCCTGATGCCCCTGCAGTGTTCTCTCTGTGTTGTTGCAGGAGTGAGGTGGGGCCTTGGACTTTGTGATGTGGCTCTGTGGCCCACGAACATTGAGGACTGGGCAGTGCCCCTTGATTTATAAATATGTATATACTTTTTGATTTGGATGCACGTCTTGCTACTCATTTCTCTTATTACACTCTTTTTACTCTTTTGTAGTTATCCTTGCATTTTTCCGGACGGGCATGGGGTAAATATTTTATGTTACTGAATCTGATTGTGTGTATGGTGTTGGGGGGGGGGTATTGAGTGTTGGGTGTGGTTGTCACTCACTTTTTCCTCCCTCCCTCCCCTATGTGCTAGGCAGCTGTACTCACCGTGGTCATCTTCACCATTGTTGGTGTTCGTAGTGGAGCAGCACGTAGAAGAGCATTGGGATGACATGCAGCTCGGGCTCCATGGCGGCCTAGTTGATCCCTGACTCTTCACAGGTGAGTCCTTTGACTTCTGTGCAGTGTTTCTGCCAGGCTTTTGATATTGTTGGTACCGCCCCGGAAAAGGTGGCCTCTCATAATATGGTGGGCGGAACATTGTCTTCTGCCGGGCTGTAGGCGGTTTCTGCCGTGGTGCCTGGTGATTCCGCCCTGACAGTCAGTGTGTTAAAGTGTCTGTCTGTCTGGGATGTTTACACCATGGTCATAATTTGGCGGTAATTACCGCCGGCCTGATGGCGGTATTACCGCCACTTTATCACTGACCACCAGGGTTGTAATGAGGGCCAAAGTGTCTTTATGCTGCTCATATCTCTCTTGACAGAAACGTCTGCAGAGTTTTCTGCAGTGCTGACATTTTTCTCTGAATATTCCTATAGGTAATAGAATAGTTAGGAACTTAGGTTGAATGGTTAGGCAGGAGAGCTTGACCCTGAATTCAAGGCCTCATACGCTTTTCCTTATTTTTATTATTGTCTCCATCAAAATATTAGTTTTGCATGTGTTGGTGAAATTTAATGTTGTGCGATGCTTTAGTTGTCCTTTAATGAGTATTTACATTTATGGCATGTTTTTGAGAATCATTTATGAAAGTTTGACTTTGAGTCTGTAATAAAACCTTTTAAACTTTAAGTTGGTCCCTTTGATTGAATGTGTGGCCTAATAGGTAGCACTATAATTAAAGTTGATTCATTTTATGTATGTCTCCTCACCCCTCCGAACTCGGAAATAAAAAGATGGCTTCAGGTGACTAGAAAATAGAATCCTCTGTGGCCATTGAGTCTTGCAACCCACTGTTCACCTTTGATGAGAATTTTAAGATGCATGGTTCAGAGGTGTTGGTGTTTAGGCCCCTGACTTTCTTGCAGTGCTTTCTAATCTCTCTATATTATCAATGCCCTTTCTCCTCCTTAATTGAGTAGTGTCAACCCCGATCAAGGGTAGGATTATTTGCTACCAACAGCCATTTCCTAAAGCCAGTTTGGACAATATGTTTCACCTAAACATACTCCTTTTGACTACACAAAAGGGCTTTCAAGAAAATCTTATGTCCAGTAAGTGTTAATAGATCATTTGTTTTGGTGATTTATCCCTGTTTTATGAATAAGAATTGTAATATTATGCCTTCTTAATTTGGGGATGCTTAAAACTAAGCATGAGCGAAATTTCAATTACGTCAGAATCAGTGGAGTAAATTTGGTAATACGCATTAATCTTGTGATGTGAATTGCATATTTCACGATTAATCCATCTGGAGTAATTAAGAGTAATTTGGGCAAAAATCCTACCACAGGAGCACAGGAACAATGAACTAAGAATGAACGACTGCTGGCTACTGCTGTTTATGTTCTGTAGAATTTAGTGCTATTATCTTAGCACAAAATGCATTCTAATGGCCCATTTTGGACACAAGGGTGCATTTTGCGAATATTGCTAAATACTGGGTTACTCTACTCACATAATTACGTTAGTTAAAATTAATTACACTAGAGAGAATTACACCAGTCATGCCCACTGCTGCCTAATACTAAAAGTTTGGTTTAATATATCTAGTGCAATAGAGATGACAGCTATTTGAGAGCCCTGCACGTCTTCCTCTTTTTATGAGATCTCCCACATATTCCATCTTTCGGCAACTTGAAAAACTACTACATTTGCTGTCAGCATCTAATGCATTTTCCAGATTATTGACATAAATCAATAATATACAATCTTGCAAAGCTGCCATTGAGATATTATTATCACATTCTCAACGTGTGGTAGAAGAAGATCCAGAACAAACTAGAGACCTAAACATATGGCTCTCAGTTACCTTTTCTTCTTCCCACATTATCGTCCAGGAATTGCATTTTTGTAAAAGTAACACCAGACTAACAGGCCTTTCCGCAGGCCTGTACTCTAACTCCGTGGGGATCTGCTTCAATCTTCATATATAACTTTAGGACCAGATAATGAATTCAGGGAGTACATTTCAATCACTGTGTGTACAGATGTCTCTACAGGGATCGTAATTCCCAGTTACGTGACATTTTCCACAGTTGGGCTGTTTCTCCCTGAGAGATTTCAGCAGGTCAAACCTTCCTAAATTTATAAGAGGACAAGGTCTACAAAACAGGCAAAACATGGTTTCTGAGCATTAATTAACAGATATGCTGCACTTCCCTCTGTGATGTAATCACTTTTGGCTTACTGCTAACAGGATCTAAGAAACTCGCTAATGCTGGTTCAAAAATAATTTGTAAGGAATCAAATATTTTTAATACAAGTATAACATCTCCCTGAAACAGAAGCTTTTCCAGGCAACTGATAGTACATTACTCAATCCAGGCTTCCAACAACGGGGGTAATCAGACAAACTAGCATTTTTTGTTGCGTATTTATACAAGTGTAATCGGGGCGCAACTAGACCCAAACTTCTGCTGGGGCTAACGGATTAGCCAATAAAGGCTGGGCTAATACTTCATGAAAAGGCTCAGAGGTGTCTTTAGAACCAATACGAGAATTTAAAGTGAAAAAATTGAAATTTTAAATATTGGTAAAACCTAACAAGACTCATGTTTGTAGGTTTAACAATGTGGAGGCTACTTACAGATCTTTAAAAAGGAGAATTAATGGTTTGACAGGTAAAAAGCAACTTCTAAAGATTTCGATACAAAGCCCTTTGAACCAGTTTATGCAAAGGTATTTTAAGATGAGGCCTCTTTTTCCAAATCTCTGAAAAATCCTTCTGTAAAATGAGCTCAAAATATTTTTCATTCAATCTTCAAAAGACACTCTTGTCTGACTTCTGAACAAAGGGACATTTTCAGTTCGCTCATCAGGATGTTTCAACCAAGGGGAATCTTTACAATATTTTGGCACAGGGTGGTGCCTCAAGTCTTTTTGCAGTGCTAGACAGCGTCTAAAGAAAAGGGCAGGCATGTGTATTCCTGTTCTCTTCCACTGCGCTGATGCACAATTGGCTGCCATGCGCCAATGCAGGCACACTTGCACCATGGTGCTGCATTACGGAAATAGTTTTTGTGCAGGAACGGGCACCTTCCTGCCCAAAAACAATCAGTGGAGGTGTTTTCCTCCCTCTGTGTGTCGCAGAATGCAGCACACATAGAAAGAGGGAAAAATTAGGCAAAATTAAGTTATTTATCCTCGTCACTCCTCCCCTGGGGGGGTGTAGGCTTTTGACGCATTCCCAGGTTTACAAATCCTTGTTAATCTGGGAAGGCATCCAAATCCATGATTGCTGCATAGGAAAACCCACCCTAATGCCCATGAAACACCTGTTTGACTAAGAGTAAGGCAATGCAGCAACTTGCACTGCGTTGCCTTACTCCATATCTACAAGGACATGAAAAGTCACACAAAGTGGCATAGCTTGGACTCGTGGATATGGGCCTGCACCACCGGTGAATCAAAAAAAGTGATGCACAGGTGGAACAAGCCACTTGTAAATATGCCCCCAAGTTTGTTTGAGGCCACACACATGTACAGGTCTCAGAGTATTGAGCCTAGTGGCTAAGCGCCTGATTTTGGGACATGTAACTGGCAAATTTCAGGTTTGATTCAACAAACATCTTCCATTCCACATAAGACTGAATACATGAGAGCCAGTCCATTGGCAATATTTCTGGCTGTTAATTACTCTGACAGGAACAAGTGTTATTCTAGCTCAAAATAAAATCTTTGCTGTTAGCACCTCAAATTGAGCAGTTCTCAGATGAGATGACACAGCTACATCAGTGCAGGAAGCCATCAAGCTTGAAGAACTAGCAATAAAGGTATTTACATTAAAATAACTTTGAACAAATGGTGTTCTTGCACGCAGGGGTCCAGATTTACTAACATTTGATGCAGCACAACACAGCAAGACAATGTTCTGAGTTGCACTGCTTCAAATGGAGTGAGCAGAAATGAGCCATATCTACTATGAAATGGCACATTTCTTGTATCTCTCTATGTTGGCGCACTTGTGGCTGCCAAACGCCAATGCAGGCACCTTTGCTGCAGGCACCTTTGCGCCATGGTGAGAGGTGCCTTTGTTACAGCCAGAATTATTTTTGTGCAGAAAGGAACATCTTCCTGCACAAAATCAATCCCCAGAACCATTCTCCTCTTTCTATGTGTGTGTTGCAGAATGCAGCACACATAGAAAGAGGAAATAAGATTTAAACATACTTCTCCTTGTTATACCTTTTCTGGGAAGGTATAGCATTTTGACACCTTTGCCAGGCTTACTAGTCCTATTAAAACTGGGAATGCACCAAAAACCATAGGCGGATGTGAGCAAAATACCCACACCTCCCCCACAGAATGCCTTCCCCAAGCAGAGTAACAAAAAGCTGTGACTTGAGATGGCTAATATTACTCCAGAAATGCTATGCCATGCAGAGCAATGCTAGGTGGCTCTGCGTGACATAGTAAATCTTACTTAAGGACTTGCTTCACCTTGTGTGATGCAAGGGGAATGCACGCCCTTAATAAATCTGGGCCAAAGAGTACAAGTATCCCTTCAATCTCAAGAACACATAGAATGTGCGGTTGATGGTAAATCTTCAAAGAAAGAGTGCTTCTTAATAGCCTATGTTATAACAAAAAACATGCTTCCAACTCCGTTCTGAAGCTCCTAGCACAAAGTGTGAAACTCAAAATATAACGGTTTTTTACTCCTGCAGGTAGAATGTGCTTTATAACAACATTTGTTATAAATATCTCCAAAATTCCTTTCAGTTGAATAAGTATAGTCTCATCTGCATTGAACATATTAACCAATTGAGCTTTCAAAACATAAAATAGTTAAATTCACTCCTGTTATTTTAATTTGCATTTATTTTTCACTTACAATATGTGTGTTTTATGTTTATTTACATGAAGATGAAGGGCCAGCAGAAATGTTGTAGAATATTTTGCACTGTTTAGTCACAACTCAAGCCCGGTCCTCTGCACTCAGGATCACAGTTCCCATACTTGGTATACGCACTTCAATAACCTTGGTGACCCTCAAGGCCGCCATTGAGGCCCCATCTTCAGGGCAGGCCAGGACACATCAGCTGAAGAATAGTGCCTACCCTGGAAGATGCAGTACCCCGGGCTAGGGCAGACAATAGGGATTGGGGGAGTCGGGAGTTAAAGCTCTATTAGCTCTATGTACACCTGAGTGTAATTGCTGTCTGTGGTCCACAATACAGACGGCTAAGCAAAGACTGATAGACTGCGATAAATTGGCATACGATCACTCAAAAGTTATCTAACACTTCTAAGTCATTGGTCAGATGAAACCGACTTCTGCTTTTGTATACAACCATGGATGTTAGCACCAGTGGAAGAAATATGAGTTAATTGGGCAGGGCGGCCTTTAACAAATTGCACATTTTACTGTCTGACTTGCACACAAAGTAAGGATTCCCTGAGATCTTTTCTTATAGGATTTTGAAACAGCTCAAAAACGTTTCAATCAGACGTCTCCCAGAGCGAGTCGCAAAATGGAGTTTTGCTTGTCATAAGAATATAAATTAACATTAGATAAAATTAACATTAGATATCCTGCTACTTTTATTTTCACTCTTGGGTATATATAAGTTACATGACATACTATATCTATAGCCACTGAATCAGATTTATTTTTCTGGAAGGAAAGATACAATTTACACAGGGCGAAATAAAACATCTTCCCTTGCAATAAATGTGTCGTCATCTCTACGAGTGCAAGGGATTTCCAGCATGTGTCATCTTAATTCACATGCTATAGAGCTGAGAGTAATTACAACACCCTGTCTTCCCCATTTGCACTTGCTTGATTTGTTTCAAATTAGTTAATAGCAATTGAAATCAATTGTGCAATGTGCCAAGCAAGAGGTCATAATTGATTCGTTTATTAATTAAAAAAAAAATCGTCATATGCCCCTATAGCCCCAAATCTCAGACCATGCCACATTACTAACACAAGAACACTATTATTATTTCAAGTGATATCAAATAACAGTTTGATGTTTTACCTAGAAAAAAATGTGTGCCTATAAATATCCTTTTGCATTAGATGACGACTCAAAATACTGTAATGTACCACTATTGGGTCTCCCAGTAGTCACCATAATTACTATTTTCTCTGGTACACAGAGGTATTACTGTGAGATTTGGGTCCAGATTTACAAGGCCCTATCGACCTATCGCCTTTTGTGAAGCTCCGGTGGTGCTATCCACTGCTCCATATTTGCAAGGAAGTGTAACGCCTCTTTTTGTGACTTTATCTCTTCTTGTGAATAGGTGCCCCTCCGTTGCAGTTTTCTGCATCAGAGGGGCGTGCAATGGGTGTTGCCGTGGGCTTTCCATCGGAACACCCATTGCTTCTGATGCTGCTCCAGATTTACGAGAAATCGTAAATCTGTGGCAGCACCAACAACTAAAGCCACCCCAGGGCCTGGTCCTACACAAATTGGGGAAGGAGGCTGTGCAGCCCCCCCTCCCCAGCCCCAAGGACCCAACCTCTGGGGGCACAGTCATGCCATCAAATGAAAGGGGGTATCTGGCATCCCTCCAGGAGCCAATAATAACCTGGAGACCCCATCAGCCAAGGACAGGCTCCTGCTATGTTCTGGGGTGCCCACCCACGGAACATAGCAGTTTCCCTGCTCGAACTTTGTTTGCTCTTGCTTGCCAGGAGCAATTTAAAGCTCCTGCCAAGTGAGATCAAACAGTGAGTCAGCTCCCAGCAGCAGGACCAGGAATAATACTCCCGCCCACTGGGAGTGGACTGCAACAGATGAAAATATTCCTTTTGGCTGCAAGGAGCAGCATTTTTTATCATCTCCCTGTGGACGGAAGCAGTACCAGCTCCCACTGGATGCGGGGGGCTGGCTGGGGTCAGGGTGGCACTGGGGCTCCAACAAAAAGGCACTGGGTGCCCTGGGTGGGAACTAGGGCACCTGCCATTTACTGGGCAGGCCCCTGAGTGGGGTTTGGGACCAATAGTGGCCCATGTATGGGGGCTGCATGCACCCCTCTCCCTTTACATACTTGCCAGGCCCCAGGGAATAAGGTCCTTGGGACCAATATTGGCCCGAGGAGGGGGCTTTGTGTCCCTGACCCCTTAAGAGTAAGGCGTGCCCCTAGAGACAGGGCCCTGTGGCCAAAATCAGCCTGGAAAAGGGGACAGTGTGCCCCCTACCCCTTTTAAATATGAAGTGAATGCACCTGCCACTTAGTGGTATCCCCAGGGTATGGTATCGCCTGGACCAATATTGGCCTGCTGAAGGGGGTTGCATGCCGCCTTCCCTATAATTTAAATGATGGGCCCCAGGGGATGGGGTCCACAGGGCCAAATACAGCCCGGGAGGGGAACCACGAACTCTACTCACCAAAAGAAAGGTGGCAGGCTATGAGTGATGGGCTCCCCAATGCTGAAATTGGCCTGCGAAGGGGGGCTGCATACAAGGCACGACTGAAGGCCATGTGTGGCGTGGGAATGGCTGAATGAGGAGAGTTGGCCATAGGGCCTGGCCGTCAGGGCCCTGCAGTCAACCCCGCCATGCACGTCCAAAGGTTGTGTGTAGCATGGAGTTGGCTGTATACAGGGGGGTTTTTGATGAGAAAGCTGTGCATGGCGGGGGCACAAGTTATAGTTACTTTAGGGCACGAGTTATAGTTACTTGAGATAACTCTGACTATAACTACTGAATTTGTATGGTTTTGTGTGTGTTTAAAATGTGAACCTAATTATAACATCCCTGTAACCTTTGGTTTTTCACTGAATACATATATATTACTGACTAGCGGTCACCAGTAGGTAGTTATAGTTAAGATCATGTTTCCGTGGGAAAAGCGTTTTTTGACTTGGACTTGCCTATATCTTTGGCACAGTTTGACAAATCTCAACAAAATTGTCCAACAAAGTTTGTGCTAGTTATTCTTGTTGCACATGGGAAGTTCTGGGTTTATCCATCAAGAAGGAGTGGAGAAAAAGGGGGAGGGCAAAAAACATGCGTTTCTCATGTCAATTCCCATAGTAGTTTTGAACACGACTGCAGCCAGCACCCGCTGGACGGAATTACACCAAATTTGGCAGAAAGGTGGGTTTCGTAAGCAGATTACACTTTTGGATATTTGGTATAAATACGTTTGGTAGTTTTTGAGATATTAAATTTGAAATAAATTTGTATATCCAGGGCCACGGATCCGTTGCACCATTTTCGCAGCAATCACAGTGACTTTCCAAATGCAAATGGTAACAGGAATGTTGTGATTGGCTGGGCACAACCTAACCAGAAAGCTGTGGCTGCCTTTGTAGGTAACAGGACAGTCTGCGGGGCTAAAAAATAAAACTAAAAGTGGCATAAGGAGTCAAGGTGGAGGCACCCTGACCCCAGGGCTGTGATATAAGGGTCTTTGAGGGTGAAATTATGACCTTAACATTATTTTTTCATGACACTCAATATTTGCAAATATGTTGCAATACTCAGAGTGGCCCCCATGTAACATCACAACACATTTGTGAATTTCGGCAACAAATTATATACAAATTTACAGACTTATTCATACTCTAAATCATTCACTCATAGAAGCACTCAAACACTTATGCACCCACTCACAGACCCCTTGATGGTCATCTACCCACTCACAGCCCTTCTTACTCTATCATGCAACCACTCACAGACCCACTCAGACCCTCACACACCCACTCACAGACCCACTCAGACACTGATGTAGCCACTTACAGACTCACCCAGACTCTGACAAACACACTCACACATCCACTCAAACTCCCACACACAGACCCACTCAGACCCTCAATCACCCACTCACAGCCCCATTCAGACCCTCACACACCCAATCACAGAGCCCCTGAGATGCTAATATACCCACTCACAGACCCACTTAGACACTCACTCACTCACAGACCCAATCATACCCTCACACGCCCACTGACAGACCCACTCAGACACTGTTGTGGGTACACTAGCACATACGAGAGCTCGATTTCAATAAGGTGCTGTTGCTTCCTAAATTCAGACTTATTTGGGTATGTTCATTACATCCTTAAATATCAAGTTTGCAATAGCCAATGCTTGTGAAATGTCTAATTTACTATAACCAATGCTTATTGATTATGCACATTGTATCCCATCTGCAAAACTCATTCGTACTGTAACTGCCAAAACAGGTGCTCTTCACAATATGATCCGTATTGAACATGTGCCACAATCAGTAGGATAATTGCTCATGTTCTTAACGAGCAATCAACTGCCTTTCTACCTGCTCCAACTGTAACTGCCAAAACATGTGCTTTTCACAATGTGATTTGTATTGAACATGTGCCACAATCAGGAGGATAATTGTTCATTTCCATAACAAGCAATCAACGGCCAAAAGACACTTTTGCACATTTGATCATTTAAGAATGCTTTTGAGTCGGAGGACTTGCTGGCTTCGTACCTATTGCTCCGCTCACTTGTCACTAGTCAAGTCAAGTTCCTTGTCCTCCAGACTCCCACCAGTCCAGTTCCAGTGCAAGTAAAATTCCTTGTCTTCCAGACTGCCTCCAGTCGAGTTCCAGCATTTCTCATCCTTCTGACAGCTTTTAGTTGAGTTCCGGCAATCCTCGCTATCTGGTTGGCTTTGTCCGTAGTCCCGGCTCTCCTCTTGAGTCTTCTGCTAATGATCCCGTATTTCCTGTAAAAAAGAGAAAATAAGAAAGTTGAAAAAAAAACAGTTTGTGTTCTTCTAAGGTTTTCAAGTAAGTAAGTTCACTTTAAGGTAAAGAAAGATGAATTGCTTAATGCATGCTGCACTAAAATCAATTAAACAAAACAGAGCTCTGTTTTTTAAATAATTTTTAATAACAAGAACTGCAGTGATGGCCTCCAGCATACCACCGCAGTGGCGACCATTCGTTCGCCAGATTATGAGCACTGTCTGACTTCCGCCACAATGAGGGCGGAAATCCAGCAGTATCCATACTGGTAGACAGTGGTAATCTGGTGCTGCTACCACTAGCACCGCCCTTCTAGTAGAATGCCACCAGCCATATTTTGAGCTGAAATACAGCCTGGCGGTGTTCTGCTGGCAGGGCGCTGCTGACCATAGCAGTGCCCCTTCCCGTTCCCTGCCGGAAGACCTTTTCGCCCCATGTAAGTCAGACTTCCAACAGGGTGGGGCGGGACGGTGGGGGGTGTTATGTGTGAGTGTGTGAGTGCATGTGTGAATGTGTCTGTGTGTTGAGTTGTATGCGTGTGGGTAAATCCGTGTAAGAATGGTGAAGTGAGTGCGTGACTGCATGTCAGTGTGCCTGTGTGTAAGAATGTGTGTGAGTATGTCTGGACAAATGTGTGTATGCCAATGAATGAGTGAATGCGTGTATGCCAGTGTGCGTGAATAAGTGTATGCATGATGCGTGTGGGTGTCTGTGTGCTTGTATGCGGGGAGGGGGATAGGGTGAGGGGCTCTGTGACTGTAGTGGGGGTGGGGGGTGATGTGTGCGTGTGTGGTTGTGGGGGCAGGTGTGTGGTGTCTGCGTGTCTGCATGCATTTGGGGAGTGGTGGGTAAATATGTGGAACGGAGCGGGTGGGGTGTTTGAATCGGTGGTGGGGATGGGTGTTTGGATGGAAGAGGGGTGGGGGTGTCAGGTGTGTTGGGGGGAGGGGCAGCCGTCTACCAGTGACAGGGAAAGTACAGAAGCCATGGCAGTGGGCAGGCTCATAATGAAATATGTGAGCCGCAGCAACGGAGATTGATATCTCCGGCCCGGCGGCTCATACTGTCTTGGCTTTATGAGTACAGAGGTGGCAGGTTGGCTGCAGCAAACCTGCCACACTCATAATGTGGCGGTATGTACTGCCAGCCTGTTGGCGGTATTACCGCCACATGTGTCAACAATAAGTGACATTATGCAATGTATAATTCCACAATAGTTTATGCAAACTCAATGTATCAATGCAGTAATTCTTTTGCCGCCCAGAATCCTAAAAAACAAAACCGCAGTATTTTGAGAAATCAGAAGTCCTGGCGACTAACATGAGATGCAGTCCAGTGTCCAGTAGTCTGTTTCTGCAGTCCATGAAGCAGAAGTTAGTATTTTTTCTTTTTCTCTTCCCAAACCCCCTTCCTTTTGAGGACTAGCGAGAGGGCACTGTACTCTTCATCGCGGTCACGTTACTCCTCACCAGGATTTTGTCATCACCCCATCGGAACACCTGGAATTCATGAGAGTGGCTCACACAGAACAGATACTCATGCACCCATTCACAGACCCACTCATATACTGACACACCCACTCACAGACCCACTCAGACTCTTATGCACCCACTCACAGACTCACTCAGATAATGATGCAGCAACTCACATCCCCACTCAGTGACTCATGCACCCACTCACAAACCTACTCAGACACTTATACATCCATTCAAAAATCCACTCAGACACTCATGCAGCCATTCACTGACCCACAAAAATACTGACGCTCCCACTCACAGGCCCTCTCAGACCCTCATGCACTCACTCACAGACGGTGCCCTGGGAACTGCTAACCAGTCCCAGTGCCTGTGCTCTGATTAAAATGAGCATGCAAATTAGGCTAATTATAATTGGCAGTATCAACCTACCTATAATTCCCTAGTATATGGTAAGGCATGTAGGTTTAGGGACCCCAGCATAGGTGGTGCCCCCATAGGTGCACTGTTGAGGTGCCCAGAGTCATTTGAAATGCAGGCCTGCCTTGATGGCTGCTTTTAAATTTAAGTTACATGCAAATTCAACTTTGGAAATAGAAGTACTTCCAAAGTCTTAAACTAACTTACTTTTACATACATGTCTCCCCAATCTGTGCCCTAGGAGTAACTGTAAGCAGGGAGCTTATACAATTTGTTTTATAAGCCCTGGTGAGGAAAAATAGCAAAATTTGTTTTTCCACATTGTATTGAATAGGCTCCGTAGGCTAAAATGGGGAGACTGTATTGTTATTAATAAAGTCTGCAAAGGAGCTAGATATGGAAAGTTTGGTCTTAAACTGATTGTTATAATAAATGCAACAACTTGCATTGTTGGATTTCATATAACTAGTTCAGGGAAAGAGTTTTAGAACTATTTCTAAAAGTTACCAGTTTCAGCTCTGTAGTGCCCTTCTCTGATTGGCCAGCCTGTGGCAGGGCTTCTATGATGAGCTATGAAATTGCCTGGGATGAATACAAAAGAAGTGCCTGGCTGAGGAGATTTGCCTCAGCAGATGGTGAAACAGGATGGGGGGAGAGCAGCAAAACTGGTTTTCAAAGGAGGGAAGGACATTTGGAGCAGCTCAGAACCTCCCCGATTTCCTGCAAACCCAGACAACCAGGTGCCCTCTTGATTTGATTAGGAGAGGGGTGTGTTAAGGATTTTTAGCCACACTAAAAATGGATGGGCTCAGCCAGACCAAATTTCCAACATTCAGTTTCTGCCATTTTAAATTTTTATGGAATGCTACTCCCTGGGATTGATTTTTGCCACACTTCCCAGGTGGTCATCCAAGAGGGTAGTGGCCTGCCTGTGGTTGGACAGTTGGCCCCCTCTGCTTTTCACCCCAGGAGCAAGGATATATTTGGCAGAGGTGCACCCACACCGTAGATCCATACAGGGAACAACATCAGAAGAAGAAAGACGGCCCTGCTGGATGCATGACCTGCCCTGGGCACATCACTCTGAAGGACTGCACTAGCTGCACCCTTAGACCTCTCCACAAAAAAGGACTTTCCCTGTCTTCAACTGGTTCAAGAAAGAACTCCCTACTTGCTACAGGTGAACAATAACTAAACAGAGTCACCTGCATCAAAACCTGAAGAAACTGACCAGCTGACCAGTGATTAGTAGTCATTTTTGGATTTGAATCAGGTGCATTATGGAAGTTGAAGTCCTAACCCTCAAGGAGCAACACAGAGCTTCTGGAACCTTGGGTGAGTTGTGGACTCCTAATGGACCTTCTAAGACCTTCTGGAAGAAGATCCAGAAGTTTGGAGAAGTTTGAGGAACTTTTGGACAAAAGCTCCATTAAGGGACCGACCCACCATGGTGAGTCAAGCCGACTTACCTCAACCTCGATCCAGCCTGACTTGCAGGATCATCCCGCTAAAAAGCTCCGGAGCCCCAGAATTCCAGGATTTCACCGGGGGCTCCTGAAAAGGTGATCCGATGACCTTGCATGCAAATTGGCTTGCTGCGGAAGGTAGACCCCCATTGGAAGGAAAAAGCTCCCAAAAAGTGACAAAGTCCAAACATGAAAAGTTGACCGGGCATTCCCACGCATCGTATCCGAGGAGGGCTCCAGGAACGTCAGATCAAGATTCAGCTTAGGCCCGGACAAAGATTTCCATCCTGAAAAATCGACTAAGTCCAAAGGTTGAATTCTTCACCAAGGTCTTATGCAACGCGTATCTGAAGGGTGCTCCAGGGAGGTCAGATCGGATTTGTGACTTCGTCACACTGAAGAAAATCTTCAAGAAAAAGACTAAAGAGGTTATTACCAGTTTGGCGGTTACAGGACCGCCATGTTGTTGGCGGCGGTCTGAATACAGCCAATCCAGTGCTGGCCCCGCCACTGCGATCAGCCCGCCACGGACAGAGGTAGCCACCTTCAGGCTGGTGAAACATGTTCCAGCCGGACAGATTACGAAGCTGCACATCACCAAGGTTTTTGCCGTGGTCGCACCACCATGGAAACCCTGGTGAAAACCAACTCCATAAATGGAGACACCCACCTTCTGGAACACATACCTGTCTGGAGTCACCATGGAACCTGAATGCAGGACCTCCCATTGCTCCTGCCCGCCCAATGACTCTGGAACCAGCAACTGTGATGACAACACCAACTGTAAGTACACACACTTACCTGTCACTGGTGTAATTTGTGAAAGTACCTACTCACACACAACATACGTATCCGGGAAGGGTAGTGAGGCTGAAAAACACACGCACACTAACACTGATATGCACATTCACACACATCCATATAGACACACACATATATTACACACAACACGGCCAACACACACTTCCAAAACACACACCAACCCACAGACACACAGCACCGTCACAGTCGAACACAACAATACACAACACCAGCAACACCAGCAATTCACACAACCACAACACCTCAAACGCATCATCAAGCAACCACAATACACACCTCCAGCTGATATTGCAAACATACAACAACACGTAACATCACAAGACAACCAATACACTCAATCACACAACCATACAATAAAGCATATGTCATACCACACCACACAAAGGTTCTGATATACCAATCACCACACACACGTACGCACACAGTACAACCAAACAAGGGCACAACACTACGAATAACACATGTCAACACAAACAATCCACACAATATTAACATACATACATGTTCCAAACACAAACATGTCTTACAAACAA